>NW_027466001.1:300000-600000 GCF_049634645.1 Pelodiscus sinensis
ATCTGAATCTGTTATCAAAAAGTATTGCACTTACAGAATCATGTACTCAACTTGGGATTCTTCTATAGTTCATGGAAATAAATTCCCCAGAGGCAACGCTCGTTTCTCCTAGTTATATCCTTCCAGCAAAGAGTGAAACCTGAGGCCTCGTACCAATAGTATGACAAACAACACTAAAAGATATCTAACCTCTGCTCTTACCAACACAAGAAGCTAGCATGCTCAGGAACCATGAAGCAATTTTTTCCCCCAACATTATATACTGGGAAAGGTTAGCGATTGTTTCTAAACTTAAAACAATTATTTTATTCATTTGCTAGTCCCATAGGCATCAGCATGCCACTTCCACAGCACTCCCAACTTGAAGGAAAGGAGAGAAACCAATGTCTTCCATGCCAATGTTGAGCATTGCTCTTACATGAGACAGAGCTCCCCAAATACTGTTCAATTCCTTTACCTGGATAGGTGCTGGTCTGAGAGCAAACAACTCATTACGGGCTCCCTTAGTGTAGCCATTCATGTTAATGAGGATGTGTATCCCATCCTGGTGAATGCGATCTGCTGCCTTTCCATTACATGGTATCTAAAATACAAGAATAAAGAATATTACTAGTTGTTCTTACTTTATCACTGAAGGCCAAAAGCAAGATTATACGTTAACACACCATCAGGTTTCAAATATAGAAAGACAGCCCTATCTAATTTAGGGATATTAAACATAGAACAATGGGCTAATCGAATAGTCAATAAGGGCGCCTTCGCCTTTGACTATTGCTGCTGCTACACATCAAAGGCAAAAGCACTACAGGAGCATGGGACCAGCACAGGGCCACGTGGAGCCCAGGGTCTGGCTCAGGGCTTGATGTGGCACTGCTGCTTTGAAGCACGTCTACTTCTTCCCCCTCCTTGCTGCCTGATAGAGGCATCGGGGGGGAGGGGCAGAGCAACTAGTCAACTACTAGTTGTTCTCATCCCTAATCTAATTCAGATGAAAATTTACAGCTCGCTCAAGTTTCCATAGCCACCTCCTCCAAAGAAAGACACTATGAGTTTTCACCCCTTCCCATAATAGACCCCTCACCTCTGGCTGAATTAATGAAGTCTTCAAATTATGGTATAAAGTTATTACGTTACAGAAATCCATCATTTACACTAGTTTAAAACGGCAAGTGACCAGTGTCCCATTTTGAAGAGGAAAATGAACCTTCCCCCCCAGCTCTCTGCCAATCTTACCTGGGAAAATTCTTTCCTGACCCCAAATAGGGCAGTCAGTGAAATCCAGAGTACGTGGGCAACATGCCACAAGTCAAATACTTGTGAAAGAATTCTCTGTAGTAACTCAGAGCTCTTCCCCACATAATGTAAGCACCAGCTGGAGGAGATATTTGCTGCTAGCAGTAGCAAAATCAGCCATAAGCCACTGTAGGCTGTCTCACCATATCATCCCCTCTATAAACTTACCAAGCTCAGTCTTGAACCCAGTGAGGATTTTTGCAGAATAGTACCTTCTTGGTCAAGTTGTATTTGCTGAGTATACTGACCACCCTTAGTCAGGCCTAAAGAAACCTTAATTGTCATCTAACATAAGCTACACTGAATGTGCAAAATGTCATGAGGCCTAGAGGCTACAGATAGGTCTGTGCCATGGTGTGAGCCCAAGGGAGAAGAGGAGGGCCAGGGCCTTGCTGGTCACAGACTAATCTCAGGAAGGGCTAGCTCTTGAGGAGCTAGTCATCATTGTGGAAAGACTGTCATGAGCTTTTAAGCTCCGCTGACCTGCCTTCCCCCCACCCCCGCTGCCTCCTACAGAGGCAGAGGAGGAGGGCACAGATAAGACTCAGTGCTTGGAGGGGAGGCAGGGGGTACCAGCTTAGAAGCCAGCTCCTCCAGAGCACAAGAATGCAGCCGGGTTGATGGAGGTAGGAGCAGGGGAGGCTGCCGCAGAACAGATTCTGTCCAGCCAGGAAACTGGTTTTTAAAACGGTCTCCCCTTCACAGACTGATACAGAGGCAGTGCCCCGGGGTTCCTCAGAAGTGGAGCCGGTAACTCACTGGCTGCCAGCCCCACCTCCAGGGACTATGCAATAGTTCTGTAACCACTAAAATGAACAGCAGTTACATGACTATTCAATTACATGCTAACATCCCTAGTCTGGATAAAACATTCTGAGGTCTTGGGAACCAGGAAGTGTCTGAAGTAGAACCTGCTCTTCCCCATCATCGCTAGGAGCAGGAGGCTTTAAGAGATCCTAGGAGAGTTTAGTGCTTTAAGAGATCCTCCAAGAAGGGTTCCCAAAAAGAGATTGGGAGTGGGTGGGGGAGGGGATGGAACAGAAGTGATTGGTGTAGCCTGAAGAAATGGCTTTAATACACATTTGTCTGATGTGATCTACTTCCAATGATGTCCTGAAACAGGAAGGGGTGATACAGCCAAGGCCCAGGTAGTGGAGAGAGCCATGGCTCAACCAAAATACAAAGAGAGTTTGCTGCAAGCTGTTAGCTAGGTGGTGACAATGGATGAAACATTTTTCTTCTAAAACTGAGGTTTCTTAGTACTGTGCAGTACAAGACTGTTGGGAAGGCTGAAAATTTCTTTTTGGTCACAATAGCATAGATGCCCAGTAATCAGTCTCCTCCCTGAATCCTTTAGTGAGTAGAGCAGTGTTTCCCAAAGGGTATGTCTACACTAACCCTTTAGTTCGATCTAGGGAGGCTAATGAAGGCGACCGAAATTGCAAATGAAGCACGGGATTTAAATATCCCGCGCTTCATTAGCATGTTCCTGCCGGTGGCCATTTTAGAAATTGACTAGCCCAAAGTAACTGCCTGCGTCTACACACGGCAGTGAAACGGGATTCTGAAGTAAAGCCCTAAATCGATTCGCTGGTAAACCTCATTCTAGGAGGAACAGCAGCTAATTCGATTTAGGGCTTTAATTTGGAATCCTGTTTCACTGCCGCGTGTAGACGTGGGCAGTTACTTCAGGCTAGTCAATTTCTAAAATGGCAACCAGCGGGAACATGCTAATGAAGCACAGGATATTTAAATCCCGCGCTTCATTTGCAATTTCGGTCGCCCTAATTAGCTTCCCTAGATCGAACTAGGGGGCTAGTGTAGACATATCAAATGGTGTTCCGCGGAACCACAGAAAATTCCATTAAAATAACATTTTATGATTAAAAAAATTAATATGTAAGCATTTATGAATTTTCTTGAAAACAATGTTCATTTGTGTTTGCCATGATAAGCGTCCCTGTGTAATGCCAGAGAGTGGGGACAATTATGCCACTACTCAGCGCGGCGCACGCAGTCAGTCAGTGATTGATTGCCTGTTATATACTACCGTAAATCCTCATACTCACTCTCGGAGTGTGGATCATGCGGGTGACAGAATACGAATATACTAGCACCATGTCGGTAGTTATTATCCTTACTTATTTGTGGTGTACTTTTTCAGCTCCATATATAAGACTTATTAGGGGTTCCACAAAATTCTTTCGAGTTTAAAAGGGTTCCGTGGTCAAATAAAATGGGGAAACACCAGAGGAGAGAGATTTCAGAGGGCCACAGAGAACAGCTTGGCCCTTCAAAAGGGATCTCTTCTACTGTGTCCCAGACCTCTGTGGGACACCTAGAGGACTGTAGACATGAATCAGCAGCAGGGTCTCAAGGAGCACGCCATGCCTGTCTTTCTGCAACTTCCTAGATCTGCTCTTTAAGCAAGTGCAGACCTTACATGGGACAAGACATGGGCCATCCCAATGCAACTGCAATGTCCACCTGAGGGGGAACGATCTGTTTCACACATAGCAAGGCTTAAAGGCTGGGGCTGACTATACACCAACCTGAAAGACAACACCAAATAAGGGAACTAACACAGGCAAGGGGGCTGCCACCACTGGGGGGAGGGGAGGAAGTTCCGGGAGTGGCTCCTCCGCTCCAGTCACCCCTCCCCTTCCTAGGAGCAGCGGCCGCTGTAAAAGCAGCCGCCTGCACGCGTGGAAGAGGAGGAGGCTGCTGCTCAGCACCGGAGGCCCAGTGGGACTGGGGGACAAGGGGCTATCTTGTGGGCTGGGAGGGAAGGGGTTTTAATGGCTGCAGTCCAGGGTCCTAGCCTAAGAGAACATCTGGACTTTTGGTGGCCCGGAGATCTTTTTCCTGGACCACAGGCTACAGGCCTTAAAGCCCCTGCATTAATCTGCTCCCTCCAGGAGCACCGCAGTCAGCTAGTCTCAGTACTCCAAGAGGAAGGTGGAGGAATCCAGGAGCACCACAAATCAACTGTTTGCGGCACTGGGGGAGTGGGAGCAGCTGAGGCAGGGGGAGAGAGGAGCACAGATTCCTTTCCTCCTGGAGCACCACACATCAGTTCATGGCCATGAATATCCCCAGGTTACATCACAAAGAGCTCATAAGAATGGCCATACTGGGTCAGGCCAAAGGTCCATCTAGCCCAGTAGCCTGTCTGCCGACAGTAGTCAGCACCAAGTGCCCCGGAGGGGGTGGACCGAAGACAATGATCAAGCGATTTGTCTCCTACCATCCTTCTCCAGCCACTGACAAACAGGCCAGGGACACCATTCCTACCCCCTGGCTAATAGCCTTTTATGAACCTAACCTCCACGAATTTATCTAGCTTCTCTTTAAACTCTGTTATAGTTCTAGCCATCACAGCCTGCTCTGGCAAGGAGTTCCACAGGTTGACTACACGCTGTGTGAAGAAGAACTTTCGCTTATTAGTTTTAAACCTGCTACCCATTAATTTCATTTGGTGTCCTCTAGTCCTTATATTATGGGAACTAACGAATAACTTTTCTTTATTCACCCTCTCCACACCACTCAAGATTTTATATACCTCTATCATACCCCCCCTCAGTCTACTCTCTTCCAAACTGAAAAGTCCCAGTCCCTTTAGCCTCTCTTCATATGGGACCTGTTCCAAACCCCTAATCATTTTTGTTGCCCTTTTCTGAACCCTTTCCAAGGCCAAAATATCTTTTTTGAGGTGAGGAGACCACATCTGTACACAGTACTCAAGATGTGGGCGTACGTAGTTTTATACAGGGGCAGTAAGATATTCTGGGTCTTATTTTCTATCCCTTTCTTAATAATTCCTAACATTCTATTTGCCTTTTTGACCGCCGCTGCACACTATGTGGACGTTTTCAGAGAACTGTCCACGATAACTCCAAGATCTCTTTCCTGATTTGTTGTAGCCAAATTAGACCCCATCATACTATATGCAGGGCTCGACAAATTATGGAAAACCCTATTCACCAGACAAAAAAGGGACTCGCCACTCCAACCCATCCCCAAAAAAGTGTTTTTAATGGCATAAATGCCTAATAAGAATAAGAACAGTAATTACTAATACGTTCTTAATAAATATCACCCAAGTTATTAATAAATATCTTATAAACCTCTACCTTTTCCCTCTGCTGCCTTGTCTCCTCCCCTTGCTCCATCAGCTCCCCTGGTGCCTGCTGCCCTCCTCTGCTGTCCTGACTCCTGCTCTTCTCACTGCTCTCAGCCTTCCTGAGACCTGCCCCCTTCCACCAGCCCTTCTCTCCCGCCTGTGCCCACTCCTCCAGTATCCCCACTCTGATCATGTGAGCTACCATCCCTCCTCATCTCCTCTTCTAACACCTCCCTCTACACACCTGCCCTACCTCTCTCCTCTAGTGCTGGTCCCTCACCTGCAGGTGTCTGCCCTTCTGCTTCACCCCCAGAATCCCCTGGCGCCTCCCCCTTCCCTCACTGCCTCTGCCCCCTTTGCCGCCTTCTTTCCTGATAGCCACCCCCTCACCACCCTCTGCCCCATTCTCCTCATGCCCCTGTGCCCTCTCACACGTCTTGCTCCATCCCTACCTTTCTCATGCCCACCGCTTCTTTCAAGCCTTCTCCCAGCACCTCTCCCTCCCCCCTTTAGCCTCCAATGCCCTTACCCTCTCCTCTCCCAGCATCACTCTGTCCCCACTCCCACTGACACCTCCCCTCCTGCCCTTTTCCTCCACTGTCTGCACTTGGCCCCCTGGCATTTCTCTCTCCGCCACCCCTGTCCCTTGGTGCCTTCCCCTTTCTTCTTCTTCTCCTGACCTCCTCCCCTCCTCTCAGCACAAGCCCCTTCCCCATATTTTCCCTTTCCCCTCCCCTCAGCACAAGCCCCTCCTCCATATTTTGCACATCCCCTCCCCTCAACACAGCACAAGACCCTTCCCTTCTCCTCCCCTACCTGGCTTCTGCCTTCCACTTTACGGGGTTACCAGAGCCTTTTTGAATCCAGCGGTTGCCGGCCGTGACCTCAGGACGCTACGTCACGCCAGCATCCTGGCGTCTGATGGTGTCTCAGCCCTTTGGCTCGCACCCCACCTCTTCATGCCGGAGCTGCACGCAGGCAGCCCGGCACTGAGAATCGCCGCACTTCCCCCTTCCCGGCGGCGCTCTGCTCCTCCACCAGCCAGCGGATTGGATGGGGCCGCGCCATCCATAGCGCAGGCTTCGGCCAGCCCATCACAATGGCCCACCAGGCCAATCTGCCCTTGCACTCGCTAGCTGGTAAAATCTACTCACCACGGGCAAGCAGGCGAGTGTATTTCTCGAGCCCTGACAGAGGCTGTCTAGACTGGCCACTTTTTCTGGAAAAGCAGTTGCTTTTCCAGAAAAACTAGCCAACTGTATACACTGGCCACTTAAATTTCTGCAAAAGCACTGACGATCTCATGTAAAATTGTCAGTGTTTTTGCGGAAATACTATGCTGCTCCCATTCGGGCAAAAGTCTTTTTCCGAAAAACTTTTGCACAAAAGGGCCAGTGTAGACAGCAGAGATTAGTTTTCCCCAAAAAAAGCCCCGATCGCGAAAATGGAGATTTTTTTGCGGAAAAGCGCGTCTAGATTGGCCACGGACACTTTTCCACAAAAAGAGCTTTTGCGGAAAAGGGTCCTGCCAATCTAGACGCGCTTTTCCGAAAATGCTTTTAACGGAAAACTTTTCCGTTAAAAGCATTTGCGGAAAATCATGCCAGGCTAGACGTAGCCTATATGTATAGTTGGGGTTATTTTTTCCAACGTGCATTACTTTACACTTATCCACATTAAACTTCATTTGCCATTTTGTTGCCCAATCACTCAGTTTTGTGAGATCTTTTTGAAGTTCTTCACAGTCTGCTTCTGTCTTGACTACCTTGAACAGTTTAGTATCATCCACAAACTTTACTACCTCACTGCTTGCCCCTTTCTCTAGATCATTTATGAATAAGCTGAATAGGACTGAATCTTTGGAGACACCACCAGTTATCCTTCTCCATTCTGAAAATTTACCATTTATTCCTACCCTTTGTTTCCTGCCTTTTAACCAGTTCTTAATCCATGAAAGGACCTTCCCTCTTATCCCATGACAAAGTAATTTACACAAGAGCCTTTGGTGAGGGACTTTGTCAAAGGCTTTCTATATCTATATCTTTCTATATCTACTGTACTATATCTACTGGAGCCCCTTGTCCACATGTTTGTTAACCCCTTCAAAGAACTCTAATAGATTAGTAAGACATGATTTCCCTTTATAGAAACCATGTTGACTTTTGTCCAACAAATTATGTTCTTCTACATGCCTAACAATTTTATTCTTAACTATTGTTTCGACTAATTTGCATGGTACCAACGTTAGACTTACTGGTCTGTAATTGCCAGGATCACCTCTAGAGCCCTTTTTAAATATCGGTGTCACGTTAGCTATCTTCTAGTCAGTAGGTACAGAAGCCTATTTAAAGGACAGATTACAAACCACAGTTAACAGTTCTGCAATTTCCCATTTGAGTTCTTTTAGAACCCTTGGGTGAATGACATCCGGTCCCGGTGATTTGTTAACATTAAGTTTTTCTATTTGTTCCAAAACCTCCTCTAATGACATTTCAATCCAGGACAGTTCCTCAGATTGATCTCCCACAAGGGGAGATTCCCAAACCTGCACCGTCCTAACATCCTCAGCCATGAAGACTGATGCAAAGAAATCATTTAGCTTCTCTGCAATGGCTTTATCGCCCTTGCTTGCTCCTTTTGTATCTTGATTGAGGGGACCCACTGGTTTTTTAGCAGGCTTCCTGCTTCTAGTGAACTTAAAAATCATTTTGCTATTGTTTTTTGAGTTTTTGGCTAGCTGTTCCTCCAAATCTTTTTTTGCTTTTCCTATTACAATTTTACACTTAATTTGACAGTGTTTATGTTCCTTTCTATTTATCTCACTGGGACTGGACTTCTATTTCTTGAAAGATACCTTTTTGTCCCTCACTGCTTCTTTTACATGGTGGCTAAGCCACGGTGACTCTTTTTTAGGTCTCTTGCTATGTTTTTAATTTGGGGTATACATTTAAGTTATGGCATCTTTAAAAAGTTTCCATGCAGCTTGCAGGGATTTGGCTTTCGTCACTGTGCCTTTTAATTTCTATTTAACTAATCTCCTCATTTTTGTATAATTCCCCTTTTTGAAATTAAATGCCAGAGTGCTGGACTGCTGAGGTGCTCTTCCCACCACAGGAATGTTAAATATTATTATATTATGGTCACTATTCCCAAGCAGTCCTGTAATAGTTATCTCCTGGACCTGATCCTGTGCTCCACTCAGGACTAAATCTAGAATTGCCTCTCCCCTTGTGGGTTCCTGTACCAGCTGCTCCAAGAAGCAGTCATTTAAGCCATTGAGAAATTTTATTTCTGCATCTCTTCCTGAGGTGACATGTGCCCAGTCAATATGGGGATAATTGAAATCCTCCATTATTATAGAGTTCTTTATTTTGGTAGCCTCTCTAATCTCCCTTAGCATTTCCATGTCACTATCACTGTCCTGGTCAGGTGGTCGATAATATCTCTACTGCTATATTCTTATTAATAGGAGCATGGCATTACTATCCATAGTGATTCTATTGAACATGTTGATTCATTTAACATTTTTATTTCATTTGATTCTACATTATCTTTCACACATAGTGCCACTCCGCCACCCACACGGCCTGTTTTATCCTTCCGATATATTTTATATCCCGGTATGATTGTGTCCCACAGATTTTCCTCATTCCACCAGGTTTCTGTGATGCCTATTATGTCAATCTCCTCCTTTAATACAAGGTACTCTAGTTCACCCATCTTATTTGTCAAACTTCTAGCATTTGTGTAGAAACACTTCAAAAATTTGCCACTGTTTATTTGTCTGCCCTTTCCTGATGTATTAGACTCCTTTGTATGTGGTTGCCTGCCTGCTCTGACCCCTTGTCTGTCCTCTCCCTTCCTCTCTGACTACAGCCTAGAGAATCTCTATCAATGGATTCTCCTCTAAGGGACGTCTCCGTCCGATTTACGTGCTTCTCCGCACCAATTGGCTTTCCCCCATCTCCTAGCTCACAAGCCACAGACTGAAGATCACTGCCTTAGATAAATGACAATGCACAGAGACATTGTCCTAAGCCACACAGGGTACGTCTAGATTCTGTCGAAAAAGAGCATCTAGGCTACAGCCAGTAGCTTGACTCAAGCTGGGGACAAGCTGCTCTCTTGCGATCAGAGAGGCAACTGACAGGATGTGGGATCCAAGCACTGGGCTTGTGATCACTCCTCAATGAAAGAGGCACAAAGTGACTTATCAATGAGAGAGCTAGAAACACGAAGACCTTTAATACAAAGCAGAGGATCCAGGGTATGAGCTCTCCGGTTAGCAGCAGATGTGTATAGCAGCCTCTGGGACCAACGGAGGGCAGATTCAAATGGTCCTTGGACACTTGGCCTGCCAGGAACAGAAGGAATGAGTTCTCTAGATCCACATTAAAAGCAGTGTAATGGCAAAACTACCCAACAATAGCACTGTGAGAACTCAAGAGAAACAGAAGCACAATCCTTGGGTATACATACAGACCACAAAAAAGAATTAAAGAGGTGGGAGGAATTAGTAAAGTCTACAAAATTAAGGGAGACCAATTCTGAAATACTATGCCAAATTTTGATGATCATATTTAAAAAAAACTTCAAAAAGTAGAAAAGGCTAAAAAAAAGTGGTCCAAGAATTACCAGTCGGGAAAACCTGCCTTAAAGTGAAAAACTAATGAAAAGCTCAGTGTCTATTTTAGCCAAGAAAAGGCTAAGCAGTTATTTGATTATGTACAAAGGGAGAAGATCTGACAGGAGGCCTTTTAATATAATGGACAAAACAAAAACAAAGATCCAGTGTCTGGAATCTGAAAAACCAGAAAAATTCAAACAAAAATAAGGAAATCTAAGGGGTTTTTTACTATTACAGTAACTATCACTAGAACAGCATCCTTAGGAAGGTGGCTAATTCTCTGCCACCTGAAGTTCTTAAATCTGTAGGTCCTTTTTCTTATTAGACAATCTTTCCATGAAGTGGCCACCGTTCTCATCTGTGTCTCTGTCACAGGATTTTCAACTCGCCGCTCCTGCGCACGTGCCAACGCAGCCACTCCCACCAGCGCCTGCACACGTGCTCTGCTGCGTAGCTCAGTGCCGCACCATGCAGCTCCACTCATGGGGAAGCGTGGCTGCAGTGGCCAACGTGGCAGGCATGCTCTGCTGCGGCCTCTTGCCGTCACCTCCCCCTCCTCCGCCCACCAGCCTGACCACAGGAGCTGTCGTGAGTGAGCCTTGGCTTGTGGAGGAGGGGAGCTGGGTGCGTGGTGCTGCAGGTAGAGCGCGCCGCAAGCAGACCTCGGTCCTGCCATAGGCGTGCCCCAGCCCATACTACTCCTGCCTCCTGAGGGAGACCCACATGGCCACCACCAGCTGCCCTGCCAAATCCAGTGCTCTTTCCCAGCCAGCGATTCTCCCCAGCCTGTCCCGAGCATCCCCTGCCTGCCCTCCCAGCCCATGCATAACTCCACTGGGCACAGCTCGTCCCCCCCCATTTGTAAAAGCCTCCTCCCCAGGCACAGCCCACACGTAGCTCCTACCCCAAATCTGCATATACATTTAAAAGTTCTATTTTAAGGTTATGAAGAACTAACAATTTCATTTTCTAGGCCCTTCTCCTTAACTCCACTGTGGAGATGTGTGCTCTGACTTGCTGCCAGGTTGGATCACCTATTTCCAATATTTCAATAAACAGCACCCCACTACCTTTATCTATCAAATGAATTCCCCTTCAACATGCACAGCTCCTTCAACTCCCCCTGAAAGCCTACTTTCATTCTAATGTGTACAGCATCCATAACTGGGCAGTTGGTTTTCCACAACGGCTCTTTGTGTTGCTTGCCTTCTCTCCCCACTCTCTCTCAATTGTGCTCATCTGCGGTCTCACTTATATTTGGAATGGTAGGTTTGTTCTGTGTTTCTACAACACCTGGCACCTTGAACACTTTTACACGAATTCCAGTCAGACCGAACTTTCCAGAAACCCTTACAAAAATAATATTTGTAAAAAAGTCTAGCTCAAAATATATAAGCGGATCAAAATGAACTTTGCAGGTTTTTTTTTTTTTAGTTGAAACACTAGATTTCAGACCAAAAGGACAAAATAAAAAAAAAAAATTTAAAAAGACAATCTCTTTCTAAGAGCACACCAAAAGACTAAAATTAATTTTAAAAGTGCACCAAAGTCAAAAATAAAGTTTTAAGCTATCAATTTAGGAAAAAGATTGTTTATCAAAGGGCAAGTCCTCAACCTTATTCTGGAGTTCCTTTGGGACTGCAGCTGACGATAATCATGAAGATATTCTTATTGCCACTCCTGTAGCAGTGGCTGTTGCAGCAATGTCCACCACCATACACGGCGATTTATAGTGCTGCTCTGCACGATGCATATCCCTCTTGCACTATGGATTTGAGCAATGGTCTTTCTGAGTCAGGGAGATGCTGCAGAAGGTATGCCAACTTTGAATAATTGTCAAAGTTATGACTGGAAAGGAGAGCAGAATAGTTAGCAATACGTAGTAACAACATGGCTGAAGAACACACTTTCCTTCCAAAAAAATCCAACTTATTATCTTTCTCTGGAACGGTATTTCTGTACTGTGGTACTTTTGATCTATGCTGTACTGTGTCAACCACCAATGAGTTAGGCTGGGGGTGGTTAATCAGAAAATCCAAGCCCTTAGAAGGGACAAAATACTTCTTATCCGCTTTTTTCTTGTGGGAGGAGCAGATGATGGAGTCTGCCATATTTCTTCCGCAACCTCCATGATCGCCTCATCAATGGGAAGTGCATAAATTCTTCAAGAGGCGGTGGTGTTTCATTCGAACATCTGCTAACTGTACCTCTTGGCTATCTGCAACGCGTTTGAAGAGATCCTGAAATTGTTTCAGATCGTCTGGCAGGGAAACGTCCCCTGGAGTCACCGCCTCATCTGGAGAGGATGAGTGGTCTGTTGGCGATACGCCCTGCTGAGGGTCCTCTGGATCAGTCAACTGTCCTTCTGGCTCCAACTGTTCCAACTGAATCGTTGGGCTCTTTGGAGGAGGAGGCGGAGAGTGATCATGTTGGGGCACTGGAGGTATGTGTCGAGAATCAGGAGATGAACAGCAACATGTAGTCTCCTGTAGCAGTGGAAGATCCGATTATGAGGAGTAGGGTCATAGTATACCCTATGGTAACGGCCATAGTATTTTTCTGAGCATGATGGTGATCAGAGTCGAGAAGATAACACTACTATGTCTGGTATGGAAATGGCATCATGGTGACCTAATAGGTAATTGTGAATAGTGTAATGAACACCGTGGAGACGGGGCCTCTTCTCTCTATATCTTGACTCCCTGTAGCAGGAGTAGCAGTTAGGAAACACTGGGCTGCGTGCTCTATGGTGATGCTGGTAAACTAACTGTGGAGAGGGGGATGGCCCCGGGGAGAAAGTTGGGGATGGAGAAATGAGCCCTGGATGCACGGTGGCATGTGCAGGGGCTTCCCTCTGGTACTGCAGTGCTCCGCAGCGGTGCCGGGGAATGAGGTGCCAAACACGCTTGCTCCGGTGCCGACAAGGTTGAGGTCGGAAGCTTAGAAGTTGCTGTGCCAGGGCCGCAGGCAGCGAGGCTGCTCCTGCTGCCGATGTGCCCAGTGACACTGGCGCAGCTGTCAATTTCCACGGTGCCGATGGTACCAGAGCCAATTGTGCTCTTGGTGCCGCAGGCAGCAGTTTTTTTCCGTTGGGGTCTGGCGCCCACTGAGACCCTGCAGCAGCTGTCCCTGACATGCCCGGGCCATCCTTTAAGCCCCATCCAGCACTAAGAGCAGCTAGAAGAGACTGGGTTGGGGACGGCTTGAGCTTTTTTGGGGCAGACGCCCCGCTGGAAGATATTATGTGCTTGAGCCCTGAGGTGGTAGACAACTCAGCAGGCTGTAGCGCTATGTCCATAGAGAGCATTTTCAAATGCCTCTCCCGGTCTTTACAGGCTCTGGCTGTCAGCTAACAGCAGTGCTGACAGCGCTGTGGTACATGTGCTTCTCCCAAGCACCATATGCATGCCTCATGCCCGTGTGACACTGGCATGGGCTCCCAGCAGACTGTACATTTCTTAAAGCCCGGGGAACCAGGCATTCTAGGAGAGTCTATTTCCCGTTGAGGACCTTTATTTATGTATTTATTTATTTATTTATTAGGAACATTGAACGAGAACAAGAATCAACTAAGGATAAGGGAAACTTGGTATGGTAGTAACTGTATACAGATCTGAGGTAAGGAGAACTCTGAGGGAGAGATGGAGCTCCATCCGCGACCGAGGGCTTTTGGAAGGAACTGAGCGGGGGCCAGACCACGTGAAACCGATCAAAGGCACGAATGGCGTGAACTGCTGCTTGCACATGCGTGGTCCAGCACAGCACTGCTATGCAAGTCTTCAATCCATGGCACCGGGACGAGCCCGACACCATGAGTGGAGCACCCATGGGGACCACTCGAAGAACATATGTTCCAACTTCACACTGAAGTTAAGTGTTTGTTGCAGTAGTTACTGAGTGAAGATCCATGGCCTGTGTTATGCAGGTCAGATTAAACCATAATGGTCTCTTCTGGTCTTAAAATCTAGTTGATTAGCTAATTAAATGGTTTAAAAATTAAATAATTTACAGAGGAAAGGTCCCTATACCCACACTTAGTCATCAGAACTGAATTAGAAAAGATCGATATAGCCCTTTTACGAGCTAGGCACTCAACAGGCAGTGCTTTCTACAAAGATCAATGGATTTTGCAAGTACAAGTACACAGAGCGTCTCAAACATCAGCAGTTTTGTTGATGTTGATTTAGCAAATACACCATTTTTACTCAAGAGCCCAGATTTAAAGTGGCACATGAGTTTAGTATTACATGGCCCAAGGAAATGGCTTTAAGCTATCTCTGAGACTGGGACTGTCTAGGTCCCAAGCCAGTTTTAGCCTGTATGTGCACCAAAGGATTTTCAGGAGTATCCTAATTTATGCCAGCCAACCACAGACCCAGGTGCTATTTCTGAGGATCATTTAGGATGTTGTAAAACCTGTGTCACATCCCTTGGATACAAAAGATGATAGAGGCAGAAGCTGCTCCAGGGACTAAATCCTTCAGTTATTCCAGTATTCAGGGGGATTTTTTCACCAACCTGCTAAGCCATGATTGCTTTGTATTATTTGAGTAGCATGCAGAAGCCTTAATGTACCCAAGAATTAAGCCCAAAATATTCAGTAGTCACTGTAGCAATTGTATTTGACCAATATAGGCTAATCCACTATGAGTCACCCACCCACATTAATGAAATTCCAACATACAAAATTCACATAATGCCTATCAATTCCCTACATTATTAGAGACCTGCTCACATACACCACCACAAACTCAGGAACTCTGGAGATCACTCTTACCATTACCTGGGACCATAGTTTGTGCTCCAAGAAATGCACTGTGCCCAAGATCCTTAAACACATGTTGAGCTCTCTATTTCTGAAAACATACTGCAAATTCAAAGAATAAAAACTCACCTGAGACAGGTCAATGAAATGATTTGCTTCAGCCATCACCTTTACACGAAAGTTTGTGCCATCATCAGGGCTCAGGGCATAACAGAACACCTAGGATATGCAGCATCAAAAGTAAGTACATACCTGAAACTCAAGACTATTGACAAAAATTTCATCAAGTGCTATGCAATTACTCTGTGTGTCACCCTAATTCAAAACAGGAAACTGTTTGAGACCAAGTTTAATTTTACTGCACACACACATTGGCCAGTTATTTTATAAGTGCTTTGAACATGAAAAGTCCCAAATAAGGGTTCAAAAGTTGCATATATGCAGCTTAAGAGTTTGTTAGCGTAATCATCTCACCACTTGTCTCACTTTTGGATTGATATTATGCTCAGCCCATCTCTCTTTACTGAGTCTTGAAACAGTAGACAAGTTCTAGAGAAAGCTCTCCAGTCAGAAGTGTGAAATGGATCCAGTAACACGGTAATCAGACATTTTCATCTTTAATAAATTAACATTTACTGCTCAATGATTCAAACTATCAACCTGCATGAACCAGATTAGTCTAGAGTAATGGTTCTCAAACTATGAGGCAGTCCTCCCAAGCCAGGCCTCCATTTTACTTCAATGAAGTAAAAAATATTAAAATGAGCCAAAATGTTCCATAGAATCTCTATGGATAATAATTTCATGCTCTAACAATAAGAATATAGCAGTAGGGATATGTTATCATCCACCTGATCAGGACAGTGATAGTGACTCTGAAATTCTAAGGGAGATTAGAGAGGTTACCAAAATAAAAAACTTAACAGTGGAGGATTTCAACTAGCCGCATATTAATTGGGTACACATCCCCTCAGGACAGTACTTGGCGATAAAATGTCTTGATACCTGAAATGACTGCTTCTTAGAGCAGCTGGTTCTGGAACCCACAAGGGGAGAGGCAATTCTTGATTTAGTCCTAAGTGGAGCACAGGATCTAGTCCAAGAGGTAAATATAACAGGACCACTTGAAATAGGGACTATAATGTAATGAAATTTAACATCCCTGTGGTGGGAAAAGCAACTCAGCAGACCAACACTGTGGTATTTAATTTCCAAAAGGGGAACTATGCAAAAATGAGGAGGTTAGTTAAATGGAAACCAAAAGGCACAGTGACAAAAGTAAAACCTCTGCAAGCTGCATGGAAACTTTTCAAAGACACCATAATAGAGGCCCAACTTAAATGTATACCCCAAATTAAAAAATACAGTAAAAGAACAAAAAAGTGCCACTGTGGCTCAACAACCAAGTAAAAGAAGCAGTGAGATAAAGAGATATCTTTTAAGAAGTGGAAGTCAAATCATAGTGACAGAAATAGAAAGGAGCATAAATCCTGTCAAATTAAATGTAAAAATATAATAAGAAAAGCCAAAAGGCAGATTGAAAAAACTCAAAATCAAAAAGTAATAGCAAAAAGTTATATAACTAGATCAGAAGCAGGAAGACTGCTTAACAACCATTGGGGCCCTTGGATGATACCAAGATGGACCTTTGGTCTGACCCAGTATGGCCGTTCCTATATTTTAATGTTACGTTCTTATGACCTGTGTATGTAGTTTTTTTATGAAAAGCACTGGCTGTCAGCACCTGGTGGCTGAGCTTATGCACTTAGGGTACCCTTCCCCTTACGCCCTTCAGTCCCTCAGATGCAAGTGGCAGAGCGCTGGCTGTCAGCCCTGCAGTGGTAGCAGCAGTGCAGAACAGCAGCAATGGGATGCTAGAATCTCTTGTTGCCTCCTTTACACTTTTATGCTGCTGCTGCCGCCTTCACAGCTGCGTGTTCAGTCAGCAACCACTGCTCTCCGCTCTGCCTTCAAAGCAACGTGCTGGTATATGTAATTGGGGGTGGGGGTTGGAAGCCATATATGACTACAGAAAAAGAAGCAAAAATAAGTTTGATGATTACTGGTTTAGACGGCAAGGTGCTTACTTCAGCATGAAATAGTGGATTCAAGTTTTGGTTCTGGATGATCAAGATGCTAAAGGAGCATTCCAAAATGAAGCCTTCCCTCCCCACTGCACAGAGCACCACAGGGAGCAGCCAGCTTCTTTGAGCAGTTTAGAGCTACTCCATACTGCAGGGGCAAGCCAGATTAAAAGGCTTGGTGAGCTGGATTTTATCCGTCTCTGCCTTAGAACTTAACTTCTGAGCTAGTGATCTAAGGGACACCAGCCTACCAGATGAAGCTGATGTACACCCAAGTCTCCCAAGCCTTTATCCAACAGGGGTTTCATGACCTACTCCAAAACTGAGGTTCTGGATGTGGAAATTAAGGGGGAGAAGAAGCCACAAATGCCAAATTTGGGAAAGATGTGAGCTTATTCTAGGCTGTAGAGGCAGCACTGATGTTTGCAACAAGAGAGAGTAGAAATAGTTCCAGAAGCTAGTGCACAATCCTAGATTTCTAGGGACAATTTTCATAGCACAGAAGGGAAAAAACCCAAGCCAACCATGTTATAGTCTATGTAGCCTGGGACTAGTAAAAGCTATTTATGCTATAAGTAAGTAATGACAGTTGCAGAACCAGCAATGGACACAGAAGAGTGACCCAAGCCATGCAGTGGTAAGAAGGAACTAGAGAGGTATCGATCTTCGATACCCTTGGTTCGGAGCACTAAAAGAAAAAAAAATGTGCATGTGTGACCCAATGGATGCAGCTTACTAAAAATATCTGGATATAGGTGCATAATGAGCATGCATACCCCAGTGTAGAATACACATAGGGACTATCGCTTGACACCATTTATACCAAAAGTAAATCTGAAAACTGGCAAATTTTAGGGGCATATTTATACTTGCTTCTTGGAAAATACATATGTGCAACTGTACATCTCTTTTCCTAATCTAATTACAAATGAGAAGCCAGGACATCTGAAGCTGGTGAGGTTCTCTTGACAGAGATAACCACCGCAAGCTCCTTCCTGGCTCATGACTTCTTGAAAATGGTTCATAAGACTATGCAATAAATATTAAGTAGCATGACTGTGGTAGGCTGTAGATTTTAGACAGGTGCATAGCTACCATTTGGTAGCATTACTTGGTATGCTGATCCTGTTGAAACACTGGCTGTCCACACAAATGAGAAACGATAAAGAAAGATTAAGGTTTAAATGAGGAAGACCCTGCCAGAAGATATCAAACAATACAATATCAGCCACCTCCTTTTCCATGTCTTGTGTACTCCCCATAACTGCTCCTCCCATAATGTGTGTCTCCTTGAGGATGCAATGGCTCTCCACGTGGAGATTTTCACTGCCACTTCTTAAAAGGCAAGATGATCTGCTACTGGCTATAAAAGACAAGGCCTCCTCTTCCATAAGGCAATACACCAACAAGTGCCAGGAAAGGGGAAGTAACCTAAAGCCTTCCATGTAAATCATGCACCTCACCTTCCCCAAGGAATCTCTACAGGCTGTATTTAAAATTTCAGCATACTATTTACGTTCTTACCTCAAATTTGTCAGAGTTATGCATTCCTGGGATTGACTGCATTAGGTGGGATGTTGGATGATTTCCAAAATCAGAGCTCACATAGCCAACACGAAGCCGGCCTTCACTAGCCTTCAAGTCCTTTGGATGCTCATATGGTGGCTTGTGAAGGACATTGATCTAGCAAACAAATTCACACAATTTTTTTAAGACTGATAAACAAAAGCTGAAGCATCAAGAGTTTAAATAGTAGATAAGCTATACGTTCAGATTTATCCAATTATTTTCCCTATATTTAAGTATCTATGCTACTGCAAGATTGGCATAGCCTTTTCAAATCATACAGGTTTAATGGAAAATGCACAAATTCCCATAAAGTGCATTACAAGAGTCTAATCACAACTGAGCAAGCAAAGAGGACACAGTCTTAACTTAATTATGTTCCTGTTCATTAGCCAGTAATGCTTGAAAACCTCATCTGACCCAAATTTCAGGTAGAGGGTTGTACATGTGTTGCTCACCCAGGCTGAGTGGTGTGTTATCCAAATTTGAGTGTAAATGGAGACCTGAGTATACAGCTCGGTCTACATGCGCTAGTTAAAAGGAAAAAGCCAAGTATCAAAATGTTATCAAAAGATTAGCGTACTAGGGAGCAACAGAGCAGTGCCACATATAGGCTGATAAACAAGTGCAATGAATTGCAATCATAATAAGGCAATGGAGCAGAAATTAGATCATAACACTAAGCAAAAAAAGACAGTTAACTTTTTCAGTAACTGAACTTTTTCCATAACTGATCTTCAAGATGTATTGCTCATGTCCATTCCATGTTAGATGTGTACAGTCACCATATGCACCAGTGCCTTAAGTTTTTCCCTCAGTGGTGTCCATAGGGGACCGACTCTGGCAACCCTTATAGTAATGCCCATACTGCACAATATAAGCAGCACCACCAGCTCCCCCCACCCTCAGTTTCTTCTGGCCAGAGACACAAAGCAAAGGAGGGGGGACGATCATGGAATGGACATGAGTAACATCTTGAAGATCACCAGTTACTGAAAAAGTTAACTGCCTTTTCTTCAAGTGTTTGCTCAGATCTATTCCGTGTTAGCTGACTCCCAAGCAGTACCAACAGAATTCGGTAGGAATTTATGGATGTGAAGCTTGTCACAGCTGACTTGCTGGGTGATGGCATAAAGCACCATGAACCAAAGACCACATCTCAGCTCTGCAAATGTTGTGGATGGGTACTTGCACCATGGTCACTGATGATGCTTGCACCTTAGCCAGAGGTGGCAGTTTGACCTACACCAACTCATAATCAGAGCCCTGTGAAGATACAAAATTTGTATCTGCATCAAACTCCACAAACATGTGCTCTGAATACCCACATCCACACCTGCAAATGCAGATACAACGCTAATATCCATGGATTTGCAGGGCTCTACCCATACCAATCTAGATGTAAGAAATGATCCAGTTGGATATTCTCTGAGAGGAGACTAAAGCCCCTCATTATGTCCACTGTCGCAAAGAGCTGTATCAACCTACAAAAGGACTTGTTACTATGATGGCCAGCACTCAGTGACTAAAGGGTTAAACTCACGTAGCTAATGGTGTTGGAAGGGAGCCAGAAGAACCAATGGGATACAGTACTGACATTAAAATTGTAAATATACACTTGCTGCTGTTCCTCTGTGTGAATTTTGTAAACCAGAAGCCGAAGCAACAGGATGTCTTAAATCCAGGCAGGACTACCATACCTCCAAGGAATATGGGGCATGGACCGTGAAGGGATTGAGAGTAAATATGGGAGGAAAACGTATATTTAGTTGCAATTTGGTTAGTTTCTTTCTTTTCTGGTTGGTTAAGTTTCTCTGTGTGAATTCCATATGTCTTCCCTCCCCCATATTGAAGCTGCAGCCCAAAGACAATATGTCTCTGTTTTTTAATCTGTTCTTTTCTCAGTTGTTCTGTATCACTTAGCAACCAAGTATGCTATCATCAAGTATATCTTTTGTTTTATTAATAAACATCACCTTTTTTTTAAAAGCTATGATTTGATTCTCGTGTCGTGGGAGTTGTGTGTGTGTGCACGCCTACCTCAAGGTCAGTTATCAGAGCTCTCGTGGTACCCCTCTGGAAGAAGTCCAACTGTTTCTTCCTGGTTTTCAGGATTTTAATTCACTTGATGGTGACAGCCTCTCCCCCAGAGCCAGTGAATCTGACATTCTGAGGAGTATTTGTAAGGAGAGCCCAAAGAGAAGGTATTTTTAAGGTCTCTTGCAGGCCTCACCTTCTGCACTCTGAGTGCCAGAGTGGGGAACAGTCCAGACAGTTACATTCTACGTAAAACACCACCAAGCACAATGGACATCAAAGGCATGCAGCTCTCTATCCTCACTGGTCTTATGCACCTTAGGGCAGAACAGCAGGAGGAAAATGCCCTGATTCATATGAAGACAGACATCAGCTTTGGCAGGCAGATCAGATGGCATCATACATGTATCTTGTCCTTGTGGAAGACTAAAGCTGTCATATAAGGTCAGGACTTTTATCTTTGACACCTGTCTAGCAGACACCACCATCACAAGGAAGACAACATTCCATGATAAATGAGAAAGAGAACAAGAGTCCAAGGGCTCAAACAACAGACCTGTGAGCCTAGAGAGCACCATAAGAACATAAGAATGGTCATATTGGGTCAGATTATTTTCTCATTGAAGTTTTTAACCTTGTATCAAGTCCTTTTATGTAGCTTTGTATTGAATCCTTTTATACAGAAAACTTTTCACGTAGAACATAATACAAAGTTTCTAAGTCTTTTGTATTAAGTTTTGGTAGAACAGTCCCTAAAAAATGAGTAAGGTAAAGATAATGTCTTTCTACCAGAACAGATCTCTCCCCTTTTATTTGATTCCTCCCCCTCCCCGATGAATGAATGAGGTGTGAATGGATAAGGCATGAAAGGCAAGCACCTCCAGAGAGTCGCAAGGTTGGAGAGGGGATGAAAGCCAGATCCAAGGACAATAAGACCAGTTAAGTGGGCTCATTGAAAGACGACTGGACATATGGTCAGCCTTTGGAGTCAGCAACAAGTACCTGCTTTTGGAAGTACCCTCTTGGAAGGTGAATGTGGCAACATTAAGACAACACCCAGAAGAAGGAGCCACAAACCACTAACTGCACGTGCATATGACAACACAGATTTTGCAAATGCATAGGATGATAGATTTGCATGAGCACGGTGCTACTAAAAATCAAAAGGTATCTTGCAGAAGGATCCCAGGTTTCGTCTTGTCAACACAGGAACATCAAGCCGGAGCAGAAAAAGCCCAGCTTCACCCCCCTCCCCAATCTAACTCATCTGGCCAGTGAAGTTAGGGGGAAGCAAGTATTCATAACAAGACATAGTGTGATTGTGTGTGTTTGAGAGTGTGTGTAATAGATCATATGCATATGATACGTGTTGACTGCTATATGTATTACCAATAAATGTGGCATTTTGCTTTATCCTCCTGAAAAGATCCCGTACATTACTCGAAGTACAACAACTATGCTGCTGGTGGGGAGGCTGCAGCTTAAATAACTTCCTCTGCTGCCCCAGGATGTAAAGGCCCTGGGTCTTGAGCATAGTGCAAGAATCCTTGAGCCCATGCAATGTACTGTCTGTTTTCTCCACAAACAGAGCATTTCCATCAAAGGGAAGGTACTGGATGGACTGTTGGACGTCTACCAACAAGCCCAAAGACTGCAGCCATGACACCTCTTTCATTGATGGAGACCGAGGCCATGATCCATGCCAAAAAATTAGTCATGTCCAAAGCCACTTGCAGTGGCACTACTGCAATTCCCTTCCTTCTTTTCGAACTGCCTGAAATGCTTTCCTAGGATCTTCTTGGAGACACAATTTGGCCACAGGGTGTCAAATGTTAAAATAATCTCCACTCAAGAGGGCCTTATGATTTGTCACCCGTAATTTTAATCCTGATGAATTTCTCTCCCAAAAAGGTCCAGTTTCGTTGCTGCCTTATTTTTGGAAACCACTGAAGGAAAAGTTTGACACCAGTGCAGATGGAGCACATACACATCTAACATGGAATGGAAACGAGCAAGCACTAAAAAAGCTGCTCAGTTCATGGGATCTAAAAAAACCCCACCCTACCAGTTAACAATCAGGGCAGGGCAGTGTGGAGATGAAGCAGGATCAGATATTGAGGGAATCACATAGGATTCTAGAGAAACAAGGTAGGTGAGATAGATTGGAGGCACAAATTATTGAAGTAAGATGTTTTAACAGTCATTGTTACTGATGGCTGTTAAATCTGACTGACCTCTTCTCAATCCCTCACAATACCCAACTTCACATGAACAGAAGTGAAGAGACCCAGCAATCTCAACAAGATGGTAAATCTTAAGTCCGATGACCACTATTTTAAAACTGGCATTACATACGTGAATACACCAATACACAATCTGCATTTCCTTGGGGATAGCCAAGCACATGGAAAGTCTTCAAAGCTCCTACCTTATCCAAACAGAGATTTCCATGTCTCTCGGCAATAGCCTTCCTAAAGCTGTGAGAAAGAGGGTACAGCATGCTGTGATGAGGGTGGACAGAAGGCAGTCTATTCTTTTCCAGTTGATCAGCTACAATGCTGACCAGCTTTTTCATTCTTT
Organism: Pelodiscus sinensis; assembly: GCF_049634645.1. NCBI lineage: Eukaryota > Metazoa > Chordata > Testudines > Trionychidae > Pelodiscus > Pelodiscus sinensis. The sequence goes on from NW_027466001.1 coordinate 323,076, forward strand.
CATCATAATCTGTCCAATCACAGACAATCTAAAGGAAGAAATAAAAGAACAAGAGATCAACCAATGAAATTAACAGGAAGCAGGTTTAAAGAAAAAAACACAACGAAGTCAACTTGTGCAACTTATTGCCAGGGAATGATGTCAACGCCAAAACTACAATAAGTTAATTAGCTAAAGGCATGGAGAATCATTCCCTAAATGGCCATTAGCTAAGATGGTCAAGGAAGCAGACCTTGGCTCAGGGTGTCCTCAAGCCTCTGATTGCTAATGCTATAACTGGATGACGGAGATAGATCACATGATAATTGCCCTTTTCTGTGCAGTGCTGGGTACATCTGCTAGTCTCCAATAGAATTACTGTCCCAGCCCTCTCCCCTCACCTGCAAGCAGTGCGCTAAGTTGCAATAAGCATCTGGGAAATCGGGTTTCAGTTTCAGAGCAGTGCGATAAGAAGCAATGGCTTCTGGTATGTTCCCTGAATCCTGCAAAAGAAGAAACCAAATCAGCAAGCAAAAGCAGATTCTGGGATGAATTTACCAAATGAATCACTGTGCTATTTAAAGTAAAAGGCCACAAACATGGCTGTACCTTGTGAATAGAGGCCAAGTTACTGTGAGCATCAGCAAAAGCAGGGTTTATCTGGATGGCTCGGGTATAACATTGTAAAGCTCCCTGAACATCCTGCATCTCCTTTAAAGTATTCCCCATATTTGAATAAGCATCTGCAAAGGTGGGGCTGATTCTAAAATTGAAAAAAAAACCAAAATAAAAAAAAACAACCACACACCTTACTTTATGCACAGTACAAGTTGTCTGTACTCTAAGAATACCCTTCCAAAGTGCTCTTCAGTTATTTGTTTGCATACCAGAGGCAAAAGCCACTATAGAATTCCTGTCTCCAGCATTAGGGAATTTTAAAAAGCAAAGCTTCTTACCTAATAGCCTCTTTGTAATGCATCAGAGCCTCTTGAAGCTTTCCTTGCTGCTGTAGAACACTTGCTAAATTTGAATGGGCAGCAGCAAACTCTGGGAATACCTGTAGGAAACAAAGATGGCAATTAGCTTGCCTTTGAGATCTTTCAAGGACATCAAATCTTAGTTTAACAGAATTACCATCACCTCCATCTACTTCTTTATCAAGTACAATAAACCCACTCCTCCTGTATTCCCACCATTTCTGTCCATATCCTACCCTCTTCCTCATATCCAAACGTACCTCAAGAGCTTTACGGTACAGGCGAACAGCCTCTTCAATGTTGCCCTGTTCCCGCTTGATGTTTGCCAAGTTATTAAGCGAGTCTGCATGTGTGGGACATAGACGAAGAGCTGTATTGTAACATTCCTCTGCTTCAGCAACCTTTCAAACAAACAGAATCGTGTTCAAGCAGGACTGAACAAAATAAACAAGGCAATTGCTGTCCGACATTTTTCTGTGACAACATTCTTAATGAGATTATCGCTACAATGGGTCTACCTTTAAAAGCTTTGAGATGGAGAACTGTTTGCTCCTATTGTTTCTCCTACAAGTTGACAAGCAAAGCACTCAAACATTAAAGGCAAAATAAAGGCAAAAAAGTGAATAAGGAAAAGTTCTTTACTTATTCCCACAATCTAAGAACTCGGGACCACCAAATGAAATTAATGGGCAGCAGGTTTAAAACAAACAAAAGGAAGTTTTTCTCCACTCAGCGCACAGTCAACCTGTGGAACACCTTGCGCCAGAGGATGTGGTGAAGGCTAGGACTTTAACAGGGTTCCAAAAAGAGCTAGATAGATTCTCTGAGGTTAGGTCCATCAATGGCTATTAGCCAGGATGGGTAGGAATGGTGTCCCTAGCCTCTCTCAGGAGGTGGGTGACAGTGGAGGGATCATATGAGGATTACCTGTTGTGTTCCCACCCTCTGGGGCATCTGGTATTGACCACTGTCAGCAGACAGGACACTGGACCAGATGGACCATTGGCCTGACCCAGTATGGCTGTTCTTATGTTCTAAAAGCCCACCTTAAATCATCATTCAAGGTCTTGAAATAAATATCAGATGAACTTCAAATATAGCCAACTGCAAAATAAATGCTCCTTACACTGCCTTTCTCCTTTAAGGCATTTGCCAGATTACAATAGGCATCAGGGAAGTGTGGCTGCAGCTCAATAGCACGTCTGTAGGTGTCTATTGCCAAATCTATCAATCCTTGCTCATAATACACACAGGCGAGGTTGCCATGCACAACTGCATGGTTAGGACTCAAACTCAAGGCTCGTAAGTAGGCTGCTACAGCTCTGTAATGAGAGATATATGGTTAGCATTCATATATGGCCTATGAAAAACAGGACCCACATAATTTAAATAACTATCGCCCAATTGCTAATTCTTGGGCAAGGTACTTGGCTGGGAGTTGCAACGCCACCGCCCGCTCTTCTTGGAAGAAACAATTACTTCAATCCATTTCAGTCTGGCCTTAGGCCTGGTTTTGGAACTGAAGCCACCTTGGTCACCCTGGTAGACGACTTATGCCGGGAGACAGATGGGGGAGTGCGTCCTTGTTGATTCTCTTAGACCTCTCAGAGGTTTTTGATACCATCGACCATGGTATCCTTCTGGAACACCTGGTGGAGTTGGGTATTGGAGGCACTGTTTTGCAATGGTTCCGGTCCTACTTGTTGGGATGCTTTCAGAAGATGGAGCTAGGGGGCTGCTATTCGACCCCATGGCAATTGTGCTGTGGAGTCCCGCAAGTTTCCATCTTGTCCCCTATGCTGTTTAATAACTACATGAAACCGCTTGGAGAGGTCATAAGGAGTTTGAGGACAGTGCCATCAATATGCAGATGACACCCAACTTTATTTCCCTGCGACATCAGAACCAAGTATGGCAGTGACTGATCTAAACAGGGGTCTGGAGGCGGTGATGGTTTGGATCAAGTCAAACAACCTGAAGCTGAATTCAGATAAGACTGAGGTCCTGTGGATCAGGAGGCCATCTGTTCGGGAATGTGGCATGGCACCTGTTCTAGACGGGGTTACTCTCCCCCTGAAAGAACAGGTACGCTGCTTGGGAATCCTCCTGGACCCTTTTTTAACATTTGAAAACCAGATTCCTTCAGTGGCCAGGACTGCTTTAGGGCAGTTTCCTCTGATCCACCAGTTGCAACCCTTCCTGAACAAGCATGACTTTGCCACTGTGATCCATGCTCTTGTTACATCCAGACTGGATTACTGTAATGCACTTTGTGTGTGGCTGCCTCTAAAGAGCCTTCGGAAACTTCAACTGGTCCAGAATGTGGCTGCTTGAGTCTTAACTAATACTCGTTATAAAGAGCACATTATGCCAGTGCTTTGGCAACTATACTGGCTCCCTGTATGTTTCCAGGCACAATTTCAGGTTTTAGTTATGACCTAATAAAGCCATGGGTTGGGTCCAGGGTATCTGAAAGACCATCTTCTCCCATATGAACCTGCCCGGGGATTGAGGTCAGCGGGGAAGGCTTTGCTTGTATTTCCCCACTTGTGGAGATAAGATTAACATCTACGCGGAACAGGGCATTCTCAGCTTTTGCTCCCAGGCTGTGGAATTCTCTTCCCCGGGATATTCGCATGACGCCAAAGCTAGCATTGTTTCAGCATCAAACTAAGGCCACCCTTTTTACTCATGCTTTTATTAATGTTTGAGTCTGTATGTGTATGTTCCTCTTATCTATGTTTTTAGCAGGTTTTATGTCCCTCTGGGGGGTCACGTATTTTACATTTTTATATATATTTGTATTGTGTTTAAAAAAATTTTGTAAGCCGCCTCAAATATTTTAAAATAGAGAGGTGGGGTAAAAATATTTAATTAAACAAAAACAAACAAACAGCAGAAAATTATTTTTACATTTAACTTCATCATAAAAGTAACCGACATAGAAGAGAAAATAGGGTTTATGCCTCTGGTTGGTATGAGATCAAGGCATGAAAAGACTTGTCTACCCTCTAAAAATATGTCAACTGGAGAAACAGGATTATGACATTACAGAAATCAACACTGAACTCTGAGGGGACAAATGACTCTCTCAATGTTTAAAAGCTTTGCTTGCTTTTTTCATGATATCTATTTAATTGACCAACTTCGGAAAATGTCACCCCCAACAGTTAACAGTCAAGAGAGCCTCTAATCCACAAATTCACTTCCCGCTACAAAAAGGACTTGAAATCCCTAATATTGAGGTAGACAAGAATACTCCTTTCTGTATAAAACTAAAAGGATTATTATCCCATCACCACCTTACCAAGCACTGCTTGGTAGAAAAAAATATAACTTTAAATATATTTCTACTACATTAAGAAAAATAAACTGTGAATGTAAGAATCTCCAGAAGTATTACATGCAGAGAGGTTTAATCCCTGAAAACAAGATTTCTGTGGCCAGCTACCTATAACCTCTACAAAGATGAGGCGAAAAGAAAGGAACAAGGCAGTCAGTGGATAAACTACATAACTTCTAGAAGTGGTGTAAGATGCTTTCCTTCTACACATGGAATGCCTTTCCAAGCCACTACGCTTCTTGTTCAAATCCCTCTTCAAGCTCCCTTCTTCCATGAAATGAAGACTAATTTATATGGAAGACCCACTTGGTGATTATTAAAACAAAATACAGGACTATGTAGCACTTTAAAGACTAACAAGATGGTTTATTAGATGATGAGCTTTCGTTGGCCAGACCCACTTCCTCAGATCAAATAGTGGAAGAAAATAGTCACAGCCATATATACCAAAGGATACAATTTAAAAAAAGTGAACACATATGAAAAGGACAAATCACATTTCAGAACAGAAGGCGGATGCAGGGGAGAGGGGGAGAAAGGAAGGTGAATGCCTGTGAGTTAATGATATTAGAGGTGGGGAAGGGGAGATGTCTGTGAGTTAATAGTGTTAGAGGTGATAATTAGGGAAGCTATCTTTGTAATGGGTAAGATAGCTGGGGTCTTTGTTCAGGCCTCTGCGGAGAGTGTCGAATTTTAGCATGAATGCCAGTTCACAGGATTCTCTTTCAAGTGCAGATTTGAATGTCTTCTGAAGTAGGATGCAGGTGAGTAGGTCATTGAGACAGTGTCCTTTCTGGTTGAAATGGCAAGCAACTGTTTTTTCTTTGTGATCCTATCTAATGTCTGTTTTGTGGGCATTGATTCTTCGGCGAAGTGTCTGAGACGTTTGTCCAATGTACATAGCAGACGGACACTTTCGGCACATAATAGCATAGATTATATTTCTGGAGGCGCAGGAATATGTATTCTTGATCTTATAACTCACTTGGTTAGGCCCAATAATGGTATTAGCAGAGTGAATATGTGGACAAAGCTGACAACGGGGTTTGTTGCAAGGGAAAGTACCAGAGTTGGTATTAGTGTGGTATGTCCTGTGGTTGTTGGTAAGAATCATCTTGAGGTTAGGTGGTTGTCTATAGGAGACTATGGGTCTGTCTCCCAGAGCTTCTTGGAGTTTAGTGTCCTGTTCCAGTATAGGCTGTAATTTATTGATAATGTGTTGGACAGGTTTAAGTTGGGAGCTGTAGGTGATGACAAGTAGTGTTCTATTGTTGGTTTTCTTGGGTCTGTCTTGTAGTAGATGGTTTCTAGGTATTCGTTTGGCTCTTTCAATTTGCTTTTTTATTTCTCCGGGTGGGTAGTTGAGGTTTATAAATGCTTGGTAGAGATCCTGAAGTTTCTGGTCTCTGTCAGTGGGATTAGAGCAGATGTGGTTGTATCGAAGGGCTTGGCTATAGATGATGGATCATATGGTGTGTGCTGGATGGGAGCTGGAAGCATGTAGGTAACTGTATGAGTCAGTGGGTTTTCTATAGAGGGTGGTGTCTAATTTTCCATTGATGATTTGTACAGTGGTGTCCAGGAAATGGATCTCTCATGTGGAATGGTCCAGGCTGAGGTTAATGGTGGGGTGTAGGTTGTTGCAATATCTTTGGAATGTCTCCAGTGTTTCTTGGCCATGTGTCCAGATCATAAAGATGTCCTCGATGGAGCGTAAGTAGAGAAGGGGTAGAAGACATTCGTCCATCCAATGACAGTTTCTGCTTGATAACAATGCAAAGCAGAACAGATTGACATTCATTTTCGGCATCTGAGCCAAATGCCAACAACAGAGATTGAGTCTCTTTCTTGGTGGTTTGTGTTCTGTAGTTTCCAAACCAAAGTCTTGTTGTTTTGAGACTTCTGAAAGCATGTTCCTACCTCCCTCATAGATTTTGGAAAGCACTTCAGATTCTTAAACTCTGGGTCAAGTGCAATAGCTATCTTTAAAAATCTTACATTGGTACCTTCTTTGCATTCTCTCACATTTGTGGTAAGTGTTCTTAAAATGAACATGAGCTGGTTATCATTCGAGGCAACTAGAAAATTAAATATCTAGCAAAATGCAGTTAAAATAGAACAGAAGACATGCTAGTCTCCCCAAAGAAATTCAGCCAAATTTAATTAATGCATTAATTTTTTTTAACAAGTATCATCAGCATAGAAGCAAGGAATGGTGGCCAAAAGGGGTATACAAATGTTTAGCATATCTAGGACATAAATACCTCTCAATGTTGCTACAAAAGTGCTCTGCGAATGTCTATCATCACTTTCAGGCAACACTGTAAAGAAGCCGGCAGCATTATCTCTTACAAATGTTTCTCTTAGTGATTGGCTGAACAAGATTGTTTACAAGCAGGACTGCGTGGACTTGTAGACTAATGTTTTACTTTTTTTTTTAGTGCGGTTATGTAATCTACAAGTCACTAAGTACCTGAGAGAGGTAATTTTAAAAATACTATTATGATTTTATAGTTCCAATATTTGTAATAAAAATTGGAAGTGAGCACTGAACATTTTGTATTCTGTGCTGAAACTGAACAATGTACCAACCAGCCAACATTTTTAATACATTTCAATTGATTGTCTATTACTTAATAGTCACAATTGAGATTCATTTTTGAGTTAGCTGATTGATTAACAATTCTAGTATATAGCACTAAAACAGCACAACTTGGTTAATTTCCTAGGGGAAAAAAATGATGGACCAAAAATTTGAGATTCATTGATTCAAATTAACAGTGGTCCCCCAAAAGTAAAAAAATCAGAGTTTAGGCAGATGTCTCTGTAGACCTGTGCAATATGTCACAGCAGTCAAAAATACTATAATATATGTGCTAGATAATGTAAAATTAGTTAAACTCTCAGCTGAATATAGTGCTCCATTTTAGCTCTCCTACCTCAGAAATGGAAGTGTGTGCAAAGAGCAATAGCAAGAAGGATTAGAAGGAAGGTCTGAAATTAAGTTGACATAAAACGCTTATCAAATAAAATGGTATAGAAACCCAAGTGCATGATTTATCCCTTTCCATAAACAAAGGGAATTCAAAATGCAAGAAAGATGAAAACTGAAACTATACAGCAGGAATGGGGAACCTTTTTTGGGTCAGGACTGCTGACTGATGTTCCCTCTAACCCGGTTCAATTTTCTTTTGGGCGGCTTGAAATTTCTTGTGTACCACCAATATTGAGATAGTGTGTGTGGGGGTGTGGATCTGAGGAAGTGGGTCTGGCCCACGAAAGCTCATCATCTAATAAACCATCTTGTTAATCTTTAAAGTGCCACATTGTCCTGCATTTTGCTTCAACTACCCCAGACTAACACGGCTACATTTCTATCACTATTTTACACACACACACACACACACACACACACACACACACACACACACACACACACACACACACACACACACACACACACACACACACACACACACACACACACACACACACACACACACACACACACACACACACACACACACACACTTTTAAGCAGTCCATGTGTGGAAGAAAGATATTAAAACAAGGGATACTTAACAAGTAGCAATGCATAAGTTAGTTAATATGAAATCAAACAAAGAAAATTAACACTACCCTTTAAGCCATTAACACCTTATGCAAACTTTGTTTGAAATGCAATCATGCAAATGTCCAAGCACACACACCTCCCCTTGCAGCCTGCTCAACCCAGGCAGAGAGAACTGTAGCTAGTCAACTGAAAAAACAAGTAATACTCTGGTAGCACTTGATAGACTAACAAAACATGTAGATGGCATCATGGGCTTCCATGGGCACAGCCCACTTCTTCAGAGGACATGAGTGTTGTATGTCTAAGGACCAAAATAAATAGGGAACTGAGGGTGGGGTAGAAAAAGGGAAAATTGGGAGGGAGGGATGACAAAGAAAAGGCAGTGAGTAAAAAATCTCTCAAGCGAAAGCTGAGTCTATCAGCACCTGAAGGCTGTCTAAGGGGGCAGATCAGAACCATTAATTAGCAAACAACAAAGAGTCACAGGAAACACTTAAAGACTAATGAAACATCTAGATGGTATCACGAGATTCTTCAAAGATAGGGTTGCCAGAGAGTTGAAACAAAAATACCGAACGTTCCCTCCCCCCAAAAAAAAACCCCACTGGGAAAAAGTTCTGTTGAAGGAAAAAAAGCAAAAAGCAAAAACAAAACAAAAATTAAAATAAAACAGCATTAAAACAGCATATCCCCTTTAAGAGAGAGCGCAGGGAGAGGAGCAGGGGAGCGGTGGAGCACAAAGGGTATGTCAGCACAGCAAAGTTATTCCGAAATAACTTTCCTAGTGTCTACAGAGCCAAACCACTATAGAGCACTTACTTTGAATTTGGTAAACCTCATTCTACAAGGAATAACGCCAAATTCGAAATAGCTATTTCGAAATAAGTGCTGTGTAGACACTTATTTCAAAATAGGGGGCCTCCAGCCTTCCCAGGGTGGCCACTCTGGCCTCAACCAAGAACACTCCTCTCCCTTCCCCCCTCCCTGGAGCCCTTAAAGGAGTAGACTCTGGCCACACTGCCTGTGCCAGCTCCAAGCCTGCCAGCCCAGAGCCAGCAGTCAGTGTCCCTGATCCAGTGGCCCCAAAACATGAGCCAGCAAGTTACCAGCAGCCAGCCCTCCACCGCTCCCCAGGACCAGTCTGCCAGCTCCCAAGAGCCTGCCAGGGCCCGGAGAAGGCGGGTGCCTTCTTGGTCCAGGGCGGAGATCATGGACCTTATTCAGGTTTGGGGGGGGAATGCCCCTGATGTCCATGATCTCTGCACTAGATAGAGGAAGGCGGCTGTCTATGGCAGGATAGCTGCCAGCCTGGCCACCAAAGGCCACATGCGAACCCAGCAGCAGGTTTGCATGAAAATTAATTTGGTCCAGCAAAACCCCCATCTCTGAGCTTGCCCTCTCCCTTCTTCCCCTTGCTTCCCCCTTCACGTTTCCCCTTCCCCTCTTCCACCCTCTCTCCTTCCCTCTCCCCCCTCTTTTCCCCAGTCTCACCAGAGTTTAATTCCCCCCCCACCACCCCCAGTTTTGTTAAATAAAGAGTTTGTGTTCATGAAAATACATGTATTTTATTTGACATCAGGAAGGGGGGTTAAGGAGGGGTAAGTGGAAGGACATGAGGGAGGAATGAGGCACAAGTCCCAAGTGGGGAAGACCAGGGAGACTGTTAGTACTCCTCAGGGTGGAAGGTCTCCTGCAGGGCCTCCTGGACACTGACAGCCCCCCAATGGACCTCCCGGATGGCAGCCTGCAGAAAGTGCAGCCAGGCTTACAGCAACGCGTCCAAGAGAAGCACCAGAGTGCCCATGGTGTCCCGAGTGAGGGCAACCAGAGCACAGAGACAAAATGCTTTGCTGTCCCTCATCGAGATAGGCAACCTGAGACCTGGCTGTCCGGAGGGGGGGGGGGGGGGGGGGAGGAGGAGAAGAGAATCCCCTTTAAGCACTGGCCTCAGACAGTAGCCACACAAAGTAACTCCTGACCTGATGCCCTGCAGGACCTGGTTCCGGCCAGCCTTAAGTGCAATTCAGTGTCCACTCAGTGTGGATGTGCTATTGACCCACAGAAAAAAAATCAGTTGGGCAGGGGCAGTGGGGGCTGGAGTGCCAACGCAGGCTGCCCAATGTTAGAGGGGAGGAGCCCTGAGCCTCAGGGGCCAGATCCAGGAAGTCGGGGGGGGGGGGGGGGGCTCAGCCCCTGAATCAGATGTGAAGGGAGGTCAGTCCCAGCCCCAGGAGGCAAAGAGAGGGTGGCTTGGGTGAGCCCTGCCAGGGGAGGGGGAGGAAGTTCTTGGGCAAGCCTGCCCCCCCAGGCTATTTTATTTTTAAAAATATGGTCACCTGGGAGGGGAGAGAGACGGGTATCAGGATCTTTACTTTTCTTGTTTACTTCTCCATTGGAGCTGGAGCCACAATTTCAGGTTTTTTTCCTCCTTTCTGGCTGCTTCATTTTCCCCTGCACTCTCTGGTGGCTCTGGAGCATCTCATGCTGGTTTGCTGACCTCTGCGATTAACGCCAGTTAATTAATTTTTTTAACGCCAGTTAATTCTGCCCTGCGTTAATCGCAGGCTTTAACGCCCACTAATTGACAGCCCTAGTTATAATCCTGAAATTGTTGAAATGGACAAACAACAGTTAGGCACACAGAAGCCAAAAAAAATAAATGGGATCAGTGGTCTGTTTTGTTCAGTATTCTGTCAGTCAGAAATCTGTACAAATTGAACCCCTGTAGTCTAGCACTCTTGGGACCTGACTGGTGCCAAACCAGACAATTTGCCAAACAACAGGAATTCAATATTGTCTAACAGCTGGGCTCTTAGAAGATATTTAGGGGTAAATTAAAGCTAAACAGCATCAAGGGTGTCCATGTTAGTCTGTATCTGCAAAAACAACGAGTAGTCCTGTGACACTGTAGAAACAGATTTATTAGGGCATAAAATTTGTGGGTAAAACCCACTTCGTCAGATGAATTGGAGTGGAAGATATAGAGGCAGGGTGTGTGTGTGTGTGTGTCTCTCTCTCTCTCTCTCTCTCAATGAGGCGAGAGAGAGAGAGAGAATCAAGTCAGAGTGGAAGTGGCTCAATCACAGCATTTGGTGTGAGGAAATTGCCACAGCAATGAGCCACTTCCACCCTGACTACACACACACACACACGCACGCCCCTGTAACTTCCATTCTAATGCACTTGTGAAGTGGGTTTTACTCATGAGAGCTGATGCCCCAATACAGTGGTATTCAAAGTGCAGTCTGCGGACCACTAGTGGTCCATGGCTACCTCCCAGGTGCTCTGCAGCCTGAGCAGAATCTCCTCTCCCCTACAGCAGGGAGCCCGCGCTGCTGCAGGCTGGAGCACCAGCTGTGGCTTCACACTGAGTGCACGAGGGGAAGTGAGGAGGCGCGGGAGTGGCACGGCATAGGAGCCGGGGCGGCCTGGAAAGGGGAGTGGAAGGCATGACCCTGTACTGCAATCCACATCCCTGGGGCTGCCCCTGGGCATGCAGTTCCTGGGAGCTAACGGATTTCTCTCTCTCTCTCGCGCGCGCGCGCGCACACCGCTCCGGAAGGAGACAGGCCTGGGGCTGCTCTGCGGATCCAGAGCTGGGCGGCTAGTCACACGCTGCTGCTGCCACCTCCATGGGGTGCCACGACCTGAGTTTTGCCATACCGCTCCCTGTGGGGTATATGCTGAGGTGGGGACACCCTTGCCTAGCACACCATTGCATCCAGCCAGGCTGGAACCAGCCCGGGGCTGCAGACTGCAGATGAGGAGCAAGCCCTGGACAACAGGTTGTGCTGGGCAGGGAAGTGACTCGCTCCAGCGCTTCTCCCGGGGGGGGGGAGTGGGCAGGCACTGAAAGTCCTGGGGGGCTGCCCTGCCAATGCATGCACTGCAGGGGAACAGGGATGTGGGGGCAGGAGGGGAGTGAAGGAGGATGCAGGAGCAGGATGGGAGGGGGCAGGGGTTTCACTGAGGGGATGGGGTAATACGGGAGGAATCAGGCTGTGGGGGGATCATGGGGCTGAGGGAGTGAAGCTGGAGCAGAGAGAAGATGTTTGGGGGGGAGGGGAGGGAGATAAAATTTTCTTTTGTAGAAGCTGCACTTTCCTTTACTCCCCACCTCTGTCTCCCTTCCCTCATCGCAGCATGATTCTCTTTGCACCTTATTCTGTGTGAATGAGAATTTCACCCCATTTGCAGGTGCTGCAGGAAAGCTAGCAAGTCTGTACATTGTTTAATAATCTGTAGCTCCCTTGGAATTAGACTGGGTACACTTGCTTTCCTCCAGGTCTCCAGAAGAGTAGCTGTTTCTAAGGCCAGTGCATATTTCTGCTGGCAGTTCAGACCCTCATTCATTATTTCACCCAGCGCTTGGAACTGTCTGTGTCTGGGGCTCGTTGCTTTTTCATGGATCAGTCTCCTCCAGGCCCTGTTATAACCCCTCAGTTACTGACAACACCTCATTTGGATTGCCAGAAAACAAGCAAGGCCAATGGAGACCTCTCCCCTCCATGATACTGAATTCTTCTTGGCATAGGATTTTTAAGATATATAGCTGCTTCAACATCTACATATAAAAGTGAATCAATATTCTTCTCTTACTCTTAGTTTCAGAGCCATATAGTTGCCACAGGAACCACAAATCTCCATCATAACCCAGAAAGGCACCAGTGTTTGTTCCCCTTCCATAGATGGGAACACAATAACTGACCCGTCACAAAGGTTTTGACATGCAGCTATTTGGCTGCATTCTCACCCTCTCACCTTTTCTGCATTACTCCCTCTTACTTCCTCCTGCCCCCAAACTCCCTCTTCTACCCTCACCCCAAACCTTCTGCTGCTGCCCAACTCCCTTCTAGACCCTGCCCTCCTCACCCTCTTCTGCACCCCACCTCCACCCAGATCCTGCATCTCTATCCCTCACTGGCAGCCTTGTCCCCAGCCCAGAGCCTAAGGGGGTCCACAAAATCTACTAACTACAGAACCCCAGAAAAGTAAATCTGGCCTATGGGAAGCGCTGAATCTCAGTCTACCCTATCCCTTCTCCTCACCCCATGGGGCTGAAGCACCAGAAGAGTGAGGTGTCTAAGTTGGGGGCCATATCAGTGAGGGTTACAGTTTTTTGAAGGAGTGTTTTTGCTTCTCACTTGTGTGGTCCCCAACTGATTTCTGTGGGTCAGTGGCCCCCCTGACACAAAAAAGTTTCCCCACCCCTGCAATAAATAAAACATGGGGACTCTTTTGTTTTACTTGCTTTAGAATGGTGTGAAAAAACTAACATGCGAAAGTTAAAACTCTGTTTAATAATTTAAATTAACAGGGCTCGCCAAGCGGCAGCGAGCCATGCTCGCCAGCCGTGTGGTTCTGCGCATGCGCAGATGGCTATGCGCTGGCTCTTCCGGGTTGTAAACTACTCACAACAGGAGTACATTATTTGTCGAGCCCTGTAAATTAAACCATTCTCCCTACCTGCAGCACTAACAAAATAGGTTGGGTGTAATTATGTAATTCCATTAGCAACCAGTGGTACACGAAAAGGTTTGCATTGATCCAGGTGGTCCATGGGCCAAAAAGTTTGAGAACCACTGCCCTACTAAATCTGCTAGTCTCTAAGATGCTACAGGACTCATAAGTGGACATCCAGCTAACTAAAATCATGTAGGATGACCGTAGATGTAATCAGACCAGTGTGTGCCAGACTAGACTAGACAGACTCAACCTGAACTAGATTCTTCAGAGAAAGTTACAGGAAATCCTGCAGTAGCAGGTCTGAGTCCTCATAGAACATTTTTTCCTAGTTCCTATTAGAGGTTCCCTTTTGCCTTGAAGCACAGAGTTATACCTGTTTATTCATAAACACAAGAGTTTTAAATCATTACTTTTGTAATTGAGGATGTTCTCATTATCCACATCAATTTTGAAACGACCAAAAATGCTTTGCTCTTTGATTCAACAGTATCCAGCGGCAGCAGAGTAACAGTGAATTGCATATAACAGTATTTCCTTTTATCAGTTTTAAGTCTGCTAACTAGATTTTATTGCATTCGCATCTCCTCTTCTAACTATGCAGTCCTAAACTTTTCAGGCCTCACATAGACGTTTCTTTCAGCCTTTTAATCACTTATCACCAGCTTCTAACATCCTCCCTTCCAAGTTCTAATTTCCTCAAAAATTGTGTAAGGTGTCCAGAACATACTGTATTCTAGAGAAAAATACATTTAAATTTTATACCACATTTTCATAATTATCCTAACACCATTTTTATAACCACAGCACATTAAACTAGCTGGAAAGATTGCCAAGTCTACTTTTTCAAGGATTACTGCACTGGAAGATAGAGAAGGAGTACATGTAATACACCTTGATTTCCCTAAGGCGTTTTAAACAGTCTCACATGACATTCTCATAAGCAAACTATGGAATTATGGCATAGATGAAATTACAATGAGGACATATAGCTGTTTGAAAGACTACTCAAAAAATAATCAGCAGCTCACTGTCATATTGGAAAAATATACAGAGTGGGGTTCTGCAAAGGTCAGTCCTTCCATACTCAATATTTTTCATTAATTACTTGGTTAAGGAATGGAGAGCACACTTATTAAATGTGCAGATGATACCAAACTTGAAGGGGTTGCAAGCACTTTGGATGGCAGAATTAGAATTCAAACCAACTTACATATTAGAGAACTGGTCCAAAATTAACAAGAGGAAACCCAATGAGGTGCAAGGGATTACCACACTTATCAAGGAAATACAAAGTGAAGAATAACTGGCTAAGCAGCGTTACCACTGAAAAGAATCTGCAGGGTTACAGTGCACCAGAAATTGAATGCACCTATAATGAGATTAAAAGGCTAGTATTATGAGGCATTTTAACACCAGATTTGTATACTGAAGGCACAGGAGCTAAGTTCCCCTCAATAGGAAGCTGTATGGCCACACAGAATAAAGCCCTACTCACTTCATATTAAGGCCCACACAGGTACGAAGGGTTGCTACAGATGAAGGAGTGGTGCCTCTCTCCACCGTCATCCATGCACAATTCCTGCACCCTGGGGTAGAAGCACCCCTTTCTTTCTTGGCCTCCATCCAGCCTCACTTGGATCTGTCCCTAGTGCTGCCACAGCCATGGAAAAAACATCTTTCACCTAGCCCGCAGCCACTGCAGTAAGGTGTTGGGTGTGGGGAAAGTCCTCTCTTCATAGGGCAGCTTGCACCCCAAAATTTTCATCCTCAACCCCATTCCAAAGCCTCCACCTCTAACGCCTGCCCCAGCTTTGAGCCCTCTCCTGCACTCCAACCTCTCAGCCACACCCCTGCCACTTACTGTCGATGTGTGGAATGATTTGTTACATGATACATCATTTCCATACTGGTACACAAGTCATTCTGCACATGAACATATAAAAAAAATTAGAGGGAGCACTGCACAGGAGGTAACTCCACCAACATATTCAGCTCTTGTGCCAATTTTGGACACCACACTTTAGGAATCATGTGGTCAAAATGGAGAGCGTTTATAAGAGAGCAATAGGAAGGTATAATAGTTTAGAGTACATGATCTATGAATAGGAGGAAAAACTGAAAAAAATAGCTGGGTATGTTTTGTTTTGAGAAAAGGAGACCTGATAATATTGAGCACTGTTAGAAAGAAGACTATGATTGCTCTCCATATCTACTGAAGGCAGAACAACCAGTAAAGGGCTTAATTTTCAGAAATATTCAGGTTAGCTATTGGGAAAAGATTTAACTATATTATTAGTTACATTCTGGATCAGGCTTCCACAGGAGGTTTCTTCCAATCCTACACATCCATGAGTCTATGAATACAAGTCACTTATACAACAGAACAGGAAAGTCTCAATCAAGCAGGGGAGGTATTTAAGAGTACAGTAGAACTAAATATTTAACTAACTACATTGTATTAATAAAAATGAAGTGTAAGCGTAAGGTCTCACAAGAAAGATATCAACGGGGCAGTGACAAACAAGGTTAAATTTCTGCTCTCTAAAGATGCTCCATGTTTGCATACAAAGAACATGTGTTTCTCCTTGAATTGTAGTCTTTCCAGACAATGCTTTGAAGTAAGAAAAGCTTTCTAAATTAAGAGTCCGACTGGTTGGTTAATCATTTCGTTAGCAGCTGAAGGGATATTATATGCTTACCTGTCAAATATCCTGGCCTCCTTCAGAACATTCCCCAGATTGATGTAAGCATCCAAAAAGTTTGGGTCAAGTGTCACAGCCTGAAGATATTAAAAAGTTAACTTATAAGCTTTGAGCATTACAGCATACCGTAAACAGTACCCCAAAAAACACAACGTTGCTAGTTTTTTTTAATGGATATAACTCAATATTTAAGCAGTTATAGGATTCCACAAACAAACTTTAATCTTTTAGGAAGATTAAAGGTAAGCATAAAATACTAATATAGACAACATATTTGTGCCTGCTCTTTGGAGTGAATTTAGTACTTGTGAAAGGTGCTAGACTGACAATGAAGATCCGAGTTTTGTTTTTATTCACAGAACACACAACAGTATAAACTCCCCTAAACTGGTTTACCAACATATCAACTCTGGCCTAATTGTTTCCATGTTCAGGTAATCCCTTGCCTGTGGAAATGGATTTCAATAGATGCCAATTGTGGCTGTTACGTTTAAAAATTAAAACATTTCTTCAAGTAGTATTCTTGATAGTTACAAGATATGGGATCACTTGATCACAGAGTGAGGCTCAAGCACAGCTATTCTGAACAAGGGAGCAACAGAAAATGATGTTTATGGCTTTACAAATAGTAAGACAAAGGAAATCCTAGAAAAATATTGAGTGAAACATTCATGCACGTGTGTGTGAATTAGGGATGTAAGAGTATCCATTTATACAGGTAACAGATAAGAATGAGCTTACCCGTTACCCAAATGATTATATGTGGCTCCTGGTCTTACTCCTCTGGAGCTAGCTGATGCCCTGGCTTCTAAAGAGGCAGCAGCATGGGGCAGCAGCCAGCTTTTAAGCCAGCTTCCTGCATGTACAATCTCCTGCCTGCCACCCTTCACTGCTGACTCTATACCAGCCAGCTTCCCAAAAGTGGGATGGCAGGCGGCAGCTGGTACTCACTAGATGCCAGCTTAAAAGCTGGCTCTCAGCGTGCACTAGTTCCCAGGGATGCCACCACATCCTGCTGCTTCTTTAAAAAACAGTTCCCAGAACGCAATGGCTCCTGTCTGCCACCTCACTCCTGGGGAGCTAGCTGCTGTTCCACACTGCGGGTGGCTGTAACTACTGACATTTTTCAGCGGTTACACAGTTAGCCAATTACTTGCATTAACATCCCAACCATGAATCCCTTTCTACAATGCTTTTTTCAATCCTACAACTGTGCCCCAAAGATTTGTTTGAAGTTGGGTTTACTCTACTTAAATGCAATGCTACAATTTCTTTACCTGTTTTAGGAAACAACTCTACTTACAGAATTAAGAAATGCAATCCATATTCCATTATGTGTGACAAAATACTAAGTCCACTACAATTTTTGTAGGTGCTATAGAGAAACTTAGTACCAGAGAAGAACTTCTACCAAGTTCACATCCAGTTCTTTATCTTACTAGAACCTAAGCTAATAAGCCATATAAAATACAAAATAAAGAATGCAAATGTAACGTTAGAATTCAGTAAGCATTTGACAGGCTAAAAAAAAAAAATACATTGACTAAAGATGGCTGAATGACCATAAACCAAGACTCAAAGAGCAACAGAGTAACAAAAGCCAAGACAAAATTGTCCTGTAAGGTATACTAGGACTGGATTTATGCCACTGAGGAATCTGAAGAGAAATATTATGTTATGAGATTATGCTAACTCAAAGGTGTTGTACACTAGCAAGAGCAGGAATTATACAAAAAAAATCTAGAAGTAAAAAGGACAGCAGAAAACAATATTTAATATCCTGGAAAAATGCACTTAGTACATGTTAATCTTCCTAAGCTATTCAATGAAAATACTTAAAACACCGTGAAGAAAACTACTTTATCAGGAAGCTTGTACTAGCCAACTTTATTAAGAGTGCTAAGATACTATACTAGGATGACATTTTAAAAATCTATGTATTCTTGCAATGTGTCTATCCTTCGAGTCCATTTGTGCAAGAACATCTCCTGAATGATAAGAGCTAAGACCACCAAACTTGGTATGCAGCTTGCTCCTAATCTTGCTTAAAGCAAGGTCAGTTTGGTTGTGTCAGGACTAATCAGCTATGGCTGGAATTTGATTGTTTGTCGGAAAAGGAGGGAGTTATGCCATGGAATGACCACAGGGAGGACAACAAGCACTCCAGTGGGAAAGCCAATGGCTGACAGCAGCCGACAACCCAGTTGCCCCAGGAAACAGTTTCTGGCCACTCAGGTCTGGAGAGCTCCAGAAGGCAGCCTGCATACCACCCCCCACAGTGAAGCAGATAGCAAGGGTGTCCTGCCCAGTTTCCCCCACCAGGCCAGACCTGGGCAATACCAGGTAAGTCTTCTAGTGCTTGTAATAAAGCAATTCTCAGAGGAATTGAAAGATGAAAAAAAGACTATTAAAGCCACTTGCCCCACAGCGTCAGAGCAGACTTTTTCTACCTTAGATACCTATGAAAATTCCTTATTACAGCAAATCTGAAACACCATTCAGGTGTGAAATGGGCAACATTACATGTGAATAGGTATTTCACAAGTTAAGTTTCACCAATAATTAACAATGTATAACATAGCACAGTAATATATGCAGACCTGAATAGACCTTCTACCAGCTAGAAAAGTGCTTATTTGTATGTACACAATTCTTTGCTTGCTAGAATTAATTGAAAAACACAACAGTTACCTTTTCAAAATGATGAATGGCAAGCCAAATTTCTCCTTGAGCATTGAACACACAGCCAAGATTACTCCATGCTACTGCAAAGTTTGGTTGGGTCTCAATTGCTTTCAAGTAACAGGCCTTGAAACAGTTAAGAAGAAAGATACAGAGGAAGGGGGATATTTGTAAAAAGAAAAAATAAAAAAAAAGTTGTCAGTATTCCTTCTCTAACCAGCCAAAAGTGATCCTGCAGTATAGGCTAGCTTGCGCCAAAACTAATGCGCTGTAAACAGCTGGCTGATCCTGCGCCAGCGCAAACCAAAACCTAAGTGCACGCCCACTATTTTTCAGTTATGCTGATCTTTAGGTAATATGCCTTCAAAGACCAATTTATCTGAGGACTTAACAGTGTTAGCATGGAAGTGAGGATTTTTCTTCCAAATCATTTCTGATTTTGATGTCACATCTAAAAGTCACCAAGAAATTACTCAATAAAGCAACTGGTTTCCCTTGGATACAAAGTTCTTCAGTCATGAAAAGTGTATATGACTTTAAAAACATGTTCACACATTCAGAGTATTTTTAAAGAACTGGAAGCAAACTACTGAAAGTGACATGAACATTTCTGAAGGCTTTTTTCCTTTCTCCTGAAGCAGAAGTTACATATAAATTGCATTTTATTCTGCTACTTATACTCACAACTTCTCCCGCTTGAATTATTTTGACTGAATCATCTCAGCCTCAAAACCTCAAATAACAGAATTGCACGAAGGTTGAGGTCCCTGCAATGCAAGCGCAAGAAGTCGCTGGCGCATCCTAACAGCACGCCGCTGCGCTATCGCTGCAAATTGCTGTTCTATGTAGAATGCCCCAAGAGAGTGAACGGCCAACCAGAATCATTAATCTACCAGACAGGCCCATGTAGAAACGTCCATGTTAAAATTTGACATCTAGAATAAATGCACTGTGACCCGATTTTGTTTAAAAGGGTATGGCATGGAGCTCAGACAGCCACCCAGAGATTAATCATCTAGTCAACCGTTCACAAGGGCTTAATCGCACGCAATGCGCGTTACCGCTGCGCAGCCTTTGCGCTACTGCAGGATCACAGCGCATCATCAGAAGAGCAGAACGCTGCAATCCAAACAAAGAAGAAAAAAAGGAAAAAAATGAACAACCGGAAGAGTTAGAAGCTTTTACTATAAATCTATCTTCAATTATTTTTTTAAATATCTTAATTTACTTTTACTATATTTCTTTACAGAATTGTGGCTAGTAGTATAAAACATTCTCTTACATTACTTGTTTGTAAATAAAATATTTTAAGCTGTTTCTGAAGCCACAAGACAGAAGATTCAGGCATGGAGGCAAATGGTTTTGCTGTGGCAGTTACAAACCCGTTACCATATTTCTCATCATGTGACTTTTCGGTGCGTTCCTTGCTGGAAGAGGAGGAGGAGGTGTGTGTCTGCCCTAGATCCAGGCCTCGAGCTCCCTTCAGCGAGGCACCTTACGCATGGAATAGGAGGTTTCACCCACCTGAAACCTTCTAAATACAATATCAGTGGTGAAAAACCAAAAACAAGAGAGAAAATAAAACAAGATCATTAGTAAAAGTTCAACAAAGCAATTGAAATTCTCTGGATATGTCTAACATGGGAATGAGGACAATCTGTAACATAGGAGTCATGCAGAAGGGAAAGGGTTAATCAGGGCTATTGCATACTGCAGGGACACTTTTTGGAAGAAAGGCTCTGAAATGTCTACAAAAAATTAAATTTGGTTCACACTAAGGAATTTGCTGGCTTGATCTTTCAAATGCACTGATAACCAAAGAAATACATTGCAATTTTACTCAAGATATTTTTCTTGGTCAATGAGTTCTCAGAAAAAAAACAGAGTAACTTTCAAGCTAGGTGTCTCCAGAGCTCTGAAACAAAGAGGTCAGCAACCTAAGGCAGGCGCAAAGTCTTGGCCTATACCAGTCACACTAAAGCTGCAGTGAAGTGCAATGCATGTTAGCTGTCCACTTGGTGGGCTGAGAACCAAGCGTCTCAAAGACAATTATAATTGGTGAACTACTATTTCAAAATCTGTTCAGCTCAGCTCTGACCAACTGCGAATTAGGCTGGCCTAATAAGTATACATCCAAGCTGTCAGAAAAAATTACAAACAAAGCACTTTAAAGTGGCACCCCCTCTACCAAATGTTGCTGAAAATAATATCCCTCCCCAAATGGTGCTGCAGCCAAACAGACAGCTACACTGACCATACACTCCACTTCTTAGCATGCGCGTGGGGCTTGGAGTAACAGATGTGGAATCCACAGTCACTCTGGTTTCTCCACACTCCTCACCCCTGCAGCGCGGACGCGTAAGGTGGCTTGTAACAAGACCATTTTGGTTTGCAATCAAAGTTTTAAATACATCAAGAGCTTTAAAACCCATCTTGGTAATCAAATTTTCAGTTTGGGAAACACAGACTGCTAGAAGCCACCTTTCCACTTCAGCAAGTTTTCTTTCAATCAGTTCATTTCCCAAACAAACCAGCTTTGTCCTTTTAATGCTTTATTTTAGGGAGGCATGAAAGCACAAATTTAGGGGATAACGTACTGCATCAATGATAGCCTTTCTTCCACTACAAAGGTGAGGGAAAAGGTTAAAGAATAAAATCTTTAAAAGCCAATATTACAGGGTAACATCTGGATAAGGTTCTTCTCACTTACAAGCCGCAAAGGACTTTAGAAGAGCAGCATTTTCAATATAGCACCTGCATTGTACAGGGTTCTCGAGCTAAATCACAGGCTCTCTGCTTGGCACCAGCAGGCAAGCCTCAGATTTGAAGGACTGTTATTTATTTCCAGATAAGATTCATGGTGGAGGCCCTGCCCAGACTTCAGAATGATATCAGATAGTCTAGTTCAGCAGAAAGACTCAGTAATGTTCCGTTTCTTGTTTTAAACCAACATTTAACATGGACGTGCCATATCTTGCCCTGCAACTACGCTGGGGCAATTCAGTGCCTTCATTTTTCAGCAGTTTCTTAGATTGTTTGCAGATCAACGCAGATTTGAAGACTTGGTGGAAAGTTCAAGTTTTCAAAACACAGATGTTTAAATGTATTCTACTGAACACCTACCTTGGCTTCTTCCAAGCGACCCAGGGCTTTGAGCAGGTTCCCCAGGTCACTACGAACACAGTACAAGTCCTGAAAATCAAAGTCATATTATCAGAAGCTGCACTTGGGAGTACAGAGACCTCAAAGTTCTTCAGGGAAATCTTATGAAACTGCTTAGACTTTTCTAATCCCCTAGTGTTCTTTATTTTCTACTGTATCATTCAAGACCCCCTGCAACCGTCCCGATGAAGCTTAATGGCTTCTCTATGCACTAATCAAACTGCTAATTAAACAATAATATGGTGAATCCTATAAAGAGAAACAACCAATTAATCTAATTCACATCAATGGAAAAACAAACTTATTTTCTCTAGGTCTCATTTTTGTAAGTGGGCCTCAGTTCTTTCGAGCAGTAGCGAAAATGCCTTTGGAAGAAGCTCTATCTAAAATCTACCTTAGTTTTCAAAACCCTCAGCCTAATCGAACCCTTGCACCTATCTGTGTTTTGTTCAGATACTCTTGTGATGGGACCTTAAGTGCCTAGACAGAGACCCTCCTACTAAAGCAGTGGTTCTTTTCCACTTCTGCTCATTTGGTGGTCTGTTAGTACAATATGGTATGCCTGAACAGAGCACAAGCCAACAACAGTGTGCTGCAATGAAGAAAACTAAATCTAACAATTATTGTAATCACTAATAAGTTGGACTCAAGTGTTTGGACAAAAGTGACAAGTATTGTCACTTTGATTTGTTAGTTTTGCATAAAAGAGAATATGGAGTGAACCATGGCTCTTGGCCTTTACTGGCCCTGCTTCCTTCCATACCCACTGAAAAGAATACTAAAGGAGAAGAAATGTATCCAGGATACCATCAAACGGCTCTGTAAATGCTTGACCACTTGCTTAGAGGCTAAGATAGCAAAACAACGCTACTGTAAGCACTGAAGGATCAGTATTAAAGTGGCATGTTATTTAACAGAGGTTATTTTTAAAGTAAAATGATTTTACCACCCCATTTAAAAGGAGATAGAAAATGTCTGACGTATTCCATTAATGCACACACCACACATGTACTATCTTGTTTAACCACAATTTGAATATATAACCAAAAAGAAGAAGTTACTCACCCAGTGTAGTAACGATGGTTCTTCAAGATGTGTCCCTCTGTGGGTGCTCCACTCAGGTCTCGATGCATCCTTGCACCCTGCGGGGGATCAGGGATTTTTGCAGAGCAGTGCCTCTTGCCCTAGGATCTTGCCCCCACCCCCACCTTCCCATTTGTGGAGTGCACGCGCGGTGCGAGTCCCGTCTATTCCTTTTCTACCTGAAGTCCATGGAGATTCCAAGCAGAGGGGAGGTTGCAAGGGTAGTGGAGCACCCACAGGGACACACATCTCAAAGAACCATTGTTACTACACCTGGTGAATAACAACTTCTTCAGCGAGTGGTGTCCCTGTTGGTTCTCCATTCAGGTAACTCCGCAATAGTACCTGCCCGATGGAGGTGGGCATTGGAGTCTTTTTAAGTTGAAGGAGGAAGGATCACATCTGCTAGAGATATGGAGGGTATTTGGCCCCTTCTGTAGGGCATAGTGCTGTGCAAGAGTATGGTGTGAGGACCAGGTGGCTGCCCTACAAATGTCCAGCAATGGTACATTGTTCAGGAAGGCCGTTGTAGTGGCCATCGCACATGTGGCGTGAGCGCTGACAGATTGTGGTGGCCATTTGCCCCAAGCTCATAAACGATACATATGCAGTCTGCAATCCACTCAGATAGGAACTATGCCAAAACTGATATTCCTGTGCATGGTACTGACCATGCCACAAAAAGTATGTCCGATTTCCTGGTTGCTCTAGTTCTATCAAGGTAAAATGCAATTGCCTTCCTTGCATCCAGAGTATGTAATAGCACCTCCTTGGGGGAGGCATGAGATTTAGGGAAATAGGCAGGTAAGTAAATGGGTTCATTTACATGGAAGATGGACAAAACCTTAGGGAAGAAATTCATCCCTAGTAAAGACAGTGAAAGGTGTCTGCCATGAGGGCTGTGATTTCTCCTACCCTTCTTGATGATATTGCCACTATGAATGCCGCCTTCATGAATAGGTATTGTGGGAGCGTATTGGCTAGCAGTTCAAAGGGTGGCCTAGTGAGAGTGTCAAGGACCAAAGTCAAGTCCCACGGTGGCACCGGGGGGAGGGGGGGTGTGGCCGAATTTTCTGTAAACCTGTGAGAAAACGCTTCACCATGGAATGCGTGAAGAGGGAGAAGCCGTCTACTGGGTCATGGAAAGCCATAACTGCCACGTGGTAGACTCGGATGGAGCTGATGAAGAGGCCTGAGTCACTACGGTCCATTAGGTAGTTGAGTCAGGTAGGTTTCGTGGGATGTAAGTTGCGCATCAAGAACCATTGTTGAAAACGTGTCCATTTGTTTTCATAGGTGCTTCTCATCGGGGCACACTGACTATTTAGTAGGACTTGTTGGACTCTGTCTGAGCAGGTGAATTCTTCATTTTGGAACCATGAAGAAACCATGCCGTAAGTTTGAGAGTTTTGATGTTGAGGTGGCATATACTGCCGTGGTGCTGCGTAAGGAGGTTCGGCACTGCCGGGAGAGAGATGGGTTGATGTATCAATAGGTAGTGGAAGTAAGGGAACCGGGGTTCTCTTAGCCAGGCTGGGGCTATCAGGATTACCGTGGCTTGATTGAACAGAATCTTGTTAATCACTCTGGCGATAAGAGGAATTGGTGGAAAAGCACAGAGTAGGGGAACTGTCCAGTGAATGGTGAAGGCATCCCCTTGTGACCTCTTGCCTAGTCCTGCCCAGGAGCAGAATCTGTAGCATTTGCCATTGTGAGTTGTTGCAAAGAAGTCTATAGTCGGAAAGCCTCATTTGCGGAAGATTGAAAGGAGGATATTGGTATTGATCTTCCACTCCTGCTGATTGTTGGCTCTCATGTTCCGTTGTCCCAGTATATACACGGCTGTTAGAGTTGTCTGGTTCCTAATACACCAGTTGCAAAAATCTGATTGCTTAAGCACAGAGAGTGAGATTGGGCATCCCCCTGCCAATTGACACAAAACATAGAAGGCATGTTGTCTGCAAGGACACGGATAGTTTTGCCCTTAATCAGGAGAAGGAAATGGGCGCAAGCCCTGCGAATGGCCCTGACCTCCAGGATGTTGATGTGGAAGTCTCTCTTGTGTTAGGCCCATGTACCCTGTATTGATGCTGACTGAGGGGTCTGGCTGGTGGAAGGGCATGCCGGCAAGCAGATTGGATGGAGATGTCCACCACTCTAGAGACTGCAGTACTGGTGGAGGAAGCGTGAGATGCCTCATGAGGCTTTTTTGGGTTGGTATATAGTTGACTGCAAGCCAATGTTGAAGGCATCTCATGTATAGCCTTGCGAATAGAACTACAAAAGGTTGTGGCAGCCATATGTCCCAATAGTTGGAGCCATGTCCAGACCGTGGAGAAGGAAGTCTGCTTGACCCGTTGAACGAGATAGCAGATTGCCATAAACCTTTGCTGAGGGAGATAGGTTTTTGCAGTGACCAAGTCTAGTAATGCCCCAATACATTCTATCCTTTGCATAGGTTGTATGGAAGATTTTTGTATACTGATAAGCAGGCCAAGTTGGGAAAAACATTCCCTGGTAACCACTGTCATGACAGTAGTTTGCTGACAGGTAAGGCCCTTGATTAACCATTGTCGAGGTAAGGAAAGATAACGTTCTGCCTTTTGAGGAACTATGGCTAGCATCTTTGAAAAATACTCGGGCGGCCATAGAGAGGCCAAAGGGGAGGACTCTGTACTGACAGTGGTCTTGGCCCATGACAAATCTGAGAAATCTTCTGAGAGATCGGTGGATAGTTACATGAAAATATGCATCTTGGAGGTCGAGGGTTGAGAACCAGTCCCTTTCGTCCAGTGCAGGTATGATGGTTGCTAGGGTCACCATCCTGAATCTTATATCGCGAATGAACTTGTTCAGTTTCCTGAGATCAAGGATCAGTCTTCATCCCTGTTTTTTTGCTGTGAGGAAATAATTGGAGTAGAATCATCTCCCTCGGTGTTCTTTGTAGACGGATTCTGTAGCCCCTAAAGTGAGTAATTTTTTACACATCTGCCTGTAGTAGGGGCTCATGAGAGGGGTCCCAGAAAAGGGACAGGGTAAGGGAGGTGGGTAGGGGGCATGGATGTAAAGGGGATTGCATAACCTGATGTGATAATTTCTAGGATCCATTTGTCTGTGGTAATCTGGGCCCATTGTTGGTAGAAAGGTCTCAGGTGGTGATGGAAGGTGGCATTGGAATGCACTGGTAGTGTGGGGTGGTCACTCAGATCCCAGACCAAAGCTTCAAAAATTTGTTTGCTGGAGGTGGACTGATTTGTGGAGGAGTGGTTTTGCTGAGTCCTCCTTCCATAAGATCGTTGATTAGGCCTGTTATCATATGGCCTCTGGTGTTGCCTGTAGTAATTGTAATTATAGGCCCTAAGCCTTTGGTAGGGAGTATATCCGTGTTTCTTATTGGGTGGGGTGTACATCCTGAGTGTGCAAAATGTCATGTGAGTCCTTTGTTGATGGAAGGATCTCATCTATGTTTGTTAGCAAATAGTTGTCTTCTGTCAAAGGGGAGATCCTCCACCCTTGCTTGCAGTTCTCTTGGGATCCCTGATGATTGCAACCATGAGGCCCTATGCATTACACTGAGACATCCATCATGGAGAGCAGTTTTTGCTATGGAATAACCCTCTTGATAATGGATTGGAGGTGAGGTCGTTTATTATAGGCAAATATAACTTAGATAGGGCCATGATAAGGTGGGTGCATAATTGGCTGGATAACCGTAGTCAGAGAGTTGTTGTTAACGGTGCTAAATCCTGCTGGAAAGGGATAACAAGTGGAGTTCTGCAAGGGTCTGTTTTGGGACCCGTACTGTTCAATAACTTCATCAATGATGTAGATATTGGGATAGAGAGTACGCTTATTAAGTTTGCAGATGATACCAAACTGGGTGGGGTTGCAATTTCTTTGGAGGATAAGGACATAATTCAAAATGACCTTAGCAAGTTAGAGAAATGGTCAGAGGTAAACAGGATGAGGTTTAATAAAGAGAAATGCAAAGTGCTCCACTTAGGAAGGAACAATCAGTTCCATACATACAAGATGGGAAGCGACTGTCTAGGAAGGAGCATGGCGGAAAGGGATCTAGGGGTCATAGTGGACCACAAGTTGAATATGAGTCAACAGTGTGACGCTGTTGCAAAAAAAGCAAATATGATTCTAGGTTGTATCAACAGGTGTGTTGTAAGCAAAACTCGTGAAGTCATTCTGCCGCTCTACTCTGCACTAGTTAGGCCTCAGCTGGAGTACTGTGTCCAGTTCTGGGTGCCACATTTCAAGAAAGATGTGGAGAAATTGGAAAGGGTACAGAGAAGAGCGACAAGAATGATTAAAGGTTTAGAGAACATGACCTATGAAGCCAGGCTTCATGAACTGGGCTTGTTTAGTTTGGAAAAAAAGAAGATTAAGGGGGGACATGATAGCGGTTTTCAAATATCTAAAAGGGTGTCACCAGGAGGAAGGAGAAAATTTGTTCCTCTTGGTTTCTGAGGACAGGACAAAGAGTAATGGACTTAAAGTGCAGCAAGGGAGGTTTAGATTGGACATTAGGAAAAAATTCCTAACTGTCAGGGTGGTCAAATATTGGAATAAATTGCCAAGGGAGGTGGTGGAATCTCCCCCTCTGGAGATATTTAAGAACAGGTTAGATAGACATCTGTCAGGGATGGTGTAGACGGAGCCTGGTCCTGCCTTGAGGGCTGGACTCGATGACCTCTCGAGGTCCCTTCCAGTCCTATGATTCTATGATTATCAGGGAGGTCGTGTACCAGGTCTTGTAATTTGGCATAACTGGCCAGAAGGGCTGTATAATTCGATACACAGAACTGGAGTGTGGCTGAAGAGTAGACTTTGCAGCCAAAGGTATCAAATGTTTGTGCTCTTTGTACCGGGGCATAGATTTAAATTGTGGATTCTTCGCCTTGTGACTGAGGCTACCACCAGAGAGTTTGGCTGGGGGTGTGCAAAGAGAAAGTCCATATCTTTTGCAGAGACAACATTTTCTGTCTGCTCTGCAGTTTGTGGGCAGAACAGAGGATGGATTTTTCCACAAAGCATCTGAAGATTCAAGGATAGCTTTATCTATCAAAGAAGCTGTCTCTGAGGATGCTGTGGGTTGTAATATTGTGAGTGATTTATATTGTTTATCCTGAACTTCTTGTAAAGCAATGTCTTGGGATTGGGCTACCCGTTTAAATCATTCCTGATATTGTTTCAGATCATCTGCCCATGGAGAAGGTGAGATCTGGAAAACTGCCTTGTCCTGCCTGGACCTAGGTTTGTGTGAGGAACACGCTGAATCTGAGTGAATTAAGTCGTCATACTCATTAGAACCTGCTTGAGAGATTACTGAGGGCGGGTGGGCAGGTAAGGAACACACAGAAATTGTGGGTGAGCGCACTGAAGTGAACATTGTTATGACTAAACTATGAAGTAAAACCCTAAAACTAATTGTTAAATTCTTAATTCCTGCCAGGAAGAAGAGCGCTGCACTCTGAACTCCATCCTCAGAAGAGGACGGTTGAAAAGGGAACTGACAGGACTTGCGCCGCATGCGCAGTCCACAAACGGGGGGAGGGAGGGTGTCGTGCGAGACGCTAGGTGCGGCACAAGGGGCCCTGCTCTACAACAAATCTCCAATCCCCAGCACAAGGACACACCGAGACCTGGAGCGGAGCACCCACAGGAACACCACTCACTGAAGAAGTGACAATTATTTGTCCCCATTGATTAGAGTAATGATGAGCTGGCATAATACTCATCATAATATCTGCATACATTTTGTTTCAGTACTTCTTTTCCAAGGGAATTTATACGTCATGACTCGTTTCAGTTTCCAGTCAAAATCATTAGATGCAAAAAAACAATTCAGAGTTGTAGGCTTGAAGCATTAAGCAATGAAAAGCCTGCACAGTTGCAGCCTACCAATCAAGGTCCTATTGGCCATTTAGCATACTATACGAGAAGACCAACTTTCAGTCTACTCCTGAGTTTCTGAAGAGATTAATCTAAAGTTTGAAATGATTTGTTCTAGGGTTGCTGAATGTCTAGAGACCAACAATTATATTTCACTGATTCCTGATTCAAAGCTAGGGATGACAATGAATAGCGGACTATACAATTAACCCCTAGCCAGTTCCCCCAGTACCTTCTCCAAGGTGCTACCTGCCCCCCTGCACTGCTGCCTCTATCAGAGGCAGCAGCACAGGGGGCGCATGGGGAAGCAGCCACAAAGCAGTCCCTGTCCGCAGCTGGCCCAAGCCCCCAGCGGACAGAGGCTGCTCCACATCCCACAGACAGGTGCTGGTCCTCAGAAGTAGCCCCTGTCCACAGGGAGTCAGAGCTCCCTGCAGACAGAGGCTGGAGTAGCTTCCGTCCAGAGGAAGCTGGGACCTCCTCCCCCCAATGGACAGAAGCTACAGCTGGGTCACCCTCTGTCCACAGTGGCAGCCTTGCCCGCTTCCCCTCTCCCACAGCCCGCAGCAGCCTCTGTCTGCAGGAAGGTCAAACCCCTGCGGACAGGGGCTGCTGCCACCCCACACTGCTGCCTCTGTATCAGGGTGGCAGGCTGGAGCCAGTCTGCGAGGGGAGTCAGTTTAAAAACCAGCTGCCTGCACATAGCCAGGCAGCAGCACAAGGTGGCAGGGGGCTCTCCGGCAGTGGGGCCAGGAGCACAATGGCTGCCGGCTCGCTCCCACAGGGACTATCAACTAGTCATGTGACTGACAATATTTTGTGCTGCTACATGACTATTCAATTACCAGATATCTAACATCCCTATTCAAAGCAATATTTACCAGTATTTATTAGGGATAATGGTTAAGCGAATCAGTTAACAGGCTAAATAATATAAGGGGAGAGTGCGGGGGCTGCTCTGACTAAATTGGAGCAGCCCCTTGCCGGGCTGGAATGCCCCCCTCCTCCCGGTGAAGGCAGGGGCTGCACTGCAGTGCACTATCTTGCTAAAGACAGAGGCTACTTCGGCCGGGACACCAGAGTAGCCCTTGCCTGTGGGGCACCCAGGCCCACCCCAGACACTGGCTGCACTAGAGCCGCTCCTGTCCACTGTCGGCCCCTGGCAAATGGGGAGCTGCTCCAGCCCCACCACTTAGCCTCACCCTTTAAGGGTAAGGCTTATCAGTTAAACATCACATTTAGTATTTTTTTTAAAAACAAGAAGTCCTGAGGGCACCTTAGAGACTGACAAAAATAAATAGGACCATTAGCTTTCGTGGGTAAAACCCACTTCTTCAGCTGAGCTGCTAGTATTTAGTTTTTCCCTAGGAAACTGAGAACCTGGACCAGCAACCAACTGTTCCACTACAGTCAGCTGGGCCATGTATAGTAAGCTCAGGCCTAATTGTAAACTCTGAACTGAACTAAGAACAAGCCAATGCAAATCTTACCAGTGTGTTGAGGCATTTATAGA
This sequence comes from Pelodiscus sinensis, assembly GCF_049634645.1. Lineage (NCBI taxonomy): Eukaryota > Metazoa > Chordata > Testudines > Trionychidae > Pelodiscus > Pelodiscus sinensis. Next base: position 353,461 of record NW_027466001.1, read on the forward strand.
ACTGACCCGAACTTGAACCTTCCTCCCAACTTGTGTCAACATAGCCTCCTTGTGCTTGGGGTTTGGCCTGGTACGGTTTCCTTCTCTCCTTGCCCATAGAGCTGTTACATGTGCTAGCTACCATGGCCTTAGTGTACCATACGTGATAAGGAATGAGAAGTGCTACATTCTTCCTTCACAGCAGAGTGAGACTGCAGTGGACAGCAAAAGAGGAGCATGCAGCCGCAGCCACGGCAGTGACAGAGCCCAAATGGGTCAGGTTATATTTTGACAGAAACCCAAAAACTGTATAGTGAGATTGTCTTATTTAGGTCAGGTTACGACACTCTAGTGCAGACCAAAAAGTTACTTGTTAGAGAAGAAACAAGCGACCCAGGAGTGGATAGGGTAAATGGAACTGCCTTCTTGCCCACACATGTTTACCTCGGACATTTAACACAACATCGGAGTGGCAACAATTTGGCACCAATTGCACCCTTATTTATTTTAATACATTAATTTACACATTTATTACTATTTTTTCTAAAACCTTATTTGGTATATTAACTTACATACAATGAATATTAATAAGCAGGTGATTAATATTATTATACCCTTCCCTAATTACTATTTACAGATTTCCTAATTAAATCAATACTTTTCTATGCTACAAACTTTCCAAATTAGCAGGTTACAGAGATGACAAGAAATTTAACTCTGAAATATTTATACAGGGCCAGTGAGAGCAGGTAAAAGACACAACTAAGAAGAGCAATTGCATGCCTATTTTTTTAGGATGCAAAAATGAAGGGAAACACCATATTTATACATCATAAAGGATAATATCTGCTTTGGCCAGACCCTAATCTATCTTTCCAGACTGCAGTAACAAATGAAAAAAACATGTTCAGGTTAATGCCTACTATGGCTGAACTCCTTACCATTATCCTAGACCCCCCTGTTCATTTTACATATCCCAACACTACTAAATAATCTAACTTCCTGGCATTAAGTGTATGACAAAGTCTCTAAAGCAGATGGACCTGGCCAAGGGGGAAACTGTCTCCTTAAATATTAATCTCTCACATTTTTAAACTGTCAGTTTGATATTTTGACATACAATTTAAAAACTTTAGTGACAATACAGCATTCCCCAATTCTCAATAGGGATGTTAAATTTAGTTTAATCAACTAGTCAATGGAATTTCCATCAACTAATCAATTAGTTGGGGAACCACAGCAGGAGCTAACCCCGCTGCAGCTCTGCCTTTTCTGATTCCCGGTCCCCGCTACCTCTCTGCCTCCCCTGCTCCCCGCAGAGACAGTACTGGGGGAACCAACTTTTAAGCCAGTTCCCCACTGCATCGACTCCTGTTACCCCTCCCCTTGCAGCAAGTGGATCTGGGGAGGAGGGGAGAAGCAACTATCAATTATCTGATAAAAACTTATGCTTATCGGATAGTCAACTAATCTCTTACATCCCTAATTCTCAACCCAGAAATCAATTTTTCCCTCTTCACCTCCTCACAAAATTCTCCATCTAAGTCAAAGGCATCAATAACAATCAACTAATACAAAAATCTAAAATCATTCAAAGATTCCAAAGCCATAAGGATCAGATCATCTAATCTGATCTACTGTGCAACACAGGCCACAATTTCCCCAAAATAAGCATCTTTTAGCACATCCATCTTGATTTAAAGTAAGGATGTTAAGTAACGGCTAACTAACTAGTCGATCAAATTTCCACCCACTACTCGACTAGTCGATAGACACTTCCACATTCCTCTTTTGAAATGAAATTTCAAAGGAGGAATACGGAACTCTGCATGCAGTCCAGGACCAGAGGGGCTCTTGTGCATTTCAAAGTGGCAGTGCAGCATGGAGCCCAGGATCAGTGGGGGACTCAGAATTCCCCGCTGACGCCGGGCTCCATATTGTGCTGCCGATTTGAAATGCCACGCAGAGCCAGGATCAGCTGGGAACCCCCAAATGGATCATGACTCCTTTTTAGTAGGTTGCCAGGGTGGCATTAGACTTGCTGGAGCTCGTTGTCAAAACCCTCTCAGCCTGGAGTCACGTACTATTTTTTTGTCAAAGCACCCGCACTAAGTCTATGCGTAGGGTTTCACCATCTGCTTAACTCTTCAAACCAGCATGTGAAACAAAGCCTTCTCCATCTGTACTGAAGTAGCAGAGCACTTGATGAAGTATAGCATGATGCTCTAAGAATAGTGTATTACTTACAGGATTGTACTGAAGGGCAGAGACATAGGCTTGTACTGCCCCTTCCATATCACCTGCAGCTACCAGTGCAGCAGCCAGATTAATATATCCATCAATGAAATCCGGTTTGAGGCGTAGAGCATGCCTATAATGCTCAATAGCTTCTTGAAGCTGACCACGTTCCTTGTACACATTCCCTAGATTCGAGTAGGCTTCGGCCAACAATGGATTCTGTTTAATAGCCAAAGTGCTGAAGTGAGCAGACCTGGAGAAAATTAGACTGGTTAATACAAAAACACAATTTGCCAACGGTAGGGTTTACAGGCAAGCCTATAGCCAGAATTACTGGCACAATCCCAAGTGAGACAACTATGTAACTAGCCAGCTTTGCAAAACCATCCTGCAAGTTTTATCTGCCCAGACACAAAACAATACTATTCCATTATCGTATTTTACATGCTTCTTCAAGACAGATGTGTCAGAGGCAAGTACAAGTTTGCAAAGCTTTTAGCCCATGCTCACACCTGATGCATCAAACACTCTACAAGACTTCTGTTTATACTTCTCAACATCTACAGATTTTGGCACTCTTTCCAATCCACTTAGACATATACTATCTATTGAAAAGTCAGAAAAAACCTAACAGGGAGGGCTGGTGTGGAAACTGTTTTGTTTCTACACCACATAAATGATCCCAAGGCACTATGATGATGAGATATTGAACACACCATTTTATTAGTTACACCTCTAATAACTCGAACAGTTACCAAGGTTTTAAACATCTGAACTACATGAAAAAAATGTAAACTTAAAGGTAAAAGTAAGCCAGAGTCAACTTTGAGGCACAGAGAATTACACAAAGGCTTACTAATGCAAAGAGAGGAACATATTTCAGGGGAAACATGCTGTGTTGCAGTCTAACAGCTAGTGTCCAAGAGGCACCAGAAGAAACACTCAATAATGTATAAATGTTTGAGAGCACCTGATACATGCACTTGAGGCGGATTTGCCCATTTACGGCATGAAGAGAAGTTATCCCTGTCATATTTAACAAGCTATTTAAAGCAGGAGTGGGGAACCTTTTCTGGGTTGGGGACAGCTAGTTCACAGAAAAATCAGTCAGAGGCCGCACACACGTGATAAGCAAAAAAAAAATCACCCAAACCCTCAGACGCAGCCTGAGAAGTAGAAAGACACTTCTCCCCACTTTCCCAAACAGAGCCTATGGGGACCCAGTCTACTAAATTATGTGTGCTCCAGCTCTGCAGTGGGACGGCAGGAGGAGGCTGAAGCGCCAGCACAGGCTCCTCAATGCTGGAGAGGAGCCCTGATCCTCAGGGGCCGCATCCAGGTAAGCTGAAGGCCGGACCTTAGCTTCTCAACCTTGATTCAGAGGAATGCATGTGCATCTCTATTCTTCAATTCAGTTAGTTTGAGCACAAACCCAAAGCACTGAGGGGGTTAAGAAAAGCTAACATGCTTTCTAAATGAAGACTAATTTCAGAGGCTCCCATTACCAAGATAGTAGAGCATAGGACTATAAGAGTGCAGCCATTTAAACAGGTAACCAATAAGCACAAACTTACTGGTTACCCAAACAGCTATACAGTGACATATGGCTCCCAGTCCAGGTCATGGGGGACCGCCTGCCACCTCTGATACAGAGGCAGCAGCCAGCTCCCGGGAGCAAGGTGGCAAGAGAGCTGGTGTGTACCAGGAACCAGCTCAAAAACCAGCTCCTGGAGAGTTGGCTGCCGCCCTGCATGTAACCAATTACACATCCCTAGCAGAGTGTGATTTCATGGAACATCAGTTACCAACCTCAGATACCAACTCCATAGAAAGTAGGGTTAAAAAGCCCAGAAAAAAGATTAGACACTACTATGGAGTTGTCTAGGATGCTGCTATTCACCATAACCAAAGCCAAAAAAAGGGGGGGAGGAAAAGAGGGGGAATTATGATTAGTGCCCTGATCTTTTGTTGTCAGTCAAGTACTTAATCAAATATCAGTTTTGATTACAAAACTAACTAGAATGATCAAAGTTTCTCATAGCTTCAGATGGCATTAATAGTTTCTTTTTTCAGACTAGAAGTATTAATAGTAACGAGTATTCATGGATATTCCAAGTCTCCTACCTGTCCAGTCTGCGACACTGGAAGTGAATGGATGATAGTAATAAAAGTACACCAGTATTATCAGGCTCTTGTCTCCAAAGCTGCATGCAGTGTCTCTCTGCTGCTTCAAAATCTCCTGCCTGATATTCACGATGAGCCAACTCCGCTAACCCTTGGAAGGAAAGCATACGTTTCGTTGGTTCTGGAGAATCACCAAAACATTTAGGGGGGAAAACAAAAAGTTAGAAAATGGAAACAAAAACTTGTAAAAATATGGTGTATAAAATTAAAGAATGAAAATGCCTGAAACTATGTAAAGCACCAGAGTGTCTAACATTTTAAACTCCTAAATCCTCATATCACCACACTATCATGAGATCTCTAGCACTGCTTTATATGCTTAATTTACAATAGCCTTTTCTCAGTTAGTTGGGAAATGTAATTTACTGTCAATATATTAAAAGCTGATTAGAAAATCACCAACTATTCCCTGTTTCTCTTTTCAAGACACACAAAATTATTAAAATTAAGATGCAACCACTGAGTTTTAAAAACTGAATTAGAGACTTCACACAAATTCTTTTTAAAGAGACTTCTGCAGCAATATTGTATTTCCTGTCCTTAATACCAAATACCTTAGCATGAAAACAGATTGAATCTGTTCACTTAGTCCCTCCAGCTGAAGCTAGAACACACTCATAATATAGCTGTTCTAAAAAGAACAATATAGATTTCATATAAGGAAGCTGAAAGATTGCTACATATGCAGTAAAGATGTTAGATTAACCACTAGGTTTAACCACTTAACCCTACAGCTGTGGTGTCCAACACACTAGCCACATGTAGTTATTTGGCCAGTTGAGTGTAGCAGTAACTGCTACAGTGGCTACTGCTTCAGAACTGGTTGGACAGCATGACCCTAGAGCAGGGGTTCCCAAACTTTTTGACACGGGGACCAGTAAATCCATTCACGAACTCCTGGTCCTAGAGGACCAGTACTGTTCATTTACATATTTGCATATTCATTAATCAAATTACAAATATTCAAATAAGTTGTTTTGGGTCCTCCCAAATCTCCCAGTGCCAGCTTTAGCAAAGCTTTTGATATGGTCACCCACAATATTCTTGCCAGCAAGTTAAGGAATATGGATTGGATAAATGGGCTGTAAGACAGACAGAAAGCTGGTTAGACCAGGGTTTCCCAAACTTTTTACTTTAATTGGAACCCTTTTTTTTTCAGTTCTGCTTTTTGCAGCCCAAAAATATAAACACAAGAAAGACAAACGAAGAAAATACCAGACATATAACATGTCTGGGATTTTCTCAGTAGGTAAGCTGTATTATTACTAGATGTATCAGTTTGTAGTTTCAAACTGCCTGGCTGGTAAATGTGCTCAGGCTGCATGAGTGTGTCTACCAGCCAGATAGTTCGCAACTACTCGAGGGGTTTGTGTGTGTGTGGGTGGGTGGGTGGGGGCGGGGGACAATGACAGTAGAATCCCTGTGCCAGACTAACTCGTGCTTTGTGCGTGGGGGGGGAAGAGGGGAACGGGGTCGGGTCAGTCCCACTCCCCGCAGGCCGATTCATTCCTCCCCCCTGCTCCCCTTGCTGCGCCTCTGGCCAGCCCCACTTCCCCCAACCCCCTCCCTGGCAGCCAGGTCTCCCCCACTTTTCCTCCCAATCTCCCTTGGCCAGCCCCGCTGCCTGCGTCCAGCCCTCCTTCCAGCAGCCACTTCTCCCACCCCACCCACATCTTCCCCAGCCAGCTCCCAGCCCCCAACCTCACACCCCCCGGCAGCCCTGCTTCCACCGGCCCCTCAATATCCCCAGCCTGCCCTGATTCCCCCGTCCAGTTCTGCTTCCGGTGGCTAGCTCTCCCCTCCTCCTCACCCCAGAATCCCCTGGCACCTGCACCTTCCCTTAGCCCTGCGCCCTCCTGGTGCCTCCTTTTCCCCTAATACCCACCCCCTCACCAGTCTCTGCCCCATTCCCCTCCTGCCCCTCTGTGCCCTCACACACAATTTGTTCCATCCTGACTTTCCTCATGCCCACCCCTTCTTTCAAGCCTTCTCCCAGCACCTCCCCCTCCAGCCCCCAGTGCCCTTCCCCTCTCCTCTCCCAGCATCACCCTGTCCCCCCTCCCACTGACACCTCCCCTCCTGCCCTTTTCCTCATGGTCTGCACTTGGCCTCCTGGCATTTGTCTCTCTCTCCCGCAACCCTGTCCCTTGGTGCCTTTCCCTCCCAAGCCCCTTCTCCTTCCACCCCTTTCCCCGCTGCACGAGCCGGTTCCCACCTTCTCTTTCCCCGTTGCAGGGCCGGGGTCCGCACTCAGGCCCCGGAGGCCGAACCCGGAGCCAGCCAGGCCCTGCCATGTGCCTCGCGCGGGTTTCAAAACCCCGGGCCGCGACGTCACATCCTCCCAGCCCACGTGCAACACCGCACACGGGCGGCAGGCGGCGAGGAGGAGCCGCGCGCAGCAGAGACATCCGGGGCCGAGGGGACGCTCTGGGGGCGGGGCCAGAGAGGATGCGCGGGGGCGGGGCCCGCTCCAGGCAGAGCCAGGGAGACACCTAGCTCCACATAGCGCTGGAGCAGGGCCCGGCTCTTAACTCGCTGGCACTTCCAGGTGCAGGGCCCGATTCGACCTGATGGGTCAATCGGCCTAAGGGCCAGCAGCCACCAGGCACGCTGAGGCCCGGCATTTACGGGCCGCGGACCATAGTTTGGGAAACGCTGCCCTAGAGTAAACACACACACCCACCCCTTGTGGCACAACGGGCTGTAGCAGGGTGGAGTAGGCAGCTCTGGCCCTGGGCCTGCCAAAGCCAGGTAGAGATGCTCTGGCCTGGCCCCAATGCACCTACAGGTGGTGGGGTCTGCTCCCGCCCTGGCCCTGCCAAGCTGCAGTCGGTGTGGTCCAGTCACGCCTGCAGGCAAATGCTCCAGTCCTGGCACGTGCTCAGGCCTTAGTGGGGAAGGCGGGGCTGCTCCAGCTTGGCCTGCTGCAACTGCAGACAGGGTCCAGCAGGCCAAGCCTTGTAATAACTGCCTGCTTACAGGGTAATCGATTACCCTATTACAATCCTAATATGCAGACGTATTTCCAATTAGAACTTGTTTCAACGTTTTCATATGATGCCTGAAAGTCTCACATAGCATTTCTTGTGCCCTCACACACTGCTTATCTTACCTATGCTGAGCAAGTCATCCAGAAGTAGGCTTGGGATAAACACCATCCATGACAGCTAACAGGACACCCACTGAAGACTATATTCTCCTAGGCTATGGCCCACCACGGCCCAGTGGGACCCTCAGGCAGGCTGTCTGCAGCAGCTCCACACACTACCCAAAGCAGCCAACTGCTGGGGCCCAGCATGGATGGAGGGGGAGGCTCTATGCATGTTGCCCTTCTGCCCCCAGCACAATCCTTGCAGTTCCCATTGCCTGGAAACCAGCCAATTGGAGATGCAGGGGCAGTGCTTACGGGCACATGAAGCACATGGAGACTCGCTGCTCCCCTCCTCCCAAGGGGCACATCACACAGAAATGCACATGCTGGACCCAGCAGCTGGCAGCTTTGAGTAACATGTGGAGCCAAAGCAGCCAGGAAGGGATGTAACAGTGTAGCTGATTAACCGATAAACAACAGCTTATAAGTTAATGCTATAGACCAGTGTTTCTCAACTACTGTAGAGTAGCACTCTTAGGGGTACTCGAGAGACATCGGGGGAGGGGGGGTACATCAACACAACTGAAATTTGGAGAAAACTGAATTCTTGTTTTAAGTCTTACAGGGTTTTATTATTTTTGTACTTTTTACACCCAAAAATGTCATCGCCCACCAGGCTACCATTAAGTTGTTTAAACAGATACGTTGCAATGGTAGAAAAAAAATTGTGTCTAAAAACTGTAGGTACTGGGGTATCTATAATTTTTTTTTTTTTAAAAAGGGGTACTTTAAAGAAAAAAGTTGGGAAACGCTGCTAGAGACTACACGCATTGCCCTTGCTCCTCACCAGTAAGTTTTCTAGCAGGCTGGCCAGCAGTCCGGCTCAGTCCTGGCTCACACTGGCCAGGATCTACCCCCATCATGGCTTTGCATTTAAAGTGTATTAAGAGCTAGGTGGGCAGGCAGCCTGACTCAGTCCTGGCTTGCAACTGGTGCGGGAGCTCACCTCCCCTGGACAGGGGCAACAGGTAGCCGATCCGTGAGGGGAAATGGTTTTAAATTGGCTCTCCTCATGGACCAGCTCCCGCCTGACACCCCACACTGCTGCCTCTGCTCGAGAGGCAGCAGCAGAGTGGCAAGGGGCTCCTCGGGAGTGGGGGCTAGAGTACACTGGCTGCTGGCCCGACCCCCAGGGAAAGTAGAATTGTTGAGTAATCTATAAGAATTCATGAGGTTAATCAACTATTCGATTAACTGATATTTAACCTCCCTGCAGCCAGGAAGCCTGCCCAGAGCCACCTACAGTACGTACCCCCCAGCCAGAGCCTGCACCTGGCACCCATCCTCTAGCCACAGGTCACAACAACCTCCTGTAACCAAATTCCCTCCCAGGTCCTGCCCCCCAACACTCCTCAATCAGATAACACCACCTACCTGCACCCAACCCCCCCTCACTAACCCCACACTCCATCCTGATCCCCTACTCCAAGCTCCCTTCTGCCCTCATCATGTATCAATATCATAGGAAAGTGCAGCCCATAACCAATTACTATGGTCTTGGAGTAGCCGCACAACAAAAATTATTGCCCACTCCTGTCCTAGGCAGGAATGGCTCACCAGGGAGGACAAGCTGCTTGGAGGGCAAGATTGTAAAACACATGGGGCTATTAATTTTGAATGTCTAGTTTGAGTAATAAAAAGAGTCTCATGTGTTTGATAAAACTAGAATATTTATGTTCCATATATGCATATTTTGAAGATGTAAAGAAAAACTGCTCGAGACAAAAATTATGCAATCCTACTTCTCAACTGCAAATCACAGCTACTTGGAAAATATGCAGACGTATGCCCATGGGGTGGGAGAGCTGCCATTGTATCTCCCCCGCCTCCTTCTGTACAACCCATGCCCTGTGTCTCTCCCTTCCCCAGCCAGGCTGCTCTTGCTCCCCCAGCCTCCCCTCCCTACATCCCCCCTTTCCCTCCATTGCACCCCTGCTCCCACCTATCCCGTAAGTCTCCCCTGAATCCAACCTTCCTTCTGCATCTTCCTCCTGTCCCCACCTCACACATCCTTGTTCTCCTTCATCCCTTGATCTGCCCCCACCCCTCTCCACCCACCCGCAGGGCTGGCTTCCCCCGCCCTGCACACACTGGGCCCCAGCAGCAGCTTCCCTGGGCCCAGCCTGGAGCCAAACCCTCCCCCTGCAGCCCCAGGACACCTCTCGGGAGAGAATCTCTCTTATCTGTACCCCAAGCACTGCCCACCCTGGGGCAGGAGCTGGGCCAGGCAGGGGGTGCTGTCCTGGGAGCGGCTCCTGGGGAGCAGCGGGACTGGCCTTGCTGGAGATTCCTCCCTCCCAGCAGTAGTCCAGGCTCTGGAGGCCCAGCAGCAACCCCCACAGGGACTCAGGGATCCAGCTTGGAGCCTGGCCAGAGTCACCTCGAGCAGCAGCAGCAGCAAGCCACGCTGCAGTCGCTGGGTGCCCTCCTGTCCCTGGGCTCAGGCAGTGTCCCCCGCATCAAGGCAGTGTCATTCAGAGAAGCAGGCACAGGCAGAAGAGACAATCCGAGAGAGAGGAAAGGGACTTTCTGAGCAGAGTTGCTCCAGAGTCCAGCGGAGCTGATCCTCAAGGCATGGGTGTGGCCCGGCAGTATGCCATGGCCCGGCAGCCAGTGGTTTGCAGTCCAACATGGCTCCACGGACCGACAGTTGGGAATCACTGATGTAACTGAATTTTAGTGATTACACGTCTGTTCAGTAGTCCTCAGGGACAGGGTCAGCAGCCAGTGCACTCCAGGCCCCATTCCTGGGGAGCCCCCTGCCACCCTGCGCTGCTGCCTATCAGAGGCAGCAGCATAACGTGACATGCAGGAGCCATTCTGCAACTGGAGTCAGCTTAAAAACCAGCCTCCCATGCAGATTGGCTGCCTGCTGCCCCACACTCCTGCCTCTGATACAGATAGGTGAGGCGGAACAGCCTCTGTCTGCGGGGAGCCTTGGCCTGCTGTAGACTAGTGGCTGCTTCCCACACATATAGGCTCCTGCCTACCTCCTCACCTTCCGCAGGGGGGGGGGGGGGAGGAGCAGGCTGATCCAGTGCTTATGGGGAGCTGGCTTAAAAGTCAGCTCCCCCCTCCTTTGCTGCTTCTGATACAGAGGAAGCAAGGAGGAGAGGGATGTGTGTAGTCTACAGGATTAATTGATAAATTTAGGCTTATGTAGTTATCTACACAATTACATGCCTAGAATGGATTTTATGATCTCGAGGTCCCTTCCAGTTTGAGTGTTCTATGATTCTATTGCATAATTAGCAACATGCTGGTCAGGTTCATAACTATGAATCCCTCAGGTGTTACCCCATACCTTGGGAAAACTCCTACAAAAAACTCCTAGAAAAGACTGGCTCAAATTATTTGCAAACAAACCCCCAAAATAAGATGAAAGAATAAGCGAAACCTTAAATGTGTATACCTACTAGTCACAGCCTATGAAAACTGGACTCTGGACTATGAAACTACAGGCAGTCCCTGAGTTACGCAGATCCGACTTAAGCCGGATCCGTACTTACGAACGGGGCTTTTCTCGCCCCCGAGGACGCGGGCGGCGGGACCGCCCAGACGCGCCACAGTCCCGCCGCCCACGTCCTCCGGGGCGAGAAAAGCTGCTCCGCGTCTCCCTGGTCTGCTGGGGGGGGGCGCCTCCCCCCCCCCCCCCAGCAGACCAGGGAGACGCGGAGCAAAGCCGCAGAGGACCTGGGCGGCGGCACCGCAGCGCGTCTCGGTCCCGCCGCCTGCGTCTCCATGGTCTGCTGGCGGGGGGGGGGGGGGGGGAGGGTGGCGGCGCAGCTAGTGCAGCCCCGCCTCCCCCAGATGATCAGGCTTTTCTCGCGGACGCCTGTGGTAGAGCAGCTGGGGCGCTGCCGGTTGGTCCCACAGCGCCGCTCCTCGGCACTACTGGACCAACCCGGCAGCACCCCAGCTGCTCTGCCCCAGGCGTCCTGATTCAGCCGCTGCTGGTCAGTTTCAGCAGCGGCTGACGGGGACGCCTGGGGCAGAGCAGCTGGGGTGCTGCTGGGTTGGTCCAGCAGCGCCTAGGAGCGGCGGTACTGGACCAACCCAGCAGCACCCCAGTTGCTCCGCCCCAGGCGTCCCCAAGTCAGCCGCTGCTGAAACTGACCAGCAGCCAACTACAGGAAGCCCGAGGCAGAGTTTCTCTGCCCCGGGCTTCCTGGAATCAGCCGCTGATCAGTTTCAGCAGCGGCTGACTTGGGGACACCTGGGGTAGAGCAGGTGGGGTGCTGCCGGGTTGCTCCCCGCAGCACCGAGGTGCGGCGCTGCAGGGACCTACACAGCAGCACCCCAGCTGCTCTGTCCCAGGCGTCCAGATTCAGCTGCTATTGAAACTGATCAGCGGCTGATTCCAGGAAGCCCTGGGCAGAGAAACTCTGCCTCGGGCTTCCTGTAGTGGGCAGCTGGTCAGTTTCAGCAGCGGCTGAATCTGGACACCAGTTCCGACTTAAGTACAAATTCAACTTAAGTACAAACCTACAGTCCCTATCTTGTACGTAACCCAGGGACTGCCTATATTTCCAGGATCTTGATCTAGTGGAGGGCTTCGAAAGACTACCTATAGACCATACTGTTGGGTACCCAGTTTCCATTAGTGCTACCTCTGATTAAGTTTTAGTCTTTCAAATAGCTGGTGTCTGATTTTTGTTCCAAATCTATGCTGTTGAAGTGTTCTTCTATTGCCAGAAATAAAGATAAAAAAAGCTAAAAGGAGGAAATCAATTTCTACGTACTATTACTCACCCTTAAAACAAGATTGAAAAACTGAAATGGCATACACAACTGCGAAACAAAATAACCTGATTTACTTGTTTGCTTTGATACTTCAATACAAATTTCTAACCTCTCCTCTCCCCAATTTGCCAAAAAAGCAAATATCCAAGTTCCAAGCTTAAAACTGCACTTAAGGCTAGAGACTTTGAGGGTGACAGATATAAGGAAGTTGATGAGAGATGTTTTACTTCTGTTCCAAATTTGGGAGATTGTTTCAACTGTCCTCAGCTTGCTAGAAAAATCCAAACTCAGATTTCCTTCATTTTGTCAAAACTTTCAAAAAATGTGCAATTTCTCCCCACCAATTAAATTCAGGCACACTAGTGTCAACTAACAACGGTAAAATTTTGGATCTGGTCCTATATGCAAGTATTGGGAGGATTTGGGGTGGCCAGCTAGATCAGAGCTCTATTCTTTTATATGGATATATATAGATTCCAATTTATTCAACAAATGTGTACTCTTGCAATTAATCCCTTCCCTAGAGTCCACTGCAAGTCAAACTAGTTTTGAAAGTGAATGAATGATAGTAGATTGTAGGAAGAATCTCCCTCATGCACATAAAGAACTCTAACAATTATTTATATTGTTCAGTATAAGTACACTAATTTGAAATTTTTCTGAAGAATCCCAGACTTTAATACCTTGATGAAATACAATAATTTAATTGCCTCCTGTGGCAAGAAGTTATTTTATGAAGTGCTCACCAGCATAGAAAACATAAGATAAAGCTACTTTTCTTGTGAAAGATTTGATCTTAACAGCAGTTTTTAAAAGCATTTTCCCATTAAACTATCAATTTATGATATAAAGTATTAGGTTCACTTTAGTGCATACTCCTGAAAATACAGAAAAGGATCTGAAAAACTGATTTGGGACTAAGGAGATGGGGTCGGAAGATGGTTCCAGACATTTCCTAAGTAGTATTTGTAAGGCACATTTCTTAGCGCTTTTCACACACGTGCGAACTACATCACGGCTCTCCCACGCATCCACACGCGCTCGGTGCCGCTTTACAGGCGATGATGAGAGCGGAAGCTGACAACAGAAAAGGCAAACAACGGGACTGGGCGCGATTCGCAGTCTGGCTGTGGCCGCCACAAAGCGGCGATGGATGCTGGCGACAGCGCGGAAGAAACTCGAGTGGCGCCCATCCGGGCGGGGGCGAGAGACGCGGCGAGCCCCCGGGGCGGCGGCTGAGCCCGGCCAGCGGCCTCGGGCACGTCCCCCCGCACCGCATCGCCGCGCCCGACGCGGCCTCATCGCGGGCGGCTCGCGGCACAAGCCAGCCCACGGCCGCAGCCGGCCGGCACCCCGCGCGGACAGGCCCGGAGCCGCCAGCGCCGGCCGCACCCACAGCGCCGCGGGCGGCCCGCGGGCCGGTACCTGTGCTGTCAGCCACGTTCCCCACAGAGGTCGCCATCGGGGGCGCGCGGGCGGGCGGGCGGGGCTCCCCCGGGCGCGGAGAGATCCAGGCGACGCGACCCAGCGGCCGGACCACAGCGACCCAACCTCCCCCTCTTCGCTAAGGCGGCGGCTCCAGAAATGGCGGCAGCGGCGGAGGAAGCACCCCGTCAGGCGTATGGCTCCTGCCGGATCTATTTCCTTACACAAAATAGTCCGCGTAGGAAAAGGGATCGAATCCTAGGCGTTATCAAACCCAGTTGCGACAGATGAGTTTCTAGAACTAACTCGCGCTCTCGCCTCCTTTCGGTGCACTCTCTCATTAGTGAGCCGTAGAACCCTACTGAGAATTGTCACTCATCTGATCCGTATCCTTCCGCAGGAGACCATTGCGACAAATGAGCGCTCATCGCGCATGCGTCACGCGACGCCACCCTTTCTACCTCGCGCTCGCAGCCACCTCGGAGCCGGGGGCCTCAAGCAGGCCAGGGGAGATGCAGCCCCGCCCCTGGGGCGGAGCTTAGGAGCAGGCGGAGGGAGGGGCGCCGCGGCAGCTGCTACATGCGGGATACGTGTCTGGGAGGCGGCTGGCCACGCCTCTTGCCTCAGCCTCCTCCTGCCTGACCGATGGGGCCGGGGGGCTCCGGCAGTGAGGGGGCTGCAGGCGGATCCTACCACGTCTCTGCGCAGGCGGGGGCGGGGGGGCAGAGTTTCAGGTGTAACCACTGAGTATTACACACGCGCTGCCCTTACAACGGTATTTCAATGCCTGCACTAGCCCCGTGCAAGTTCCTTTCTTTCACTTACTGACACTATGGCAATGGATCATGTGACATGTTGAGGAGTTAGATACACAGGTCAGGAAATTCATCATTTATAATTGAGTGGAGTTGTGGCAACTACCTTTTGTAGATATGTACCAAGGGGATTGTTCCAAGGAAGACAGAATTTGAAAGAACAGAACAGGATCAGCATTCACTGTAGCAGCTAAACCCATCCGATTTTAAATTTCATGGTGAACAATCTATTCTCCCTTTTGTCCCATAAAAGGAAGAGCAAGTCCATACCTGGCAAAGGTGGTTATGAAATCACAAGTGGCACTAAGGCCTGTAATTGCAAAATCTAAGGACAATGAAACAGAACACCATCCTACAATGAAATAGTCAAAATACACAAAATCTTGATATAATTTCAGGATTAATCCAATATGTTATACAGCAGAGGAACAGGAGGCTCTACAGCACTTCCTACATGGTTCTATGATTTCTGTTAATTAGATTAAAGCAAAAATAAAATGAACTCAGATAGTTTAAAGCACAAGTAAAGCCTAGAGAAATTCCTGTTGAACTCCTCCTGCATGACGACGGGTTAGCAATTTCTAGAACAAACTGTAAGGAGCTTCAGAAGATTTCTTCCTGTGAATAAGATGTTCAAGGTCATTAACTCAAGCAACTAGTGTAGGCAGAATTTCAGGGAAAGCATCCATAGAGGCTTTTGGGCCTGACTTTCTGAATACTTGGGGTAACACTTCAGAAAATATGAAGGGCCATGCCCTCTTTAATACTGAGAAAACAGATGCTTTAAATGTTCAAAAATCAAATTTACTCAGTTTTGTATATTTCTTCAATTGTTTATTTCTTCAACAAATGTATGGGCTGGTTAACTCAGTCATATCAAAGATCAATGTAAGGTATTTAAACACCAGCCTAATATATGTAAGAAATTTTCAGTGTGTATCTGAAAAGAATAAGGGAAAGTGAACCAGATTATAAACCTGTAGTTATACTCAGTAACTAGAACCCTTGGATTGCTGCACAAATCACAGCACGTTATCTTTGTCTAAATCTTGTTATTCACAATTCAGATAACTTAATAAATGTATTGTAAAAATTCTATGAACATTGAAATTATACAAGAAAAATAAGATGCTTCAAAATTAACAGTGCGCACAGTCCCTTAGTACCAAAAAAAAAAAAAAAGATGGAAATTCATTCATCTAAATCCAGGCCACCGAGTGCTACATCCCTCGGTAACGAAGGGTCTCTCATTCATCTGAGTCCAGGTCACTGTCTCCTGCAGTGGAGTGAAAATCCTCACTATCTTCCTCATCCTCTGAAAGATGAACCTGACTTAACACACTTGGCCCACATCGTTGTTCTTCCTCCTCTTCCTCCTCTTCCGAGATCTCATACCCTCCAATGCTGCTAAAACTGGTATCTCGTGTGTTGGACTTCGGATCTGGCTCCTCATAGCTGCCATAACTAAAAGAAAGAATGGAATATCATTACAAACACACTTTCAGCTTGTTTCCAAAAAAAACAAGAGAGTCTGGAGAGCTGCTCAAAATGTCAGGACTTGGTAACTGAAAGATTCCCTTATAGCAGTGGTTTTCAAAATACGAATCACAACCCAAAACTGAGTAAAGCAATGTCAGGCACTGTGTAAGGCACCCTACTCGCTGTAGGGTGACCAGGTAAACAGCAGGCATTCTAAATAAGACTTCCTGACTGTCCCAGCATCATACTACACTGCACCCCAGAAGTATCCAGTGGCAAGTGTGACACTTTGGCAGGGGGCCACAGGACTCCGCTAGCAGCCCCCACCCTAAGTACGGGTTCCCGGCTAATGAGAACAGAGAGGCAGGGCCTGCAGATCAGAGCAGGACACAGAGCCGCTTGCGCAGACCTGCTAGGAACCAGACCTGCTATTGGCCACTTATGGGGCACAACAGAGTCCACAGTTCCAGGACAGGCAGGGAGCCTGCCTTAGCACCAGTGTCCCCTGTAAGCTGTGCAGGAGAGTTTCAAATACTGCCCAACTGATTAGCAGTGTTTCTACTGGTGGTGAACCACCATGCATGCCCCTTGTGACAGTCTGCCGGCTAAGCCAGAGCTCTGCCACTACAGCTGAGTGAGCCCATTCCTGTGGGCCTCTTTAGCCAGAAGGCTATATAAAGCAGCCACAGGGGAGAAGTCAGCATGAGTGTGCACCTCAGGCAGGAGGAGAGGCTGGCTGAGGTTACTGTGAACAAAAGCTCTGTAAATAGAAGGTGGTGGGAAATTGGCACTGACAATAAAAGGCATTGGTGACTGCACCAGAAAGGGTTTCTGGTTGATTTATGACTCCAGAAGAGGTCCCAGGGCAAAGGGCTTGAGCGAGGATTGTGTCACACCCTGTGCACATAAAATTCATTCCACACGTGGATGGAAAAAATTAGAACATCGCTTGCATTCCCACTGTGCCATTGACCAGGAGCTGCTGGAAGGAAGCCCATGCCCCAACTCTACACCCCAATTACTTGCACCAGCCCTGGGATACCCCCCAAACCCAGGGCCACCACCCAAATCCCACATCCCCAGTCCCACCACAGACTAGATACAAGATAATTATGTTGGGTCATGGGCATCAACAATTTTCTTCAATTGGCTGTCAAGGAAAAAAAAAAACTTGAAGCCACTGCCTCGCAGCTTGCATTCCTACATTTCTATTATTCTCTACTTTGATTACCTGATATTACTGTCCTCCATAACATGAGAGGTCTCTCCACCATCTCCGTCATAGGACATCATACTCTCTTCATTCTCCATGCCCATTCGTGTGTTCTCTTGAAGGACGTGAGGTTGTTTTGGTCTCATTGCAGTGGGCTCCACATCTGAATCACTGCCACTTTCACTCAGCTGGATAGCTGTGCAACAAACAGAAAAGAGCCTCTTACTAATCTTGACAGCTGTTTTACCTGGTGGATTGATTTGCATACTTTTGTAGTCTGCAATATTATCTGGTTTTCAATAATAATTGCCTCTTTCACAAGAACCATCTATCTTCCACACAGCATCTTATCTGTCACTCTTGCACTGAAATAATTGCCTCCTCTTACTCATCCATTTCACCTTGTGTTCTGTATCAGACAACCTGTGCAGCTTGAACAGTGCCCTTTTCCAGTCCTTCACAACAGGATCCCATGTTTCATGTTTACTATCCAAATCTCATGCGAGCTTGCACCAGCAGCTCCGCTTAGACCACGTATCCCTCAGCATTGCATCTGAACTGCAGCCTCTTTTCTTCCAAGCTTCAGAATTCCACCATCTGAATCGGGTGTGAACACCCAACATTCTCTCCTGATTACAGTTAGCATTTCACTGCATCTTAGTCTTCATCTAAATTCATCTGGTTCTTTCTTCCTGCTCTTGACATCTCCTTTGTAACTGCACCATAACATCTAAACTTTGTAACCAATATATGAGTATACAGTGTCTTGTATATCTACAATCAAATATTGCAGTGTATGCTACTGAAGTTTTAGGGCATGGAAATTGGCTGGGTTTGGCAACAACTGATTCCTGCTCAGTGCTGTGATTGAAAGACTAGGACTTACATGAAAAGGGATTATCGCCTTCTTCATCACTCCCATCATCATCATCATCCTCCCCATCTGACATAAGCAAATCTTCATAAAGAACACTAGCCTGTGGCTGTTGTGCTGAGCCTTCTTCTTCATCAGCAAGGTCACCATCCCCATCTTCAACTTCCTAGATCACACAAAATGGGAATGGTATAGATCAAAGGTCATACACAAAGCTGCTGACATATCTGGCACATTGGCAGTATACTCAGTCATTTGTTATTATATTGACAGGTTTATGATTTCAGGTAACTATCTGATTTGTCATTGCTGTGGATTCTGTGGTCACCGAGAGTGCCAGACCCAGCAGACTTTCCCTGCACTATGAAGTCTTCTATCATGAGGATGCAAAGACTACAGATGGGATTTCTGTATATATACTCACTGGGGCTGGAGTCTTAGGTTTCCCATCCTCATCCTCATCAAACCCTTCAATATCTACGTCAGAGTCTTCCTCGCCCAGCCTACCTCGTCCCTGGCGCATCTGAATAAGGAACACAAATAGCAATACCATTGAGGAAGGTACCAGTGGTGACTGACACCCATACCACAATGAAAAATCCAGCCCTGGAACAGGGACTCTTCCTAAATATTCCAAGACCATGTAGCATTATCTGCCACCTGGTTTCTCTTGCTGCACTTTCCCTGAGGAGTTCAAGAGAAGCTCAGGCTTTCAAAGCTTTCCTCGCTAATGACAGAGTGGGCCACTAGACAAACTACAAGTTTTCCTAGGATATTTTCATAGACAGTCAGCAGGCTCTAGCAGACTTTAGGTCAGCTACATGGGCTGGGGAGGAGATGCTGAACTCTTGAGGACACAATGAACTCCCACATGTACCAGACCAGTGGTGCTCAAACTTTTTGGACCACAGCCCATCCCGTTCAACATAAACCTTTCCACGGACCACCAGCCAACCACCCATGACGACAAAATGCCTACTAAATTATTCCTGTTGGGCTACTGGACCATAAAAACATAAATACGCAGCTATAACATAAGGGGTTTATATAACCAGTCAGAAAGGAAATGCTATTAATCAAAATCATTAAAAAGATTCAGCGCTTTAACTTTATCATGTTAGTTTACCAAACTTGAGGTGTGGGGAATCTTTTTTGGCTCGGGTGCCACTGATCCACCAAAAAAATCCAATCAGGAGACACACAAAAGCTAGAAGCAAAACCCACCACCCCAGCCCCCAAATCTCACTGATGTGGTCCCCAACTGAGTCATCTCACTTCCCTTCCCCTGCAGCCCCATGGAGGGAGCAGAGATTCAGGGTTTTCCACAGGCCAGATTAACTCTTCCAGAGTCCCAGAGCTAGTGAATATTGTGCCCCCTCCACCAGGTTCTGGAATGGGGCCAAAAGTGAGGGGCTCAGTACACAGAAGGGTGCTGCCAATGGATGGGGATGCAGGGTCTGGGTGGGAGGTAGGCTGCAGAAGTGGGGGGGGGGGGGAGGAGTCTGGCCAAGAGGTGGAAATATGGGTGGGTAGTGGGTGCAGGTGAGGGCGGGGAGTCTGGCCAAGAAGGAGGGTGCAGAAGCAGCCTGCAGGTGTTGGGTCTCGGTAGGGAGTATGCATGAGGGGGCTGAGAGTGTGAGGTCTGGGCAGAGGAATGGGGAATGCTTACTTATCTTTGTACCCCCCCCCCCCCCCGCCACTCCCAGGCAGCATGTCCCAGGCTCAGCCTCCTGCTGCTCCCACTGGCTGAGATTCCAGCCAATCGAAGAAACAGGGAAAGCCTCCAGGCAGTGTTTCACTGCACTGCTATTCCCCCAGCCAGAGGGGAGGGGGAGCGGCAGTGCCCAGAGCCACTTGCTTCCCCTGCGAACTGGATCTGGCCTGCGAGGCTCGGGGCTCCCCCACTGCAGCAGAAAGCCAGTGCTGGTGCTCCAACCTTATGGGGACCCTCCACAGGGCTGGAGTGACAGCATGAGCTCCCCACTGCAGGGGGGCTGACCCCTGAGCCACAGCCAGCATGTAAGGCAGCCATGGACCACACACTTTGAGAATCACTGTACTAGTCACTGCCCAGTAGAAAGCATTTTCAGAAAAGCAACCACCACGGATATCAGACTCTCTTCCACAAGTGAACTCAAATTCTTATTCTGCTGAGGATCCCACGGTCCTCCCCACTCTCTCGCTCCCTCATGGTATCTTTGCCTCCACCTCAGACTCACTGCTCTGGCTTCTTGCGCAAGAACTGTTCTGCGGAAGAGTTCTTGTGCAAAAGGACTTCCACAAGCCCATGTCTACACTACCATGTGCTTTTGTGCAAGGGCGTCTATAGCAGTGTGGATGCTCTCTTGCGCAAGAAAGCTCTGATGGCTATTTTAGCCATTTCTTGCGCAAGAAATTCATGTTGCCTGTCTACATTGCCTTCTTGTGCAAGAGGGCTTATTCCTCGTGGGGAGAGGAATAACTCTTCCAGAAGAAGGCTGTACTGTAAATGTTCTTGTGCAAGAACGCGCATGCAGTGTAGACGCTCTGCAAGTTTTTGCATGAGAATGGTTGTTCTTGTGCAAAAAGCCTGCAGTGTAGACGTAGCCCTAGTGTAGGTGCAGCTTAAGCCAGAACAAGTTCTGCCAGCACAGTTACACCACATCCATAAGCAACACAGAAAAATTGTTCCATCAGCATAAATACATCTATACCAGGTTTGGTTTGGTTTTTATAACTAAGCAGTTATTAGTCACATTATTTCACACTCCTAGCCAACACAGCTATGCCGGCACATTTTTGCCATGTACAACAGGATTCAGAGCAGTGCCCCTCTTCCTATGCATCTGTACAGTACCCAGCACATTTTGGGGCTGCCACAATTTAAAACGTCTTCCAAACCTGCTGTATATTTTTTTCTGTGCCTTAATCAAAACTAGAGAGCATCTGAACTAGGGATGTGAAAACAGTGTACTCAGTTAACTGATGAGCCTGGACTCAGCAGTTAATGTTTGTGGTCACACGCCAGCTCCCTGTGCGTCCCAGCTCTCCCCTCCCCCTTTACACATTGCTGGGGTAGGCAGGAGCCAGAGCACGCACTATACCACCCACCCCATATGTAACACTCTGGTCATGTTCGTAAGTATGAACTATTTCAGCAGTAACACATTTACTTAAACACGTATTAACATCCCTCGTCGGAACACCAGGCCTTTGTACCATGAGTTACCGTGTGCCTGTCCTGAGGAGTACAAGCGAGGGTCTCTGGCCCTAGACATTCTCTTTCAGCAGTCAGTTTCACCAATCCTTATTCCCAGTTGCCACCTTTCAGTTTTTCCTCTCTCTGCTGTAGCAACCAAGATGCAAGAAAGCAACTCTCTCAAACTGCTCGAAGCAACTGACTATTCCTCAGCCTCCACAAAGCCCCACAAACCAATTCACTAATCCTGGAACCCTTTTATCACTATGTCTCCACTTATCACATCTGGCATAATACCAAAAACCGCATCAACTACCAGAGCAGAGACAGCCTTTTAACTTCCCATCTTCCCTCTCCAGGGAAAGGGCTGGAAAACAAGTCCCATTCTGTTATCCATTCTTGAGACAGAAAGGTGGTTTTTAACCACACCTAACCCCCTCTCTGCTAGGAAAACACAAATATGTCTGTCTTCATACGCCCACAAGCTAATCACCTCCTTCCAATAAATCACTTCTAAATCCTAACTCTCTACCACATGAAAAATAGGAGATTTCTGACCTGTGTCCCCCGCTTCTCTGGGGTCGTGGTGGGAGTGTCCATAGCAGACAAGTTGCTCTCATCTTGATAGACTGAAGCATCACGTGACATACTGAGAGATGTGTTGGTATCATATAGATCTGGTGGCTAAAGTAATAAGAAACAAGAGATATTACTTTTTCAGGGGCTGGACCAAAACTTTGGAGCTCTAGCACAAGCCAGTAGTTCATGATTTTCACAACTAAACACAAAATACATGTGTGCAACGTGGCTTTCATTATCAAACACCTTATAACTAAACTACGGTAAGTCATTTACTCCTAAGGAAAAGGAAGAAAGAATATTTTGACAAACACACTACACTAAAGGGTATAAAATAAAAGGACAAAAATATTTAGTACCACACTAAGTTACAGTAAAAAACCTTAACTTTTTGGCTATTCTAATATGAACCATCTAATTACCAAACTGTAAAATCGACAGATAACAGCAATAAAAGGGGAGTAAGACACGTGCATGCCCATGGATTCTCCATCGGAGACAGCAACTAGTCTGCATCTGTGCATAATGGCACTTTGCATTCCCATGCAAGAGCATGCAGGCAGGCTCCCAACCATCATCTCAATATGAAGGTAGGTACTGAGATGATAAATCCAAGACATTTTGGGAGACTGTCGAAGGCAGTGTCAAGCTCTGGAAGCAGATAGGACAGCGTAATGTTTGGTAAAGGTATGAACTGAGTGCTTGCAATCTTGTAGATTTCTATTATCAAGCCATCCTCAAGAAAGGCTATACAAGTAGACAGAGCTCTAGAGGCATGAGCTGTCAGCCTATGAGAGAGGAACATATCCCAGCCACTTCACAGCATGTCAAGCTACAACCAGAAATCCACTTTGAAAGCCTGAGTGGAAGTGGGCTGACACTTCCCCCACTTTTAGCAAAGGATACAGAGAATCTGGGAGAGGCCCTAACGGTCTCTGTCCTGTAAAGGTGCAACGCCAAAGACACCCCGACAGACTCATAGAACACTAGAACTGGAAGGAACCTTCAGAGGCCGAGTCCAGTCCTCTACCTTCACAGCAGGGACTAAGCAACGTCTACACTATCTCTGATAGATATCTACCTAATCGGCTCTTAAGTATCTCCAGAGATGGAGATTCCACAACCTCCCCAGGCAACTTATTCCAGTATTTAACCACCCTGACAGGTAGGAAGTTTTTCCTAATGTCCTACCTAAACCTCCCTTGATGCAATTTAAGCCCGTTGCTTCTTGTCCTATCCTCAGAGGCAAAGGAGAACAATTTTTCTCCCTCCTCCTTGTGACACCCTTTCAGATACTTGAAAGCCGCTATCATGTCCCCCCCTCTAAACTAAAACAAGCCCAATTCTTTCAGTCTTCCCTCATAGCTCATGTTCTCTAGACCTTTAAACATTCTTGTTGCTCTTCTCTGGATCTTCAATTTATTTACATCTTTATTGAAATGTGGTGCCCAGAACTGGACACAATCAGTGCAGGTAGAGCAGAAGAATCACTTCTTATGTCTTGTCCTTTTAATGCATGCAAGAATCATGTTTGCTTTTTTTTACAATAGTGTCACACTGTTGGCTCATGTTTAGCATGTGGACCACTATAACCCCTAGATCCCTTTCTGCAGTACTCCTTCCTAGACAGTAACCTCCCATTCTGCATGTGTGAAATGGATTGTTCCTTCCTAAGTGGAATGCTTTGCATTTGTCCTTATTAAACTTCATCCTATTTACCTCAGACTATTTCTCCAGATCATTTTGGATTATGACCCTATCCTCCAAAGCACTTGCAACCCCTCCCAGCTTGGTATCATCTGCAAATTTAATAAGCATACTCTCTGTGCCAATATTTAAATCGCTGATGAAGATATTTAATAGTACCAACAGACCCACTTGTTATGCTCTTCCAGCATTTTTGTGAACTGTTAACTACTTTCTGAGAACGGTTATCCAGCCAGTTACGCACCCACCTTATAGTAGCCCCATCTAAGTTGTATTTGCCTAGTTTATTGATAAGATGTGAGACTGTCAAATGCCGTACTAAAATCTAGGTATACCACGTCCACTACTTTTATCTTATCCACGAGACTTGTTATCCTATCAAAGAAAGCTATCAGCTTGGTTTGACATGATTTATTCTTTACAGATATTTGCTGGTATTGCCTATCACCTTATTTTCTTCCAGGTGTTTGCAGATGAATTCCTTAATTAATTGCTTCATTATCTTTCCTGGCACAGACATTAAACTGACTGATCTGTAGTTTCCTGGGTTGTTCTTATTTCCCTTTTTTTAATAGATGGGCACTGTATTTGCCCTTTTCCAATCTTCTGGAATCTCTCCTGTCTTCCATGACTTTTCAAAGATGACATCCAGAATCAGAAGATTAAAGCCTCATGCCTTGAAAAAAATACTGAAACAAATTCCTTGATCTATTTAAAATTCTGACAAGACTTAAGCGAGGATGGGGGTACAGTGTGAGCATGTCATGGCAGAAAGGTAGAGAGAATCTTCAATTTTTCCCAAATTCTCCCTTATTCTCATTGCCTGAAGAAACCCTCTGTTTGAATCAATGGCTACCTGCCATTGCTTCCTTAATGTTCTGATAAACATTACTATCCTGTTGAATTGTGTGGGTTACCATTGTATCACCATCTCACAACTGTTGTTCTTCACAATGTGCTGGAATGGACATGAACAGTCAGGTGTGCTAGTCAGCTGCAACATTATGCTTATAAGCAACAGGATTTTTTTTTTTTTTTTAAGGGGAGTAGGCAATGCACCACATTTATTGAAAATACAAAGTAAAAAGTATATGCCCACACACACCAGTCCTGCAGAAGTTGTTATAGTTGCCATTGAATTGGTCCAAGCCACAGACTCATAAGTTCAGCTGGGCCTGAGTGGAGGAGCCAGGTTCTGTCAGTTGCAATTCTGATGCTCCAAGGCTGTTGGCAGGATAAACCCAAGACACCCCATCTTTTAGAGAAATCCCTTCTCATGCCAATCTATGGATGTTACTGTATTATGTTGTAATCAGTCACTTTAACATATATTACAAACTAACCTGTGTTGCAATTTGGCTATTGTTTTTATTATTCAACTTCAGCCCGCTGAAGACTTTTCTGGGTGTTGCCTCACCGTGGTTTCAATCGATTTGATATTTTCACATGTTGGGAGTACTTGCTTCCAACTTCAGGGTTATCAATCTGCCCCTCCTCAGTCATCAAATACAATGGGTACATTTGATAGTTATTTGGTGCTCCTAAGTTTCCAGCCCCTCCTCTGGCCATTTGAATGCTAAGGTGGCTTTCAGGCTCAACTCTCTTTAAACACATACATTCCTCACTCACACAAACAGGAATTACATAGTTGCCTTTGCAAAGACAGGCTTAATACAAAACTTCCTAAGATTTAAGCAACTGTTACTATTACAAATCCTTCCATAATCCAAAAAAAGTCTTACACTCTTTAATTAAAGAGAACAGTCCTAAAGGGTGACTATAATGAATCATGAGGACCCTTCTGGTCTGTTCCTGCCTTGGCATTGACAGACTGCCTGCTTGATACATCTTTACCAATGGCACTAGGCCATTCCCTCCTAGTCAGAAAAGGTGGCTGGCAGGGTACACTGAGGCACATTACATTGTAAAAGGCTTATTATAGTCTTATACAAACACTAAAATACTACATTTTAGCAACATGGCTACACATGAATGTTGGAAACATTTTCCCTTAGCAGCCCTCTTCATGTTAACTGTGGAGCTCACTGGGGCTGTGCCTTCCTGGGGCTCAGTATGTAACCCTGCCAACCCAACTCCATCCTTTTGGTTCCTTCTTGCCAGCTACTCTGACAGAAAGGAAGGGGAGTGGATAATGAACACAAATCCCAAAGAACAGTTAGGAGAAAATGAATAACTGTCTCTTCGAGTGCTTGTTCACATCAATTCCAATCAGGTGACTCCCAAACTTCTCCCCTGGAAGGGGAGTCGGAGTTAAAGAATCACTGATTAGATGGCCATTCTGCATGAGCTGCATCGACTCTGGCCTCTTGATTGACAGCATAACGAGTGGTAAATATGTGCACTGAGGACCAAGTTGCCAACTTGCAGATCTGCTGGACTGGTACCTGGGCCAGGAAAGCAGTCAAAGAAGCCTGCACTTTTGTTGAGTATGCCGTGATCACTGAAGGAGGAAGCCTAGCCAGCTCATAGCAGGTGCAGATGCAGTCTGTAATCCAAGACAAGATACACTGCAATGAGACTACGAGACCCTTCATGTGATCAGCTACCGCAATGAAGAGCTGGATCAATTTCCTGAATGTCCTCAATGTTGAAGGCCAGTGCTCTCTGGAGGTCTAGAGAATGCAGCCTCTGTTGGCGCACATTCATATGTGGCTTTGGAGAGAACACAAACAGAAAGATGTATTGACTTATGTGAAACTGGGACACTATCTTGGGTAGGAATGTCAAATGTAGTCCAAGATGTACCTTGCCTATAGAAGACAGCAAATGGGGGGCTCAGACAGAGCTCTCAACTCTAACACCCTCCTGGTGGATGTAAAGGCCACTAGAAACATCACCATCCATTAGTAGTAGAGGAGAGACCCATAAGTCTTGAAAGGACCAGATTAAGATCCCAAGTAGGTATGGATGGATTAGTGCAGGCTGAGCCTTTTCCATACTGTTGATAAAGAGGACTACAATGGGGTTGGTGAATACCGATCAACTCAGTTCCCCCAAGTGGCCAAGCTGGGATTCAGACAGTCATGCAGAGGATGAAGGAGGCTGTATAGCCAAGTAGGCAGTTGCCAGGTGTCTGCCAATACCAATGTTGGTTGTTGCAGGTGTGTGTTTAGGAGAGGAATGATGAGGGCTATGGAGAGTCACTTTTTCCCCTTCCTCTTCATCATGGAGTGGTGCTGTGGAACTCACTGGGATGGCTGAATCAGACCTGGATGGATGGAGGTGCTGTCGGCACCAAACAGCAGAGTTCTCAGTACCAAGAGCTAGGTCTGTATGGGTGACAATTACCTGTGTTAGCATGAAGCTTGATGCCATAGTCTTTATCAGGGCAGACACTGCAGGTACCCGTGACAGGCCGTGCAGTGTGTGGATGGCGGATGGCACTGCTGTAGTAAAACACGTTGTAGCTTTCTTCAGTACCAAGGGTGCTGAGCAAGAGGTCTTCTTGGTTTGTATGCCAAAGCTAGGGCTTGGCTGTGCTGGTACTTTGACCCCTCAGCACATCTCAGTGCCAGACATACACGGTGCCTTCCAGACCAAGGTGGTCAGTGCCATTGGGACCGGGGTGGATGTTTTTGAGTAGAGACCATTTCTTTGTAGATTGCTCTCTCTGAGAGGATGATTGCAGCCTATATTCAGCTGCATTTTGGGGAGCAGAGCCCTTCAAAGCAGGCTGAGAAGATCCCCGGTCTGAGGCTGCTGCTGGAGATTGCAGACAAAGAAGAATCCTGGTCTCTGGGTTCAAAGATGGCCTGAGTGATTTCTTCATAAGGAGACACTTTAGTTGGAGGTCTCTGGCCTTCAGGGACCCGACAGAAAGCTTTCTGCAGGCACGTATGTGATGTGTGTTTCTTCCAAACAACAGATACATTGGGCATGGCATTCTAATATGGGAACTGATAGCTTGCAAGTGAGGCAACCTTTAAAACCAGCATCTTGAAAGGATCCAGTCCTGGGCCATGGGGCAAGAATGGAATAAAAAATAAAAGGGGATTCTTTTTTCAAATTGGGATAATAAGTGGGAAAACATAAGCCAAATGTATAAGGGGTTTAAGTAATGGAGAATATGAATCTCTAGATAAGCAAAAAGGAGAAAGGAAGCTGCTAAGCATTCTGACCTCAGCCTAAGATGGCTGACAAGGAACAGAGACACGGTTGGCCATGCACGCCAGTTAACTGCTTAGAGTGGTGTGAGGTGGCTGCTGTATGTGTGCCACCAGCTGGGGTACTGCTGCTACAAATCTATTACAAGCACAAGGTGCCAAGACACCCCAAGTGGAGCCCATTAGAGGACACGCTTCAAAGAACTAGAGAGATTCTGCTAGATAGTTCATTCAATTCTGGGGGGCCCTATAGTTGTCTGTATAATAATATGGTTAGTCTGCAGGGGGCTATAAAAGACTAAATAGTGCACTGTAAACCTCTAAGCGTGAACATAATCTCATTTTTCACAGACAGCTAATAAACTTCCCTTTGTCGGTATGCCAGTTGGCTACATAAAACATAGTTAGTGCTGTGGGTTTTTTCCTGGCTGGTTTGCAGAGCAAACTCCTTTTGACATAGAAGTGTAACTTTAAATAAACTGGAATGTGTTGGGGCAACTCTACTACTATAACCATAATATGCACACACAAAAACAAATGGTCTGGTAGCACTTTATAGACTAACACAGCATATAGATGGTGGTATGAGCTTTCGTGGGTACAGCCCACTTCTCAGATGCACAATATAACATGCTTACATGCTGAATGAATGGTGTAAAATACTGACCTCCTGTCTTGGATTTTCTTTACTACGAGCTGCAGATTGTTTTTATTTAATCTCACAGTAGATGACTGTTTTAAAATACAATCAGCAGTGAAGGCTAAATAGGAACACTTAGGGCCAGGATTCAGACATAAATCTTATCTCCAACTTGACAATGCTGATGCCAACTGTCTTGTTCAGAATAAAATCAAACTGATTCAAGATTTGGTAGGAAAATTCTGCAGAAGATGCTGATGAATGTATAAAGGGTCACTTCCATCAGTGACATTCTACTCATACAACTTGTCAGAAGTCAGTGGAGATACCTCTGTATGGATGGTTGAGAAAAATTCTGATTTGCGCACCTTCTGCTAATTACCAACACACTAACTCCGGTCATCTGAAGAAGTGGGCTGTGCTCACAAAAGCTCATGATACCATCCACATGTTTTGTTAGTCTACGAAGTGCTACCCAGATCATTTGTTGTTTTTTTCTGTAACAGACTAACTCAGCTACCCCCTGAAGACTGATGTAACTGATAACACATCTAAGGCCAAGTGTAGAAAAGAATGAGTGAATCGGCTAGAGTATGGAGTGCCAGAGTGGCTCCTGTAGGGTGAGGGTGGGATTTTCAAAATCACTTGATGCTGACTTGATTCTCATTGCTTTCTCTGAAAACACTCAATATGTGCAGTAGCAGTCAAAACAGAAAACAATGTTAGGAATAATTAAGAAAGGGATAGAGAATAAGACAAAGCATATCTTGTTGCCTCTATATAAATACATGGTACTCCCACATCTCAAATACTATCCGCAGATGTGGTCACACCATCTCAAAAGAGATCCTGGCACTGGAAAAAGGTCAGGAAAGGGCAAAAAAATTAGGAGTTTGGAGTGGCTGCCATATGAAGAGAAGTAAATAAAGGGAATTCTCAGCTTGGAAAAGGCACAACTAAGGAGGGATATGATCAAGATGTAGCACTGGAATTGGAATTTTGTAACTAAGAAGTCAGTTATAATAAATGTTTCCAAAGCAAAAGGTTTGGATTAAACTTAAATACAAGATGTAGGCCATAGACAGTCCAGGCAGCTTTGATAACTTAGCGCCAGCTCTGTTTGATGTTAGCATGTTAAAGAGAAGGGATGGAATATTGTACTACATAGTGATGTTAGTGTTAGATAAGGCCTTGTAGTAGATAGAAAGAAGTTTAATGTTGAAAGACTTTGTAACTTTGTTAAAGTGACTAGAAGTACCCCTTTGTTCCATGCTGCAATTCTGTAAACATATTGTTTGTGTGAACAAGAGAGAATGTTTTAGGAGAGATATAAGCGTGAAGGCCACTGCATGCTCAAATGGTCAGAGGAGGGGCCGGAGACTCAGAAGCACCAAATAATTATCAACTAAGTAAAAGCACACTGAAGATACAGACTACTGGGGCACATTGACAAACCCTGAAGTTAGTGGCAAGTACCCCTTGATAGAAAACCAATAACAACTTTCACCGGAAGGACAACACCCCAGAGGCGTCGTCAGCATACAGCTATCAAATGACTATGAGAACAACTTCTTCTCGATAACCATGTGTCGTAGGAAGATTGATTGTGATGCCAAGTGACTGATTAAGGCCTGACAAGGCAAAATGCATAGACTTGCATGGAAGGAAAATCCTATAAAGGATGGGGTGTCTTGTATGGTTCTTTGGGTTCTGTCCTGCAAAGACCAAGTGGAGCATCAGTCCGGACTGACAAGAACCAGGCTCCCTCCCTCGCATCTGACCCATCTGGCCAATAGGTTGGGCCGAGCAACAGACTGGTAATTATTCCATCAGCAAGGTAGGTGTAGGTGTAGGGAGGGTGGGTGGGTGGGTGGGGGTGTGTGTGTGTGTGTGCGCGTGCTACTTTGTAATATTAACAATAAATGCGCATGTTGCCTTATCCCCCTGTGCGTGAGCTTCTTTTATGTATAATAAAAGTATACAAAATTATGACTAGTGTGGAAAAAGTGAAAAGAATGTATTCCTTCCCATTGCACAAAAAGTAGGAGGTCATCAAATGAAATTAACGGGCAGCATATTTAACATAAAAGGTAGTTCTTCTTCCATAGGTTGTCTGTGCATTGTGTGAACTCCTTACCAAAGGATGTTGATGTCAAAGTTCAAAAAAGAACTAGATACATTCATAGAGGTTAGGTCCATCAATGGTTATTAGCCATGGTGCATAGGAATGGTATCCCTAGTCTCGGTTTGTCAGAGGCCAGGAATGGGTGACAGGGGATGGATCACTTGCTTCCCTGTTCTATTAATTGCCTCTGGGGCACCTGCCATTGGCCACTATTTGAAGACAGGATACTGGGCTAGATGGACCCTTTGGTCTGACTCAGTATTGTCATTCTTATGTATGGGAAGGCAGTGGTGGCGTTACCAGGTCTGGGAAGGAGGAGGAGAACTTGGCCAAACTGAGAGGCCCTTCTTCATTCAGTTGGTCTCATGCTTCTGGAACTACTGGCGTATAAGTGAGCCCATGTTATTGACTGGGACCCATGGGTATTCTATACAGCCTGTGATGCTTGTGACTTACAGTACCATCAGGATTTGTTGCTGTAATGTGGCATGGTGGTTCAGTAAGCACAATGGGAAGGGTTCCCAAGGATATTTATGCCCGAAGAATTTAGGATTTCTGCTGAGCTTTGGAAAGCCCTTCTCAGGGTATGTTCCTAGAGAAGTGTAGTGGAATGGCAAAGGACCCCTGCATGGAGACCTCGGAGTCTGAAGATGAATCGTGCCCTGAGATTGAGGGGAAGGCTTGGCACTTCTGTGCTAACTACAGTGGTTCAGAACCTGTTCTGATGTGAAAAGTTTCCATCTTCAGCTGCTAAAGAAGCAGCCAGGTAGTGACTCCTTAAGAAAGGGGGCTTCAGTTCCCCCCAAGATGAGGAGATCATTGGGGAAAGGGATCTGGAGGCCTACAACAGGCAGCAGGAGCCTGAGGCAGTACCAGAGCCCACAATGGGGACTGATTTAGGGCTAAAGATGCTGCCTGCAATACTGAAGAGATGTCTCCACTACTAGATCTCTTAGAAAAACATACAATCTTTATGAATCAGATGCTACAAGAAGGGGCTTCTCCATGCTATTTAGCTGAAGGCCTCAGCAATAGGGGATTCTTAGGAGGTATCAGGACGTCAGTACCCCTGTGAGCTGGAGCATTGGTTATACCCACTGTGGGACATAAGGACTTCTGAGAATCTGCTTTGTAAGTTGACTTTCACCTCTTTTGAGCTTCAGAAGTCACCGAAGTTGCCTGAAAGATTGAGGCTAATGTGTCTGATCAAATGGTGAGCTAATTTATGAGCCAGCAATGTTTGAGAGAAGGTTTTGAGCAGCATAATATAGTATTTCTAGCATGCGAGGCAGGAATAATTTGCTAGTGCCTCCTTCCCTCTAACCCCTGGGTGGCGTTGAGAGCTTTCATGTAACTTAGTTGGGTGGGAGCCACCACATGGTGATGGCTGACCAACGGCAGCACCTGGACGGCTTTGCTGCTTGTCACCAGAAAAGCATCACAGGAGATAGCTCAGGCTGAAGAGTTAAGGTGGCACAGCAGTCCCACTGTACCACGTTGTACCCTGAGAATCTCAGCATACCCATGTAGAGAAAAAAGGAGTTCCTCATTACAGCTAAGAGGAGAAACTACAGGAAAAGTTCTGCTCAGCTCCTGCACTACTAGGCAGATAAAATCTTCAGAGAATGCAGCTGCCAAACTAACACATATCTATGAGTATGTGAAGATTATTTTGAAGGCTTAAACTAATAAAGTTGCAAGAATTTTCCACACAAATAGTCAAAAGTATATTATTTACAGTAAGGTGATCCTCCCTGCCACATTTCAAGGCCTTATTCCAAACTGTGGCGAGAGCAGAGCTTCTCAATTAAATGACTTAAGATTTTCTTGATTTTATTTTTCAACATAGGCAAAAATGCATTTTTCTGTCATTTCATTCTTGGATATAGCTGAACTATTTTTACAGAAGTTTTTCAAAAAATGTTCAAGACAGACAGAAATTGGTGTGGTGAATCTCATATAGAACAGTTTAAGTTTGGCAAAATTATAAGCAATTGAAAACAAGGTCTCTTGTGGGATATAACAAACCACAGAATTCTGTGCCACAAAATAGTTAGAAGCCAAGAACTTTGCAGTATTCAAATAGCTATTTCGAATTTGGCACTATCCTCGTAGAGTGAGGTTTACCAAATTCGAAGTAAGTGCTCCGCTAATTTTGAATTTGTTTCGAAATAGCGGTTTGGCTGTGTAAATGCTAGGAAATTTATTTTGAAATAAGGGCTGTTATTTCAAAATAACTTTGCTGTGTAGACAGACCCTTAGATAAGTCCCTGTACCCACATAGCTCAGCATGTGTCCTTTGTTTAGGGCAGTGACCCATACGGTCTCACTCCAATGTGGTTTACTCCATAAAGGAGCATAGTGGCTCTTACATTCTCTCTGAATTAAGAGATGCTAGCACATCCGCCAACATAACTAATAAAACCATGGATATTTTTATGTAAAAGCTGTATAAGATATAAATCCTCATCTTTCAATACCATGTGTGTGATTTGTGAAGAAGCTTCAAATGAGGTTACTACTATCTACTAGAGGATTTCTTGCGCCTTACGCTAAAGCAGGGGTGGGGAGCGTAAGACCTGGGGGCTGAATGCGACCCCTGGCTTGCCTGCATCTGTCCCCCGAGGCTTGCAGTTCCCCCTCAGCATTAGGGAGGCTGTGCTGGCACTCCAGCCCCCATTTCCCTCCCGCTGTCTCCCCCTGGGGCTGAAGCACAGAAAATCTACTAGCCTGAGCCCACCTAGGCTCTGGTGTGCAAGTGGAATGTCTTTCTCCTCAGTCACATCAGTGGAGGATTTGGAGGTTTCTGTCCTTGCATCTCACTTGCATGTGGCCTCCAACTGATTTTTCTGTGGATCAGCAGCTCCCGACCCAAAAAAGGGTCCACCCACTGCTCTAAAGCATCTGATACTGGAGACTGCCTGAGACAGGATAGTGGACTAGCTATATCTTGGGCTGATTTGGCGTGGCCGTTCGTACTTCCCTAACCATGTCCTTTCATCCACTAATTTTAGAATTACTCAAATGCAATCCAGTTTTTCCAAGATAATTCAAGAATGTACACATCAGTGATAGAGAACAGCTGTTCAAAGAAGACTGGTCTATGAGTAATGCCTGAAGAAGATATTCCAAGTCAGACACAAACCTGAAAAGTGGTAATGGTGATAGAAACTAAGATGGGAGTCAATCAGATCTAAGGAACAGAAAATTTGTACAGAAAGTGATATAGGTGCCAAAAAGAATGGTTATTTACCTCGTAACTGTGATTCTTCAAGATGTGTTGCTCATGTCCATTTCAATATAGGTGTATGCGCGCAGCGTGCCCATGCCGTCAGAAGTTTTTCCCTCAGCAGTACCCTTAGGGCCAGCAGGGAGCCCCCTGGAGTGGTGCCGGTATACCAGCCCACATATACCCCTGCTGGCCCCTTCACCCCCTCAGTTCCTTCTTACCAGCATACTCCGGATAAAGGGCGGTGGACGGGGATTTGGAATGGACATGAGCAACACATCTCGAAGAATCACAGTTACGAGGTAAGTAACCATTCTTTCTTCGAGTGATTGCTCATGTGCATGCCAATACAGGTGACTCCAAAGCAGAACCTAAGGACGGGCTGGACAATGAAACTACAGAGGAGTGGAGGACCGCCCTGCCCAAGGCAGCATCCCCTCTGGCCTGATTCGACAGTGCATAGTGGTTGGCAAACATATGGACGGAGGACCATGTGGCAGCTCTGCAGATGTCCAGGATGGAACCTGTGCTACAAAAGCGGTGGAGGCGGCCACCGCCCTCGTGAAGTGGGCTCTAAGGGGCAAAGCCAAAACGCCCGCCAGGGTGTAGCACTCCCTGATGCAGGCGGTTATCCAAGAGGCTATCTGCTGGGTGGACACGGGTTGACCCCTCATGCGCTCTGCGATAGCCACAAAAAGTTATGGCGACTTGCGGACCGGTTTGGTCCTGTCTAAATTAAAGGCTCGTGCCCTATGGATGTCTAGAGTGTGTAAAGCCTGCTCTTGCCCAGATGCCAGTTTTTTACCCTAAACCGCACGCAAGAAGATGTCCTGAGAGGTGTGGAAAGACGGCACCGCCTTCAGCAGGAAAGCTGAGTGAGGGCGGAGCCGAACCTTATCCTTAAAGAATACCATGTGGGGGGGGATCTGATGTGAGTGCCCTGAGCTCAGATACCCACCTGGCAGAAGTATTGCCACCAGGAGAGCCACCTTATAAGATAGGTGGAGGAGGAAGCACATTGCTAACGGTTTGAATGGGGACCCATAAGTTTGGAGAGAACCAAATTTAGGTCCCACTGGGGAAACAGGCTGGTGGACAGGGGGATAGAGCTTGTCCAGCCATTTCAGGAACCTGCTGACCATTGGATTAGCAAATAGGGTTTTCTCCCCTTCCCCCCGAGTTGAAGGCCGAGATGGCTGCTAGGTGAACCTTGATGGAGGAGGAAGAAAGATGCTGGAATCTAAGGTCCAACAGGTAATCAAGGATCAGAGGGATTGGAACCCACATTGGGTGCACCCCCTTCTGGGAAGCCCAACAGCAGAACCGCTTCCACTTAGCCAGATACGTGGCCCTGGTAGAGGGTTTTTTGCTACCCAGGAGGACCTCCTGAACCCGTTCAGAGCACTGGAGCTCCTTTGCCATTAACCACGGAGCTTCCACACTGTCAGGTGCAGCGATTGCATGTCCAGGTGGCGGAGCCTGCTCAAGTCCTGGGATATCAGGTCTGGGACCAGTGGGAGGGATACGGGCCTCTCACAGGAGAGGCTGCGGAGGGTCGAGAACCAATGTTGCCTGAGCCATGCCAGGGCGATTAGAATCAGGGACTCCCTGAACTCCCGCAGTTTCATGAACTAGCGGAAAAGGCAGGAAGGAGTACAACAGGCCCCACAGTCAGGGGAGGAAGAGAGCATCCCCTAAGGAACCCTGCCCCACAAGGGAGCAGAAACATGGGCACTTTTTGTTCTGCCCTGTGGCGAACAGATCCGAGGGGGCAGGGGAGGGAGGGGGAGAAGCAGGGCCGGATGAAGACCTTTAGAGGCCCTAAGCACTGAAAAGATTATGGTGCCCCCCATATGTAATTCAAAATAAAAACAATACTATACTGTAAAATAAAATTTTATTTTTCGAAATGACACAAAACTTACATGTCTGCTGAAATTAAAATAGCTTCATTCTAGATTTCTGATTGCAAAATTCTGGAGAAGTTCATCAAAGCTGACTCAAAACATGTCCACTTCCATACACAATAGAGAAAGTGAATCAAATCTGTCTTGACAAATTGTTGTTCTCTGAGAGGTTTTTTATTCTTTTCAGCTGAGAAAGAGCATTCTGCAGAGTTCCGATTTTTCCCATGATGACTAGTTCAATGCCTTTTTTGAAATATCAAATATCACTTCTTTTTTTTAAAAAAAAACACCACACACACAACACCACACAGCACAAAACCTTTTTTGGTGCCCATTTTGCTGGTGCCCTAAGCACATGCTTAGTCTGCCTATTGGGTAATCCAGCCCCAGGGAAGAGACCCCCACACACGGAAAATGGAATGGGCTACATCCCAGCGCAGTGACCACTTGTGACCTGCAAACCATCTGCTCAGCCTGTCCACCAGGATGTTCTGGGAGCCCAGGAGATAGGTGGATGTCTGCCCCGATGCAGAGGTCCCACAGGCAGATCACCTCCAAGCACAGGCGAGTGGAACAGGCCCCACCCTGCTTGTTTATGTACATCACCGCTGTCGTGTGGTCCGCCAGAATGAGGACAGACTTGCCCCTCAGGTGGGGAAGGAAAACCACACAAGCCAATCAGACTGCCCGGAGCTCCATGACATTGATGTGGTGGGAGGTTTGTCTGCAGACCATACCTTGCGTGTAGAGGTCTCCTAAGTGAGCTTCCCAGCCCGTGTCCGACGCGTCCGTGACCAGTCGGATGGACAGGACTGGTCAGGAGAATGGGACCCCTGCACAGACCTCTGCCTGGTGGATCAACCACCCCAATGGAAGGAGGATGGGGGCAGGGACTGTCAGCACCCTGTCCCAAGAGTGGACGACTGGGTTGTGGACTCACGATAGCCACATCTGTAGCGGGCGCATGCACAGTCTGGCGTGCTGCACTACATAAGCGCAGGGGTCACAAGGCCCAGTAGACGCATGCAAGTCCAGGCATGGTCACGGGAAAGTTCTGGAGCATCCTGACTGCCGTCCGTATCGTGAGAAACCAGAAGCTGGGCAGAGAGGCTCTCTGTGCTCAGGAATCTAGGGTGGTGCCCACAAACAATGAAGACAACGAACACATTGAGGAGCAGAGGGTTGTTCCAACGGCCATCACGGTGGTAAGAAGGAACTGAGTGAGTGAGGGGGCCAGCAGGGATATATATGGGCTGGTATACCGGCGCCACCCCAGAGGGCTCCTTACTGGCCCTAAGGGTACCGCTGAGGGAAAAGACTCCGACAGCGCGTGCACGCTGCGCGCACATACCTATATTGGAATGCATATGAGCAATCACTTGAAGAAAGGACCAATGCAGTTTTAGACTGCATACACAAAGGCATCACACATCAGAGCTAGAGAGAAATCGTGCTCTTTATATAGCTCTGGTTCAACTATAACTGGAATTACATAGGAATTGTATTAGTCAAATTGGAACATGTCTAGGAGGCCGAAGGGTTTGCTTTATGCACATTAAGAGTTTAATAGGTAATGCCTGGCTAAGCAACAACTATGGGAATGCAACAGTAGAAGTATTTGAAGGGAAGACATCAGTGAGTACACAGGATTGTAACTAAGAGCAATATGATTATGACATTTAAGCTTGAGGGAAGCTTGCTGACAGATGCACTTGGCTGTCAAACAGTCTCCTCAATGTATGTGAAGGGGCTTCTAACAGAACTTTTACAGCTAATCCAGACAAACATTAGTACATATGCATCATTAGGAATAATCCTGCACTTGCTCTGGGAAACAAACTGGATAATCTAATATCTATTTGGTATATATGATTTACTAACTATTCAATCATTCAGTCCATCTTTCAGGAGCCAATACAGAACTCATCCTTACTAAAACCAAAGTGTTCCAGGAAACAAGAACAGAGAGCAGGAGGCCTTTCTGGACTAGCCACCTAGTGACATATTTATGAACTAAAAAAAGCACAGAACCTCACTTCAGACTCACCTGAGGTGTGTAGGGCCCAGGAGTCATAGGGTCAAGACTTTCCAAATCTGCCTCCTCCAGTGCTGCTTCCTTAGCAGTAGAGATGTCTCTCTCAAGCTGAGTCAAATGCTCATCATACTAAGAAAAAAGAAAGCTTGTCAAGTTTTTAACAAACAGAAGTTGACTACACAGAGAGATCATAACAGACTAGACCACATACCTCAGCCAGCGTCTGGCAACAGATGTTCACAATTTCCTGAGCCGTTTTTGTGTACTGACTATCAGGCCCTGCAACGAGAATGACACCTTCTCATGTTGTCTGAGCTCTCCTCAGTGCTGGCATTTTGGACACACTGATTTTTTAAACACAGCCCATGAAACAAAACAGACCCACAATCTGTCTTCTGATTTTTTTGTGGTTAAAGGAAAACTACAGCAGGGCTGGGATTCATGCTAAGAATCCAGATTTCCACTCCTCTCTCCAGCTGCTAACTTGAAGACTGAGACATTAGAGAACATTAAATAATCTCTAGCTGTTATGGTTGCAAAGAATGCAAGACAAATAACTAATGCAGAGAATCTATGGAGTGTCTGTCAGAAAAGATCTGAGAAGTGTAAATTACACCCATTAATCTCAGTGAGATTAACTCAAATGTCCAGTAATTACAACGTAAAAGTCAACATTGTTAACTTTCATAAGAAAGGAAAGAGGGAAGTCTTGTTTTGGTGCCACAAGAGTAAATTTCACAACTTTTTCCCCCTTCACTTGAGGATCCCTATTCAAAGGGGACTAGTACAGTCAGCTCAACAAAGCTGAGAAAAGACACTCATAATTTAAACTAAATCTGCTGCGAGCAGCTCTCTTTCAGTGTATTTTGTGGGTAGAATTTGAAAGAGCGCCTCTCCTACTGGACCACATTTTTACTCCTTTCATACAAAGGCAAGAGACTCAATGGGAAAGATCCGTTAGGTCGGTCTACCATTGCAATATGTCTCCAAGCCAGTTTTTAAGACAAACTAATGGAGCTACCACCACTCACTTTCTTTAGAGCAGTGTTTCTTAAAGTGGAGTGCCGTGAGGCAGTCGGAGGTGTGCCGCAGAGACATGGTGACCATACGTCCCTTTTTTTCCAGGACAGTTGCAGATTTAAAGACACCCAGCACTAGTGCAGCACAGCAGCAACTCCCCGCCTCCACCCAGCACCTAAGCAGCTCCCTTGGTTCTGCTGCCAGTGGGGCACAGTGTCCAGAGCTCCAAGCTCACGTGCAGCATGTGCCGCCGTCTGGCAACCCTTCCCCTCCCCCCACCCCAACCCCATGGGGCCCTTCCCTCCCACTGCGGGACTGCCTCCGCTGTGTGCAGCCGCCAGCCCAGCCTCCTTCATCCACAGGCGGCCACCACTAGTGCCACTGGTTGGGCATCAAACCCAGCAAGCTGCTCCTGGGATCAGCCGCCGGAGTCCCAGCAGGGAGCACACAGAGCCCGGATGGAGTGCTGCAGAGCGGGGTACGTTCGGGCTCTGCCGGTGCGCTCTCTTGCATGGCTCTCCTCCCGCCCCTTCCCACTCTGTTGGGGGAATGGCAGTGCACAGACCCGCTGGCTCTGCCGCACTCCACAAGCTGGGTCTGGCAGGATGGAGGAGTTTCTCTTCTCCCTCCTCATGTACCTCCTAATGGGAGCCAAAGCTGGTGCTGGAACCGGACTGCACTAAAATTAGCACCGTGGGCAGCCCAGCTCCAGGCGTGGCAAGCGGTCCTGCCCTGGAAGCAGCTGGGGCCAGGGCTGCGGGGACTTCTGGGGCCTGACCACAGACTCTAGCCCCACAAACTGGAAGGCAAAAGGTGGGAGAGGGGCCCGTAGAGAACTAGGAGGAAGGAGTGGGGGAGAGGAAGGGGCTTGTGCTGACAGGAGAGGGGCAGGGCAAGGCAGAAGGGGAAGGCACCAAGGGGCACGGTGGAGGAGAGATAAATGCCAGGGGGACAAGTGGAGACAATGAGGAAAAAGGCAGGAGGGAGGGGAGGTGTCAGTGGGAGTGGGAGAGTGGAGGGGACAGGATGATGCTGGGAGAGGGGCACGGAGGGCAAGAGGTCCACTCAAGTTGCAGTGGGAGAGGTCCAGGTCGGATATTAGGAAAAACTATTTCACTAGGAGGGTGGGGAAGCGCTGGGATGGGTTACCTAGGAAGTAGTGGAGTCTCCATCCCTAGAGGTGTTTAAGTCTCAGCTTGACAAAGCCCTGGCTGGGTTGATTTAATTGGGATTGGTCCTGCCTTGGGCAGGGGGCTGGACTTGATGGCCTTCTAAGGTCTCTTCCAGCTCTATGGTTCTATGATTTTATGAGGGAGGAAGGGGAGGGGGATGTGCTTGGAGAAGGGTTGAAAGGAGGGGTGGGCATGAGGAAGAAGGGGATGGAGCAAGTCATGTGTGACGGTACAGAGGAACATGAGAGGAACTGGGGCAAGGGTAGTGCGTAGATGGGCATCAGGGAAAAAGAGGGCAAGAGGGGCAGGGGCAGTGAGGGAAGGGGAGGCACCAGGAGGGTGCAGGGCTAAAGGAAAGTGCAGGTGCCACGGGATTCTAGGAGTGAAGCAGAAGGGGAGACACCTACAGGGGAGGGACCAGCACCAGAGGAGAGAGGCAGGGCAGGTATGTAGAGGGAGGTGTTAGAGGGGATGAGGAGGGGTAGCTACACATGATCAGAGTGGGGCTACTGGAGGAGTGGGCACAGGGGGGGAGAGAAGGGCTGGTGCAGAAGCAGGTCCCACGAGGGCTAAAGACAGTGAGACGGGCAGGAGTTAGGACAGCAGAGGAGGGTGAGGGGTTGGGGGGCAGCAGGCACCAGGGGAGCTGATTGAGTAAGGGGAGGAGACACGGCAGCAGAGGGAAAAGGTAGAGGTCTATAAGATATTTAACAACAACAACAACAACAACAACAACTTGGGTGCCACAGTGGCACATCTAAACAAGCCACATGAATTCAATAGTAGTGCACAACACAAAATTCATTCTGCTCATGGGAGGAAACTCTTAGAGGGAACACTTCCCCCAGCCTCTCCTCCCCTCAAGTTAATGTGATACAAACTGGGTTTGAGGGGGGGTTCGGTGGGGGCCAAACTCATCCCTATTGGTAAGAGGATGATGGGAAAAGTTCTTAGACGGAGGGGGGGTCACATAACACCTTTTACTTCTGTTCATGTGTCCATCTTGACCCCGAGAGTCGGGGCATAGTTAACAGAGGTCAGGGGTTGTGGCTAATGTCTCCCTAATTTTGGTTCATAAAATACGGTCACCGTATGTGGAGAGAACAGAGTACAAATGGCTGCCCTTAAAGGGGCAAGTTTTTTTTTTTTTTTTTCGCTCAACAAAAAAAATCCTTGGTGTGCCCCATAAAAAAAAAATTATCGTCTGGGGTTCCTCAGTTTTAAAAAGTTTAAGAAACACTGCTTTAGAGAGTTATTCAATGGCCTAATACTTCCCAGGAAGTTAACAGATATTGGATGCAGAAACTCAAAGAAATACTGTCAACATGAAGTTCGTCAATTTAAAACAAGAAGTTACAACTAATTTCAGATCATTCACTTGCCTGAATTTGTGATTTTTGTGATCAAACATTAGAAAGCATTTGGTCTCATTCATACGAAAGCCCTACAGAAGCCAGGGAGGCTGACGGGGAGGAACAGCGAGAAAGGAATGCACTAAGGCCAAATGTTTTTAAAAAAAGCAAAAATAGTTCTCATTCACTCCCCTCTCTAATCTTGGATGTTATTTTCTTACTGGTAGGTAAAACGTTATCCACTAGCAGTGAGATTTTTAAATTGACAATATCCTTTTAAGAAGTTACACAGGGTGGCCTTGCAGAAGTTAGAGTATACACGTATACAGAGGGAAGCTAGATTTGTAGGAAACAGGAAAATCAGAGCAGAGGGAGCAGTACTGGAAACCCAGGGTACATCTACACTGCACACTTATTTCAAAATAAGCTATTCCGGAACAGTTATTCCAAAACAGCTTGTTCCGAAATAGCACATCTACACTGCAAGAAAGTCTCAAAATTAGTGTGAGAGAGCACATTTACATTAGGGAAGCCTATCTCAATATAGAGCCCCAGAAGGCACCAGGGAAGAATAACTTAGAATGACCCTGGTGGAGTGCCTATACATGCCTTATTTCGAAATAAGCGTTATTCCTCGTACAATGAGGCTTACAGATTTCAGAATAAGCCGTCCGTTATTTTGAAATAGAATGGCGGTGTAGACACATTATTTTGAAATAACGCTAGTTATCTCAAAATAATGGTGCAGCGTAGACGCACCCCCAGAGAGCCAAAGGGAGAAAATGAAAGAACGGAAAAAGGATATTATCTGAGATAAAAGGGAAGTGAAAGAGGGCCAATACAAGAGGATGAATGAAGAGGTCTGAATGGACTGCAAGTATGTCTTCTCATGGCAAGTGAGACAGGGTCAGGTCAAAGGGGCATGGAAGAGTGCTAGAACGAAAGTATGTGAGCCCTAGATTAAACAGGTCTGTTCCCTGGCTAACCTGGCAGGGACTCGCTAGAAAGGGCTCCTCTTCTGTTAGGTTGAGAGGCGTGCTTGGAGGA
The DNA here is from genome assembly GCF_049634645.1 of Pelodiscus sinensis. Lineage (NCBI taxonomy): Eukaryota > Metazoa > Chordata > Testudines > Trionychidae > Pelodiscus > Pelodiscus sinensis. Next base: position 395,677 of record NW_027466001.1, read on the forward strand.
AGGAAGAAGACAAAGTGCTGAGAGTGAGAGGAGTTTGAGTGACAGCTGGGAGCTGCAAGGCAGGAAGAGAGTGTTGGAGGAGCAAACAACAAAGGAAAGGAACTAGAAGGGATCATTTGGAGAAGTAGCACAGGGAAGAAGTTGCCAGACGGGGAGTAGAACCAACCCCATCTGTTGCTGCTGCCTCAGGGTGCCTAGGCTGAAACCTGGAGTAGTGGGCAGGCCCAGGTTCCCCTCAACCATCCCCACACAACTACAGAGACTGTCCCTGGATAGGGAGACCAGGACTATAGAGGTGTTTCACCCTCATTTTATGGACTAGCCTGTGATGAGGATGGCTCAGTTGGCTGTGAACCCTGCCTCTAGTAAAAAGAAAGAGGCCATGTGGTGGGACAAGAAAGCCTCTGAGGCTGAACACTATCTGCCAGACACACAGGACACATGGGCACAGCCAGAGCTTTGCCCCACAAGGAGCATTTTGGTCCAAAGAAGGACTGTAGGCATAATCATCCCTGAACACACTACAACAGCAGCTGAAAGTCTTATTGTTTTAATAGACTCTGTAATGGTAACTGGAGTTAAGGAGTTTAATAAAAAAGGGACCCAAGTTTGTTGCTAGGTAGAGAAGAGGAAGCATGGACCATCTCATCTTTGGTAGATTGGCTAATGTGCAGTATATTCCACTTTATTATATTCATCAGTAATACAAGGAACCCATAGACTTGTATCCTGTAAGAAAGGGGTGGGCAATAATTTTTTGCCAGGGGCCACTTCAGAAATTTTTCAAGTTGCCCTGGGCCACACCAGAGGGGGCAGGGCCAGGGTACTTCCCTGCTTCCCCACCCACAGATCATGATTTGCCTAGGGGTGGGGGAGCGTGCAAAGCCTCCTCCTGCCCTGACAGGAGTGCATTGCACTTCTAAGCGCCGTGCGCTCCTCGCAGGGCAGAAGAAACTTTACATGCTCCCCTCGCCCCCAGGCCAATCAGGGTTTGGGGGCAGGGGAGCATGTAAAGTCTCCTCCCCGCCCTGCTGTGCACTCCTGGAAGGGCAAAGGAAACTTCTTGTGCTCCCCCCACCCCCGTCTCCAGACCCTAATTGGCTTGGGGGCAAGGGCGCGGCAGGGCCTCCACGGATCAGATCAACCCACATGATGAGCCACATTTGGCCTACAGAGGCCCTTTTGCCCATCCCCACTTAAAGACATTGGCTTTAACAAAAAGGAAGTGGTCCTGTAGCACCAAAGGCTATGTCTAGACTGCAAGCCTCTTTCGAAAGAGAGCGTCTAGACTGCACGTTGAACTTTCGAAAAAGCGGCTTGCTTTTTCGAAAGAAAGCATCCAGTGAGTCTGGATGCTCTCTTTCGAAGAAGCCCTATTTACATTGAAGAACGCCTTCTTTCGAAAGAGGAACTTGCGAAAGAAGGCGTTCTTCCTCGTGAAATGAGGTTTACCGCCATCGAAAGAAAAGCCGCGTTCTTTCGATTTAATTTCGAAAGAACGCGGCTGCAGTCTAGACGCAGGTGAGGTTTTTTCGAAAAAAACCCCTGAGTCTGGACACAGCCTAAGAGACTAACAACAAATGTAGACACACCTCACTTCTTCAGATGACAAATATGGAGCAAGCAGCACAAGGGGTCAAATATAAAGCAGAAAAAGAAGGGAGTGGGGAGGAGAAAAAACTGTCAGTTAAAATGTGTGCGCTAAATGAGGCTAACAGTGGGCAGTGGGCTGTATCTATCTGATACTTAGCTTTTGATGTCATTTGAGTATTCAATATAAGAGTTAGCACAAGGCTTGAGTCCTATGAACTTTGGCATAAATAAACTTAAGTAACCAGTAAGTTATGGGGACGAAGTAGAATGTACGGTAAAGTGTTAATTATAGTGACATCAGCCAATCACAGAAAATGAACTGATACCCTGCTCCTACATTAGAAGGTTTGAATGGAACATACAAAAGCGAAGGTGCCGTGGCTACGAACTGATATATATGATAATGGGGTGAAATCATAAATATACTACACCATAACATTGGTAAGAGGAGGAAATACAAGTAAGGAAGAGGGGAGAAACACCTATGCATTAGACATGGTAACGTCAATGCAACATACTATAAGAGTGGCATGCTAAGGCAGCAGGGAGAGAAATGTAGACCTTGAGATGGGCCAGAATGATGGCCTCTGGGAAAGATAAGGAAAGGGATGTTGAGGAAGATAATGGCTAACATTTCAGATAGTTCTGCAAAAGATAGTGGGAGTGTGGATTTTCAGATGTTCTTTCTGCATTCCTCCATCTGCCTGCTGCATTAGAGAGTGTGTATTAACTAATATCTATGGTGAGTGCTGCACAGAAAAATATGTTCATGGCCTCTTCAGAGTCTTCCTCGTTCCAGCAGGCCCTGGATAGGCTCTGAACATATTGCAGAATAAGGCACAATATGGTTAATATGACAGCCATTAGGTATGTAAGCAACTAGTCGACTAGTCCTGCAACTAGTTGCTCCCTCCACCGACTATCAGAGGCAGCAAGGTTGGGGGAGCAGGAGCTGGTGCTGGGAGAAGCAGGCTTAAAAGCCGGTTCCCCCCAGCACCATCTCCACAAGGGACAGGGGAGGCAGAGGGGTAGTGGGGACCAGGCACAAGACAGTAATCAGCTGATTCCCAGCTCGCGCCCGGTCTCAGACATTGTGCCTCTGCTTTTTAAATGTAAAGAAAAAAGCAGCAGCACGGGGGGAGGAGGAGACGACCAGCACTGCACATCAGCCTTTTAAATGTACTAAGAGATGGCAGCCAAGACAGCATATACATATACAGTATAAGTTTAAAATAATGTAACTTTTAAATAATTTTAAACAGTTTAATACTGCACAAATCAATGTGATTGGGAAGTTTGGCTGAGGTGGTGAAGTCGGAGGATAGAACATTTCCCAGGGAATGTCTTGCTACTAAGTGATGAACTAGCTCTAAACAGAGCCCTCAAGGATTAATATGTTAATGTAGCTTCACACTCTGCAAGGCAGCATGGACTGAGGCATGAGAGGAAACACATCACAATACTTTACAGAGAAATGAGAGGAGCTGATAGCACACCATGGGTCCAAGTCACAGGAGCACAGGCTGCTTTTCCAGAAAATTCTGCAAGTAGTAGACAAAGCAGGAGGCCACACAATATTATAAAGGAGCACTGCACAAATTTTAAACGAGCATGTGCTCTAACAGATAAGCAACATAACAATGAAAGGACGTTACCCAGGACAATGTTAAGAGAAAAATTACTGTAGCTGTAACGAGAAGGCCAGGAACTGTAATGCAATTGTATCCGCACAGGGCTCTAGCAAGATTTTGTATCCACATCTGTATCTGCAAAAATGAGCCACAGATATCTGCATCCGTGGATGTGCAGGGCTCTAGCAATTGTGCAAGCAACTTCTCATTCAGAAACAAGAGTGTCTCTGCCTGGACTAGACCTCTGAGGAGACTGAGGCAGCAGTTTGTGGTCACCAGGGTTACATGCAGTGTGGCTGAAATCAAGTTGACAGCAATCGAGTGCGGGGCAGGGGATCTGATGGCCTGTCAGTTCCACACACTAGCAGCGCAGTACAGTCTGCTGCTCAAGCCACAGCAAGAAATCACTTGATTCTGGCGCCAGAACCTTTGTGTAACGCATGATTCTACCACAACAAAGCCAGCAGCTCCTAATTGAGTTATCTTCAGTCCATCCCTGCAGCTAAGATAAGCTAAGACCAGTGATGAGGCATGGTCAACCATGCATCCCCTGCCACAGTGTGTATGCTAACTGGCCTTGGAGATCAGGACATGACCAGTGTCATGATCCAGGTCCAGTGTACTGGAGAGGAGGAAGGAAGGAAGGAGAGAGGAGCAGAGGAAGAAATGTCACTAGACCCTAAAAGTTCATGCCTACAAATATCCCCCCAATATGGTGCTTGCTGTACCTACTGTATCAACAGACTGGGGCTTTAATCCAGTTCTAGCTCTTACATAGGGGAAGCAGTCTAAGGCCAAAACAGAGTTTCAACAGCTTCTGTGGCCAGGCTCCAGACTGTAAGATTTTATTGTGCATGAGACATTCCTGTTGTAAGGCCAGCGATGGGAATCAAAGATCAACACAAAAAGTCTATGAGCCAACTGATTTACGCACTGAAGAGCACAATTGCAGTAAAGGGGCTTGATGTGGAGCTACGGATGGTATTGGTAGGTTGAATGTTAGAAGAAAGGAAACATTTGAAGGAAAGGAGTCAGGATGCTTGCCAGTGAGGAAAACTGTTCTGATCTCTCAGAGGCGTGCAAGACACAGGTGCTTATTCTGGAAGAAGGAGGATGAAAGGGTGGGGTTTCATTGCAGGGTTTTGGAAGTTTGGCTCTTTCTGAAACATTCCTTGATGGATGGCATCAAGCTCGCTTCGTCATGAACATTCCTACCCCTCAGACAGAAATCTCCAGTAGTTTAAGAAATAGTTTGCTTGACATGAAGTAACCTTTAGGTATATAGAACTACACTGAAATCTTTTAAATTTAAACAAAAGAATTAGACTTCTGAAATTTAACCAGAATCCTACAGTATGCAGAAAGTGCTGTTTAAAACAGATTGTGCTGTAAATCTAGTTATGTTAAAGTAGTTTAGAAAGGTCACATATGATTTCAGGACAGAGTAATATCTGGAATTACTTACCATTGTACTTAATGCTGTTGGCAAGGATCAGTTTAACATCATCCAGGAAGGTTTCCCTGTTCTGATACTTGTGTTTGGAGATATTCTGGAAGAGATTACTCAGTGATTAGAACTGGGCCTGACCAAAGGTCCATCTAGCTCAGTGTCCAGTCTTCTTACAGAGACCAATGCCAGGTGCTTCAGAGGAAAAAAAAACACAAAACAAATACTCATCAAATGATCCATACCATTACCCAATCCCAGATCTGGGCAAAAAAGGGCTAGATTTAGCATCCTTCCTCATCCTGGCTAACAGCCATTGATGGACCTCCCCTCTGTGAACTTATTGGGTTCTTTTTTGAACCCTGTTATAGTTTTGGCCTTCACAAAATCCTCTGGCAAGGAGTTCCACAGGATGACTGTGCATTGCATGAAGAAATAAAGGAGTGATGGAGTTAAACACTTTCTTAAATAGATACTTGATTCAATTTACATACCTTGCGAATGGTCTCCAGGTCCATTGGATTAATGATCACTTTGTAATAATCTGGAACAAACTTTTTATTAACCGGATGATGAAATGGCCAAGACTACAGAAAATAAAAACAGAGATAACTGGCAACAATTCCTTGTAGAAATAATTGTTGGATCTTGGAGTCAAGAAAGAGTTTCACAAAATAATGGTCCCTAGCCGTTCAAGAAATCAGAACAAATATCTTGACTCCTATTACAATCAATTAAAAAAGGGGTGATGGGAAGAGATAGTTTTACTCTATGTTTTCACTGGAAATACTGCAGAAGCACCACTGCAGATCTGCCACTGTAGATACTACAGTGATGGGAGAGGTTCTCTCACTGTTGTAGGAAATCCATCTCCTCAGGAGATGGCAACACTGGGGTTTGGTAGGGTTTATTATAACACTCGGTGGCACAGATTTTTCCCATCACTGAGTGAAATAACTGGGTCAACTTTATTTTTTAGTGTTGACCTGATTTCAGTCACAAAATTGCAGCAGGGCATCTAGACATTGTAACCCTTATTTATGTTATCAAACGTGGATACAATATTGTAACAGCCACAAAAATGCCAACATCTGCCTATAACCTCAGGCCACAGCATCATGATTAGTGCATGTCTGCTCATCTCCAGTAAATAGGGAATGGATCTTCAGGCCTTCACTTTTAGTGCCATAGCTGTACACCTAATAATTCACAGACACACTGCATTTCAATCACATACATCTGGTACCACCATCATTTTCTGAGTGACGATGTTGTCCAATATGAAGGAAAAAGCCACTTGGTCATCATCGTCCAGGAGAGGATTAATTGCTTTCTCTAAACGAGCCAGTTTATCTTCCTTCTGAAATGAAGGAAATCTATTTATGAAGATACCCCCCAAAAAACTGTGGTAACCCACCTTGCTTACTATAGACCGGGGTGGGCAAAAGGGCTTTCACAGGCCGAATCCGGCCCGTCAAGCGGGTTAATCCGGCCTGCCAAGGTCCTGCTGCTCCCCCGCCCCAGGCCAATTGGGCCCTGGGGCAGGGGAGTGCCCAAAACTTCCTCCCGTGCTGCGAGGAGCACGCTGCACTTCAAAGAGCTCCTTGCAGGGCAGGAGGAGATGTCACACGCTCCCCCGCCCCCAAATCCTGATTGGCCTGGGGGCTGGAGGAGCAAGCAAAGTTTCCTCAGCCCTCCCGCCCTCTCACCCTGCAAGGAGCGCACGGCACTTCAAAGTGCCGTACATTCATGCAGGGTGGGGCCAGAGCGAAGGAAGCTTCACACAGCTCCCCTGCCCCCAGATCCTGATTGGCCTGGGGGTGGGGGGAGCACCCGAAGCCTCCTCCCACCCTACCCCCCGCCCTGCAAGCCACGCACAGCACTTCAAAGCACCACGTGATCCTCACAGGGTGGGAGGAAGCTTCATGCGTCCCCTCTGCCCCCAAGCCAATCAGGGCCTGGGGCAGGGGAGCTGCGCAAAGCTTCCTTCACCCTGCCCCAGCCCTGCAAGGAATGCGCGGCACATCAGAGTGCCATGAAATCCTCGGAAGCTGGGAGGAGGCTTCGAGTGCTCCGCTGCTCCCAGGCCCAAAGTCTCCTTCTGCCCTATGCCTGCCCTGCGAGGAGCACACAGCAGGGTGCAGCATGAGTGTCTAGTGGGAAAGGTGGGCAAAGGTGCTCTCCCACCCCAGACCAGTCATGGTCTGCAGGTGGGGTAGCCCAGAAGAGTACTGACCCCGTCCCTTCCAGGCGGATCAAGGGCACTTCAAAACTTTTTCAAGTGTCCCCTAGCCAAAAATTATTGCCCACCCCTGCTAGTGAGACTTCTCCACTCCCCTAGCTTTCTCTAATAGCAGAACGCAGTGTAAAATTGTTCTGTACGCCAGTAATTGCAAAAATGCATATAAATAAATACCCAGGGAAAAGACAGACCATCCACCTACCCCACTTATTCTTCTGTCTGCACTACCAAAACCCCTCAACCTTGATGCCACTCCCACCCTTTCCATTCTTACAGACTTGCCTCTTTCAGTTTTTCATCACAGAGGTCCAGCATGGACTGAGAGATCTGGGTCAGGGAGTGTTTCGGCCCTGCAAATACACAGCAAGTACAGTGATGCACTTAGGCATCTGTGGAAGCTTTCAGGACTGGAGGGAGGATGAAGGTCATCATCCCAGTGGCTCTAAAAGGAAAACTGATCACAAAACATGTGCGCGCAGGAGGCAAGACACTAGGAATCTCTTTGCTTGCTACCTGCATACTGATTATATTTCTCAGTGTGAAACACACCCATCATATACAATAGTGATCCCCCACTTTGGCATACACACTTACTGGAGTTTATTATGGCTATTTTAACAGAGGTTTACTCACAGTGAGTGCTGTGCCTCCATAATCACACTTGTGGCATACACCCTATAGTGCCACTGAAATTTAGGAACCTCCTAGAAAAGCAGTATCCATTGGGAATATATAAGCACCCTCTGGACTGCACCAAACCTTTGGAACAGAGGCCATGGAGTTCCCATTTCTTTCTTATAAAGCCCAGCCATGAGAGCAGCACTCTGAGGAAGGGAAGGTGGGCAGGAGCTGGGAATATACAACATGCCACAGGAGGCCAGAGTAAGTCCTGCTTGCTGCTGAATACCTGGGGCCTGGAACATTGCAAGGCTTAACACTCATACAGTGCCTAATATTGTTAGAGGACCTGTCAGATAAAAAGCTGTGCTAACAGAAGTCGTAATAGAGGACTCCCACAGAGTGGTTCAGTCAATCAGCACTCTTACCAACAGCTGCATGTGGCTCTATAAAATCTAAAGCAGGGTCGGCAACCTTTTCAGACCAAAGAGCCAAACTCCATCCAAATTCAGAACAAGTGGTCAAAGAGCCAGTATAAGAATGCCCATTTGCATAACTGAAAATATACAACTTAATATTATTGATAACGGACATTATTATGATTAATAGAATGAATGACACATTCTATTGTATTGCAGACTATTTAATGGGACTTCTGCTGCTGCATCTTTTTGCACATTTCTTTGAAGTTTGCATCATAACTAGTCAAGTCCAGGTTCATGGATGCATTCAAGCTACACAAGTAATTATGCATTTTTAAAATTCAGAATTTTTCATTTTAATTTAAAAAGTTGCATGTATTTTAGGAATGACAAAAGAGCCATATTTGGCTCGAGAGCCATAGGTAGCAGATCCCTGATCTAAAGATTCATTTTTCAAAAATAGATTTCGGGATAGGACAATCTTGAAAACAAACAAATGTAAATCACTGTAGTGAAGGCAGCCCACACCATCACGTGGTCAGCATACTTGCTTCAGTTGGGGTGAGAAATAACCACATCTTTGACTAACAGGTTTGCCAACAAAGCTCCCATGAAGACACAGCTAGCCTGGTAATAGTCCTTTTGCAGGCATAATCTGCATCTCCCCTGGGAGTTCTGCCAGCATAGCTGCATCAGCCACGCCTTAGGCTATGGCTATAAGACAGACCTTACAGCAGCACTGCTACAGCTCTGCCACTGAAGTCTCTCTTGTAGCTGCTTTTTGCCACTGGGAGAGAGCTCTCCCACCAGCAGAATTAAACCACCCCCACTGAATTGCAGGAGAGGCATCCCTGCTGACAGCACTATCCACCACAGCACTTCTGCTGATAAAACTTACATCAGTCAGAGAGGGGCTCTTCACACCCGACTGAAAAAAGATTTACCAACAAAAGTGATGGCATGGACAAAACCTTTGTAACAAAGGCAAGGCCTCAGGCTACAGGACATGAAGTAACAGCTTTGAAGGATGTGAACTGCCCCAGTTCATTTCCAGGAAGGTGTAAGCTCCCACTGGACAGTGTTTGAAAGAAAAGAGAAGAATGATGGTATCAAAGTGCAATCTACCAAGAATGACTCATTTTGGCTTCACCTATGGAGAGAGCTAGGGTTATGGCCAGAAACTGACAGGGTCCCTCCACTCTCCACCTGTAAATCTGCCTGCCTGCTGATAAAGCCTTAATCACTTTCTAACTGCCCAAGCCTCTTACTTTTGTTGAAATGGACAGATTTTAGAGTTCACCTCTTCCAAATTTATAACAAGCTAACTTATTATCCTCCTAGTTTCTTTGGAGAAGCCTGTTACATTCACATTGGCCTGAAAATTTCAACAGCATTAACTTTCCTGCATTCATCTTTTTGATGCAGAATGTGTGATTCCCCCCCCCCTTCCATGCCACAAGATTCCATACACAAGGCACATGCACAATTCCCATGGCAGTGCAACACACCTCACCAGAAGACAAACTACCTCAGTGTTTTAGGCAGTTTCCTACCATTGTACGTTGCACTGTTCTTCACAATCAGCTCCAGGTGTTCACGGAACTCTTCCCGAGAAGGGTACAGGCGTTTGCGGACATTCTCACGCAGGGTCTGCAGGTCCATAGGCCGTGTAATGATTTTGTAATAGTCTTTCACAACTTTTGCATTAACAGGTGTATGAAATGGGTATGTCTAAGGAATACAAAAATGAATGTGCATTCATTCCCATCAATCTACACAAGCAGAATACTCAGAAGATCAGAGGCCCCTTAGGGCAGTGTTTCTCAAACTTTTTTTTTTTTCTTTTTTTTAAGAAAGTACTCTTTTTCCAAAAAAATCAAAAAACAAAAAAATTAAGTACCCCCAGTACCTACAGTTTTCAGACAACTTTTTTTTATACCATTGTAACACATTTGTTTAAACAACTTAATCGTAGCCAGGTGGGCAATGAAATTTTTGGGTATAAAAAGTACAGAAATAATAAAACACCGTAAAACTTAAAACAAATTCAGTTCTCTCCAAATTTCAGTTGTATTGCTGGACCCCTCAGTCTTCTCTCGAGTACCCTAAGGGCTGATTGAGAAACACTGCTTTAAGGTACAGTGATAGAAATGCAGCCATGTTAGTCTGGTGTAGCTGAAACAAAAAACAGGATTATGTAGCACTTTAAAGACTAACAAGTTGGTTTATTAGGTGATGAGCTTTCGTGGGCCAGACCCACTTCCTCAGATCAAACAGTGGAAGAAATTGGCACAACCATATATACATACCAAAGGATACAATCAAAAAAGTTAACACATATGAAAAGGACAAATCAAATTTCAGAACAGAAGGGGGATGGGGGGGGGAGGTAAATGTCTGTGAGCTAATGATATTAGAGGTGATAATTGGGGAAGCTATCTTTGTAATGGGTAAGATAATTAATGTCTTTGTTTAGACCAAGTCATAAAGTGTCAAATTTAAGCATGAATGACAGTTCAGAGGATTCCCTTTCAAGTCTGGTGTGATAAGGTCTTTGAAGCAGGATGCAGGTAATCAAGTCATTGAGACAATGTCCTTTCTGGTTGAAATGGCAAGAAACTGTTTTTTCTTTGTGATCCTGTCTAATATCTGTTTTGTGGGCATTGATTCTTTGGCAAAGTGTCTGAGACGTTTGTCCAATGTACATAGCAGACGGACACTTTCGGCACACGATAGCATAAATTATATTTCAGGATGAGCAGGAATGTGTGTTCTTGATCTTATAACTCAACTGGTTAGGTCCAGTAATGGTATCAGCAGAGTGAATGTGGACAAAGCTGGCAACGGGGTTTGTTGCAAGGGACGGTTCCAGAGTTGGTATTAGTGTGGAATGTCCTGTGGTTGTTGGTAAGAATCATCCAGCTTCAAAGACCTTTTCACACCAGACTTGAATTTTTTTGATTGTATCCTTTGGTATATTTGGTTGCACCAATTTTCTTCCACTATTTGATCTGAGGAAGTGGGTCTGGCCCACGAAAACTCATCACCTAAAAAACCATCTTGTTAGTCTTTAAAGTGCTACATAGTCCTGTTTTTTGTTTCTGCTTTAGGGTATGTGTGTATGGCATTTGAAGTGAGCCTCCCGGTCCAGTTGATAACACTTGGTTTATCAGAGCTCATGGTAGAACTCTAATAGCTACACAGATAGCACATTGAAATTCAAGTTCAGCTGAAGCTCTGGCTCGGACATCCATTCCCCCTTTTCCCCCCACACCTTTCAGAGCCCAACCTGCAACTTCAAAGTGCTGTTTGCACAGCTATTTGTAGAGCATTAGTGCTTGCTTCAAAATGCTACATAGACACATGCAGAAGACTAGCTTTATGTGACACTGTTTTTCTCCACAGAGTTTACTATTGTGTTATGACTGCCACCATTCTGAGGAAGAAGCATTCCACAAAGTCTTCAGTGGTTTTTCTTACAGAAACTAGTAAGAACCTTGACTTTGGACTCCAATTTTTGGCTTATGTTTTAAAATCAATTGCAATGCTTGCTAAAATCAGAAACAAGTAAATATTCAATACCTCTCTCCAAAACCCCACATAAAATTACAAAGCTGTATAAATTGCTGCAAAATTATCCTTTGTGTATTTGCTCTATAATTGTGCTACAGATTTTAAGCTTTTATTTTAAAACATTCATTAATCCTTACTATTGCAAAGATCATTTTCAAAGTGTGAAATAAATATAATCATATATAATATAATGTTGTCTGAGTCTGGTGACAGATTTGAAAATGTAGTAAGAAAGCAAGAAGCCTCTGTTGGATAATAACTCTGAAGGTTAATGAGAAAACATCAACATTGTGAATTATTCCGCTGCTGCTCATTTAAAACAAAACGTGAAGCTTATTCATTGCTGGATTGGTAACAGATAATAGGGTAGGAATGAAAAATTCAGGTCCCTCGCCATAGAATAGTCCCTTCTCCACATTTCAGCTCATACAACAGAAGGGAAATCAAAGTAGAGATATTATCTCCCCAATGCATCCATCTCCCTACTTGCCCCGATTCCAAAAGCCCCTGCTGCCATACTGCCTAGACATCTATGGTTCAGTTACTCAGTCAATTAGCCTACTCAGGACACAGAACTTTGACCATATGGACTAAACTTACATTGGGAAGATCCCTCATATCGTTGATAATGCCCTCTAGAATGGATGACAAAGTTACCATAGGATCCGTTCGTCGCCGATGGATGGACTTGTGAGGCCTCTGAAGAAATCAGAAGAGGGAAGCTGAAGTGCTTTCAAAGCTCAAAATATAAATCCAAACAAGTTCTCTGCGGGTTTCATTTTAGTTCTGTGTGTGGCTGTGCAGATAAATGCCTTACATACTGCACTATGGGCAGCCAGGAGCAATGCCTGGACTGACCAGGATGGACAATGGGACATGGAAAGACTGAAATGCACCCAATGACCATCACACTCACATTCAAATAATCGCAGTGAACAGTGGTCCCAACTCGCCGCTTTTTCTTTGGAGGAAGCTGCTGTTTGGGGAACTTCAAGACTAGTGATTTCCTGCGGACCTCATCTGCACTAGAGAAAAGCAAACAGACCTTTTATTTCCTCAGCATCTCTTAACAAGACTATTTGCACCTCAGAATCAGAACCAATCCGGTCTGGTACAACAACATGCTCAATCAAGATTTAAATAATGTATTTTCAGCAACGATACAGTATATCTAAAACCCAGCCACTTTACTCCTGGGATGCATCTTGCATCAGTCCACAGACTCCCCTCCTCACCGCCCACTCCTGCCTCCAAGTCCTGCTCTCACCTCTCAATCAGTTGCTTTCCCAAGACAATTTTGGTCCCCTCCACTTTAATGAGCTCCTCATTATCATTGTGAATAACTGTCTTTTCCAGCTCCTCCTCCTGCTCCTCTGTCATGGCAACAGGGTTGGAGGGTGGGGCATTTGTTTGGTAGTAAAGGGGACAGAATTTATTAGTCCTCATGTGTCCAATTGCACCACAAGCTCCACATTTTAACTGCAGAAAAGACAAACACGGTGAACTATTAAAATTTATTCACACAGAGTTTAAGCACAGATAGGAACTTTAATCCATCCAGTCTGACCTCTCACATATCAAGCCATTAAATTTCACCCAAGTATCCATTTTAAATCCTGTATAATTTGTACTTGGCAAAAGTATAAATTCCAGAAAGGCACCTGGTCTTAATCTTAAGGAGACAGAGAATCCACCAATTCCTTTACAGGCAAGATAGTAACCAATTTACCAGTAAGATAGCAGCTTCTTATTGGCCTGATGTTCCAGCACCAGATAAAGGAAAAAATACAGATGAGACACACGCATCAGAAAATTGCACGTGTCAGAATACCTGGGGTATTCTGACCCATGTTAAAAAGCAAAGCTAAGCATGGTATACGAGACTTATACTTGATGTTAAGACTGTACAAACAGCACCTATGTTGACAATCCTATCCATAGTTTCCTCCTCTTTCTTCTATCCAAATGAGTAGAAGGTTTGCTACAACGCTGGCTTTTCTCCCTTGGATTCCTTTGTTTCACCTGATGTTTAGCTACCTTCAGATCTGGCCGCTCCTTCATTTTCTTAGGTTTTTTCTCTGGTGGGCCCTTGAGTTTTTCTTTTTCCTGGTTCCGTTTGAGCCTCCTTAGCTGCTCCTGGATCCTGCGCCGCTCCTTCCTCATCTCCTCCCGATGCTGCTCATCAAAGAGGGCAAATTTTCGTCTGGAACACAAAGATTTGCTCAGTGGTTCTCAAACTTTTCGGCCCATGGACGACCACTTGGCTCAATGCAAATCTTCCCGCGGATCACAAGTTGCTAATGGAAACTCACTGTTATTTACATAAATTACACCCGAGCCATTTTGCTAGTGCAGCAGCTGGGGAGAATGGTTTAATTTAAATTATTAAACAGATTAAGTGTTTTAACTTTCTCATGTTAGTTCATCAAACTTCATTTTAAATATAGTAAAATATTAATTTATGTCCAATACAAAAGGTTTAAACGTTTTCATTATTTATGGCAGGTATGGGGAACTTTGTGTTGGGGGCCACTGACCCACAGAAACATCAACTGGGGACCATACAGGTGAGAAGCAAAAAACCACCTCCAAAAAACCCCAACCCACACTGACGTGGTCCCCAACTAAGACCCCTCACTCCTCCCCCTCATGAGGTGAGGGGAAGGAACAGGGAGGACTGAGGTTCAGAGCTTCCCATTGGCCAGATTTACTTTTGTGGGGTTCTAGAATTAGTGGAAGTTAGGCTCCCTGCCATGTGAGGGAAGAAGAGGGGCTGAGCTCCCGCCACAGACCGCCTGGGAGGCAGCCGCACACTGCACTTTGAGAACCACTGCTGTAGCTCTACAAGAGGCCAAGCATCCTTCTGCCAGCCCAGTTTTCCTGGGACTTGAAAACCCACAGCAGGATTCCTCCCAGAGGAGCTAGAGTGGTGCAACAGAGGCTTATCCCCAAACCTTCATGAAAACCACTAATATGTCTGTTTAAACTATTCCTACCATGCCCAGGATTTACTCTGTTTCACTGACAGAGCAGTGATCTCTACACAAGTCAGCATGGAGAGGCTGAATGGGCAGTAGAAAGATCTCTTTCTCAACACAGAAATTGTGCATACAAGTCAGCAGTACTCCCAGGAATGGATAGTCCTCGCGTGAAGGACAACCTTCAGATTCTGCCATGACTCACATGGCACTGGTCAAAGACCCTGGACAACTCAAGTCTATTTTTAGATACATTGTAGATTTACTAAACTTTAAAATCCTGATATTAAAAGAATATCAAGCATTGATATTGACCCATCCAACCTTCATTTCACCACCTCCTGCAGATGCATGATGATACAGCCTTTAATTACAGGATCACATGCTAATTTTTAGACAGGCCTCATTCAGCACACAGAAAAATTGTGCTCTCGGAATGGGTTGTTATGAAATATGCTTCTTTAACCTGATCATTTAATGTATGACCTCAGTCCTTATTTACCCTACACTATCCAAACCTTACAATGAGTACAGAATTATTTATTTCCTCATGGATTTCTCTATGTTCATCATTATAATTTTCAAGTGCTTCATAAACATTAATGAATTCCTCTTTACAACACCTCTCTGAGCTGAAAGGAGGGTATTATCCTGATTTTTCCAGATTAATCCCTCTGTGTGTCAGTTTCCAAAGGCAAAACTGGCAGAAGTGATTGCTAATTTGGGGCACCCAATGTGAGATGCTTAGTACCCAATTTTTTGGAGTATTTAAATTTGTATATGTTCAATGCACATGAAGTTGTGTTGCAAATGAGTGCGCACACAACTTTTACAAATGAGGCCCCCAAAGTTTCAGGTTAGGATCACAGAAAATGAGGTACACACAGTGCCCATCCTGAAAAGTTTGTGGCAGAAGTATGGATAGAATCCAATTCGCAACGGTGATCTCACTGCCTGAACACAAGATCATTCTCTCTCTTCCAGAGATCCCTTACCTCATTCACTTAACACTTTTCCATTTCTGTTATAGGTGAGGTATAAGAACATCTGGACAACGTTCTCACATACTACATAACCCTGATTCATGTCTTAGTGCAGTCCACCCTGTGTAAAACACAGTATGAGACCTCAACTAAAGACGATCATAAAGGATATACACAAGGCAGCCAGTTACAGGTTCCGTTAGCAGCCTATGTTTTTTTTTTAATAAAGCAAACAAAAATCAAAAAATTCTATCATGTGGAACCATAAGAATCCCTACATCAGTCTTAGCAGGATTGAAAACTTTAGTTCTACAAAACAGTCCTCTGCCACTTGAGCTACATGTAACTAGTAGCAGCAGTAAGCTTTTATCCCTATGGAATGGTCACCAAATGGGGAGACAAACTTTGGCTTTTATAAAGCTTTTTGCTAGTCAGCAGAAAACACAGACTCTGGAATTCCGGGTTCTGTTCCAGGTTTTGGTGAGGGGCTGTTTCAGATGCTTTCTACCTATCCTTGTTGCTTGAACCACCCCCTACAGCCAAAATGAGCCTCTGTACAAGAAAACAAACCTAGTCACCGAAGCACTTGACTGGCACATGCTTAATCAATTTGTGGAGGAGAATTTATCTACCAGTTTCTGACAAACTTCTGAACACATGCAAATATTTTCAGAGGCTTACCTACAACTCAGGTGGAATGGTATTTCACACATACAGGAAAAAAGGCAACCCTAAGACACGAAGGCAGCTCCTTGCCAATGTTCAAATTCATACATGAAAGCAGAAAGGTGCCAGTGCTTCTCAAAACATGGCCATAATAATTTACACTGGCAAAACATTTCCATTGACTCAAGTGCTGACTCATCTTTGTTTCAACTTTCAAAAAATTTCAGCCAGAGACAGACATAGCATGAAAGTTTTCAGCCCAAATGATTAAAGTTTAGCAGAATTATAAAGCAACTGGACAGAGACTAACAATGGAAAGTGTAAGGCCGGGTGGGCAAGATACGTCTTACAGGCCACATTTGGCCATCAAGCCACCAGTTGCAGCCCATGGACCACCCTGCCGGAACCCTCAGGCACACATCAACCACTGTTTTAAGCGTAGGGCTGCTATGTGTGCCTCTCTGCTCTGGAGGGAAGGGGAGGCTTTATGTTATCTCCCTGCCCCAGCCAATCCTCAGCTCCTATTGGCTGGAAACAACCAGCCAACAGGAGCCAAGAGATTGGCCTGGGGAATGGGGGCAGTACAAGCCTCTCCCCTAGGGTTGCCAGATGGTTTCAACAAAAATACTGGACACACCTGACATTACATCACAATCTTCATTACATCTTATTTAGAAAATACCGGACATTTATATTTTCTCAGTTTGTTTCCTGAATAGAAAGCTCAAATACTGGACTGTCCAGTTCAAAACTGGACACTGGCAACCCTACTCTCTCCCCTCCTGGAGCGGAGAGCCACATGGAGGAAGCAGCCTGCAGTTTTATGCTATGTAGGGCTGCAGCAGGCAGGGAGCTTAGCCTGCCTTTGGATGCTGCAGGCCAGGAGACACTTAGGTAAGCGCCTCCCAGCCAGAACATGCCTCTGGCACCCTTGCCCCTCCTACACCCCAACTCCTTCCCCCAAGTCACCATCCAAACCCTCTGCACCTTCCCGACCTTGGTCACAACCCCCTCCTCCATCCAAGCTCCCTCTCCGACCTCACACCGCCTCCTGAACCCCAGTCCCTTACCCCATGTGCTCTTCTGCACCCAAACTCCATCCTAGACCCTACTTCTCCTCCACAGAAAAGTGCAGCCCTTGACTACTTTCCAAAATTTTGGAGTGGCCCCCCACCAAAAATTGACCACCCCTCATGTGAGGCAACCTTAACTAGATGAGTAGCTGCTTGCTTCACCTATAATAATCCCAGATACCAGCACTGCTGAGCAAATGAAACCTTATTAAGAGACAACACATTTTAAATGTAAAGAGGAAATCACTGGTTCTTGGACAACTGCATTATTGGAGATTTTCACTTCTCCCTCTGGCTATGTCCAGTTCCTAATGCTTGAGCCCTGCTCCACATGCCATAAGGAACAGTCATGCAGCAGCACAAGAGCCATCCCACCCACAGCCATTCAATTATTCATTACTAGCACACTGACCCAGCATTTCTCGAGTCCTAAAGGAGGGGTTCAATACAGGGGCTGGAGGAGTGAAGCGTCAGGGCAGGGGGTGGAGGATGTGGAGAGCTCTGGGCAGGTGGGACTCAGGGCAGATAGCGGGGTTGCAGGAGTCAGGGCAGGGCTCGGGGTCACGCTGCCTGGCCAGCAGCAGGTAGGGTAGATGATGTCATTTGGAGCCGACCACTCGGTTCGTAATGCACCCGCCCCGTGGTCATTCAATAGTATAAACCATCAGTGCTAACAGACCCCTCCCCTTTCCATTTTATGAGAAGCAATCCCATTCCATGCACATCCAAACCCTGGGCTTGCTGTAAGTTATAAGAGGAAGATGCATATCAAAGCTGTGGTCCTAGCTCTTAGCATTTAGGACAGTGGTTCCCAACCTTTCCTATACCAGGGAGAGGCAAACCCACGCACAAACGTTTGGCAGACTGGTAACATTTGCATTATGCAAACATGCAAATAAAATGTTACCAGTCCACCAAAAGCCCCAACCCCCACCACCCACCAGTTCCAGCCATTGACTCCATAGTCTCCTGCACCCAACTCCCCCAGAACCAGCCCCCACCCAAGAGCCCACCCACCAGACTCCCCAGTGTCAGCCTCCTGTTTCCAGAGCCCCACTTCACCCACTCCCCCAGAACCCTCCCCAGTCCCTAATATTAGCCCCCTCCCTAGAGCCCCCCAGTGCCAGCCCTGCTTCCATAGTTTCCCCACTACTAGCCCTGGCCCCCCAGTGCTAGTTCCCCACCCCAGATGCCCCAGTGGCCCCCAGCCTCTTAGAGCTCCCCACCCCCAGAGCCTCCAGTGCCTCCCTCCCCCCCTCACTAAGCCCTGCACTGTCTCCCAGCTGCTGCCCAGGTCACAGCTGCTCTAAGGCTGCCATGCTAGGCTCCAGACAGCCCTCTCGACACACAACAGAGCGCTCTTCCATATCCGGGAAAAGACCCGTCCCTGCCCAGCACTGGCTGGCTGAGAGACAGGGCAGGACACTCCTCTCCCAATAGCCGTGGCAGAGCCGTGTAGCCCAGCCCCGGCCCCCAGAGCCACCATGGCCTGGCATCCAGTGGTCCATGGAACAGCAGTTGGGAACCGCTGATTTAGGAGTTCTTGAACAGACGGACAGACAGATTCTTTCAAATATATAGTAGTTCTTTCAGCAGGAATTCCCTCAGAGTCAGGAACATTCTACATTACTCTGAACACCAGAAGGAAATGAAGAATCTTCTAAGGTCTTACATGAATTCTTCATCCTTTGTGGTCCGTATTCGGCTGTAGGCATCAATTACAGAGGGCTTACGAACTGTCTCACATCGCACGTACTCTTTTCCATCCTCATCACGAAATGTGCGATAGATTTTGAGGCGACGGCCAGTGGCAGAAGAATTGAGACTGGTTACAGAGGCAGTGTCATCATCTTTGTGAGAGCCTGCTGAGGTGCCTGAAGCTGATGTTACAAGAAAAGATTATGTTAGTGGTTTCCAAAACAGTCCACACGCTAGACATCTCAAATTTTACATTTCTTTTATCCTCAGAGATCATGAGACATCAATACCAGAGAACAGGGACAAACTTGTTTGCTTGAGAATCTCAGATACCATCTCTAGAATCCAGGATACAGTCGTATGGCATACAGATGCCATGGTAATGAGCAGAAAGATACGACGAGAAGCTAGAGAGATTTATCTATGCGGGTTTTTTTCTGGATTTCACAAGAATTTCACATATTAACTTGGGGGATGTTAAATCATGCCATCCAAATATTATATAAATATCTACATCATGCACATTTAGCTTATCATTTCTTCCATTGTAACTTCAGCCTAGACATCTGCACTATGTATCTGCTCTAGACATGAGAAAGAAAGATCAGACAGATGAATCCAAGATATAGCAGTAATGCAAAGGCAAGAATAAACAATGAACACCTGATCCTTATAAACACTTCTCATAATACGCAACCCATCACATTGAAAGAAAGGAAAACAACTGGGTTAGCCAGGCCCACACAGCTTCCTGGAAGAAGAGTTCAGGAAAAAGTTCTCCTGTAAAGGGGTCTCTAAGGAAGGCTTACTCACTTGGTAGTGACTGAAGTTTTTCGAGATGGAATACTTCAGAGTGCACTTGTGCCCCAACAGCCAAGGACTGGAGATTTTTCCCTAGGAGTTCATGTGGTCCATGCATCCACTCCAGCTCTCATCATCATCCATACCAAGGAAATAAAGGAGGCTGCTGGAACACTGCTATTATTGTTCCTTCTTCACTGTCAGGTCTCAGTACAGGGGAAACCAGACAGCAGGGAAAAGTGAGTGGGTAGCATACTGCACGTAGGGAAAACGACAGGGAAAACGACTCTCAAAGAACTCACATCACTGCAAGATGAGTTACCTCTCCTCCTTCAAATGATTGTGTCTATATATTGTGCACTTCAGAAGATTTACAAGCAGCATCTTCGTAAAGAGATATGTGCCTGGTGTTCAAAAGATAGCGGAACTTCGTTGCTTGGAGAGGAATCAGAATCAGCTGCTTGCAAACGTCCACAGTGTCTAATAACATCTCTATGTTATTCCCAAGACACAACGTTGCAGACATCAGAAAGGGGCAATTTTTAAGGAAGACTACTGATGTTGTCTGAGGTCCAAGTGAAATCAGTTCTCAGGGAAACATTATGTATTTCACAGAGTTGGATATACCTGTGATCCATTTCAAAAGCCTCTGGGACGATATGGCCTCTGTTCCACAAGAGAGAGAGTCTAGGGGACTCTCAAAATTAAAGTTTACTTAAAAGTAAATATCCCCCAATTCTTCTGGCCAGCATGACAGCAACCAGAAATGCTACCTTCATAGAAAGATATAGTAGAGAGCAGAATGCCAAGGGTCAAATGGTGACTTAAGAAGGGTTGATCAATCAATCAAACTTAAAATCCCAAGTTGGTACTGGTTTTGCCACTAAAGGGAAGACTCAAAAGCATATCCTTCTGGAAACAGAATGATTAAATGGGGAGAAAAAATAGTTAAGAGGCTACTCAAGGATGAAATGTGCTGAGGCCTCCTAAGAGCTGCTACAGGATTGTCTTAGATTATGATGATTACACTGAAACATAAATTTTCCCAATTCACTTTATAACATTTCCTGGTAGAGTTCTTTGGGAGGCTGTGCAGGATGGCTTAGATATCAGACAAACAAGACAGGCCTCCTATAATGGCAACATATCATGGTGTTAAAACTTTTTCCTGGGTTAGTAGCTCACATTTCAGGTGAAGGTAGAAAAGAAGTTGGACAAACAGTGGTGGAAGCATCAGGCAACAAAATCATCAGGCACAAACCATTGTCACAAGAATGATTCAGGGGCACGATTGAAGGCCACAGTGAGGCTGCGAGGCCATCTGCAGTGCTAAATTAGGCAGCATGTGGTGTGGTGCCCACAATCGTACTGGTGGGAGGGAGGATGATTCCGAAGGGATGCTGGCAGACCTTACACTGGCTAAGGCCCAGGATGGAGAACAGGTACTACAGCCTCTCCGGTGCTGGGGGATGCCGGATGAGACCAACCTAGGAAACTGTAGAGAATGTCCAAAGCAGTGGGTTGGGGACTGACCCATGGTGGCTTTGACTGAGGCAACCGAGACCACTGGTGGGGAGCTGATACCCGGTCCTGGGAAGAGGATTGAAACCTGGAGACCCTCTGTTGCATCCCAGATAGCACTGTGTTGGTAAGTACTGGCGGAACAGGGAGTGGTGCCGTCCGTATTGGCGGGATCTGCCCCTGGGAGCAGCTACTCATGCACAACGAGCGACTGGCTCTAGCATGCCTTGGCTGCTGGGGAGCGGGGGAAAGCGTGTGCCTCCGAAGGTCTACACCTGATGGGTGATGCTTGAGCTACAGCATGTAACCCGTCTCTCCCTTACTAACCATGCAGGGCTGTGGGAATCTCTTCTAACCAACCTTGTGGGGGAGCAGGAGCACCATGTACTCTGTTACTGAGGCACCAATGAGGGCTTCCCTCTATGTCAAGGCTCTGGTGGGACCAGGATGGAACCAGTGTCCTGTGCCGACTGAAATGCCTCTGGGGTGGAGGGACCCTGGATGCCCAAAGAAGGTGGCAGAAATAAGGGGAACTGTTCTATTCCACCTGGAGTGCTAGCTTGCCCAGCACCCTGTCTTTGTCCATTGTTTGTACTTCTCCTCTCGTAGAGTCAAGGGCTTGTCTTTGCCCACCTTCTTGGTCCTCTTCTCTGGGACCACTGAAGATACCCGATGCGATTTGACAATGGCGCCAGGGGAGCGCTCCATCAGCTGGATAACTCTGTCCTTAACAGTCCTAAGTTGGAAAGACCTGCAGATACAGCACTTCTCAGTAATGTGGGATTCACCTAGACCACTAGGGCAGTTGCCGTATGGGTTGCTAACTGGCACAGGGCTGCAGCAGTTTGCACACAATTTGAATTTGGGAGACTAGGGCATGCCCTGTCCCCAGGCAGAGTCCCAGCAGGGACTATGTACAAAGTTCTAACAACAGCTAAAGACTAGAAACTATTTACAACTCAATAAGAGGGACCTAACAGAAGAAGCGCTGCACCTATGGCTGTAGCAACAGGTCCTTGGTAAAGTGTTTTGAGATTTACTGATGAAAAGCACTAAGTACTAATTATTTTCATTATCTCACTACAACAGCAATTCAGCTACAAACCTAATCATATAGTTACAACTGCCTATATGACCTCTAACTTTCAACAATTTTTTTGTTAACACCCCAACCAAAAAACTTAGCAAATTCACTTACAAAAAACTTCATTAACACAGAGTTAAGTTGCCTGGTGATATTTTGTGCCTTTCCAGAATGTCACGTTCACCAAAACTAACTTCTGTAAACCAGGAATGAAGAGCAAGATACACACCCAGACAACCTTAACTCAGCCCTCTAAGTGATGCTTCAATATGGTAATAAAACATAGTCCCACTCTGTCTTTGCACTGTATTGCATAGGAACTATTTGCATCTGCCCTAAGCTCACATAGCCTACCCTCTAGAAAAAACACCATCTATGGTGTTTATCTTATTGATAAACTAGGCAAATATAACTTAGATAGGGCCACGATAAGGTGGGTGCATAATTGGCTGGATAACCGTAGTCAGAGAGTTGTTGTTAACGGTGCTAAATCCTGCTGGAAAGGGATAACAAGTGGAGTTCCTCAAGGGTCTGTTTTGGGACCCGTACTATTCAATATCTTCATCAATGATGTAGATATTGGGATAGAGAGTACTCTTATTAAGTTTGCAGATGATACCAAACTGGGTGGGGTTGCGACTTCTTTGGAGGATAGGGACATAATTCAAAATGACCTTAGCAAGTTAGAGAAATGGTCAGAGGTAAACAGGATGAGGTTTAATAAAGAGAAATGCAAAGTGCTCCACTTAGGAAGGAACAATCAGTTCCATACATACAAGATGGGAAGCGACTGTCTAGGAAGGACCATGGCGGAAAGGGATCTAGGGGTCATAGTGGACCACAAGTTGAATATGAGTCAACAGTGTGATGCTGTTGCAAAAAAAGCAAATATGATTCTAGGTTGTATCAACAGGTGTGTTGTAAGCAAAACTCGTGAAGTCATTCTGCCGCTCTATTCTGCACTAGTTAGGCCTCAGCTGGAGTACTGTGTCCAGTTCTGGGCGCCACATTTCAAGAAAGATGTGGAGAAATTGGAAAGGGTACAGAGAAGAGCGACAAGAATGATTAAAGGTCTAGAGAACATGACCTATGAAGCCAGGCTTCATGAACTGGGCTTGTTTAGTTTGGAAAAAAGAAGATTAAGGGGGGACATGATAGCGGTTTTTAAATATCTAAAAGGGTGTCACAAGGAGGAAGGAGAAAATTTGTTCCTCTTGGTTTCTGAGGACAGGACAAGGAGTAATGGGCTTAAAGTGCAGCAGGGGAGGTTTAGATTGGACATTAGGAAAAAATTCCTAACTGTCAGGGTGGTCAAATATTGGAATAAATTGCCAAGGGAGGTGGTGGAATCTCCCTCTCTGGAGATATTTAAGAACAGGTTAGATAGACATCTGTCAGGGATGGTGTAGACGGAGCTTGATCCTGCCTTGAGGGCGGGGGGCTGGACTCGATGACCTCTCGAGGTCCCTTCCAGTCCTATGATTCTATGATTCTATGGTAAAAGTTACAGCACCTTCAACCACTTTTGCAATCTCTTATGGACACAATGCTATTTAATATTATACTTCTACTTGCATTCATTAAACCGACACTCATCTCCCTCTGAACTGCTGACAATGCCCGTGGTAAGACCAGCTCTGTGCCCCACTAACAAAACCTACACAAACACAGTACTGAAATGAGGCATACTGGATGTCTCAACCTATACAAGCAATTTTTACAGTTTAACCCACACACAGGGTGAAAAACCATTGCCTTGTGTTCCATTATTCTTTAGAGAGGTCTGCTGACTCTTCTGAGTAGAAAGCAGCAACTGACATCCCAAGCCAATCAGGCAAAACTCAATAGCTTTATAAACTATAAAGTCTGCAGGCAAAGGGAACACAGTAGATATTCATCTTCACACCTCTAGCATTAAGCTAATCCATCTAACTGCTTGGAGACAGGAAGACGATAGTACTCTTCACCACTCGCAAAGTAGCACATCTGTAAATAATCATTATGACGATAATTATGCACCTTCCTGGGATGCACAGTTCAGACAGGACACTAGGCTATACAGAGCACTGGTCTGGTCCAATATAGCAATTCATAGATTCTCTCAAGATTTTTTTTCTACACCTTCACCACATCTGCCCCTCACACTCCTCTTGTTGCAATACTCACACAGTCCTTTTTTGTCTCTCCTGTCCTTTTTGCTCCTTTCCTTGTCATTGCCACTGTCTTCCCCCAGAAGCATCCTCTGCAGTTCCTTCCGCTCCTGTTCTTCTCTCTCCCGAGATAGCTGAGAGCTAGTTTTCTTGTTCTGTAACATATTCTCAATATTTTTTCCCATCTCTTCGAAGTCACTGTCCTCAGCTGAGCTGCTGTCTGTGTCTGTTGATAAGATCTCAGTTGATTCTAAAACTCTGAAACAGGAAACGGCTTTAAGTTACTTTATAAGCTACACATGCCTCGCCATCTACCGTCCACATGAAAATGGGATGACAAAAGTGACAGCACTAGACAGGAAACCAGCCCTGCCAAATAGTAGCCTGGAATGTACATGCAACCCTCCAAAATCAGCTCTTCTGATTTCAGAAGGATCCCAAACTCAATGCCCCCTTCTCATCCAATTGTTCTCCTTTCCCCACTGATAGTCCAATGATCTGCCTACCCTACTGGCTCTCAGACCAAGATTTTGGTTGAAGAACCTGGGGCTGATCCACACTGAAAAGTTACAGCTACATAACTACATGTCTCTGATAGAAATGTAACCGTGTTAGTCTGGTGTAGCTGAATCAAAAAACAGGACTATGTAGCACTTTAAAGACTAACAAGATGGTTTAATAGGTGATGAGCTTTCGTGGGCCAGACCCACTACCTCAGATCAAACAGTGGAAGAAAATTGTCACAACCATATATACCAAAGGATACATTTTAAAAAAATGAACACATATGAAAAGGACAAATCAAATTTCAGAACAGAAGAGGGATGGGGGGGAGGGGGAAGTAAATGTCTGTGACCTAATGATATTAGAGGTGATAATTGGGGAAGCTAGGTTTGTAATGGGTAAGATAATTAGCATCTTTATTCAAACTTGAGTGTAAAGTGTCGAATTTAAGCATGAAAGACAGTTCAGAGGATTCTTTTTCAAGTGAAGTCTTAAAAGGCCTTTGAAGCAGGATGCAGGTAATCAAGTCGCTGAGACAGTGTCCTTTCTGGTTGAAATGGCGAGAAACTTTTTTCTTTGTGATCCTGTCTGATATCTGTTTTGTGGGCATTGATTCCTTGGCGAAGTGTCAGACGTTTGTTCAATGTACATAGCAGACGGACACTTTCGGCACATGATATTGTGCAAACGATACTGTTTTATCCAGCTATAGACTCTCTTCTCAAACTCTATGCAACCAACACCCCCAGCTATCTACGAGATACTACTGACTTCCGAAAGAAACTACAAAACATCGATAACCTCCCCAATAACACCATCCTTGCCACCATGGATGTAGAAGCTCTATACACCAACATCCCACATGAAGACGGATTACAAGCAATTAGAAACACTATCCCAGAGGACACCACTGCCAATCTGATAGCAGACCTATGTAACTTTGTTCTCACCCACAATTATTTCCAGTTTGAGAAAAACGTATACCTCCAGATCAGCGGCACAGCCATGGGTACACGCATGGCCCCATAGTATGCTAATATCTTTATGGCTGACCTAGAACATTTCCTCAGCTCCCGTCCCCTTTTACTCCTTCTCTACTTACGCTACATCGATGACATCTTTATGATCTGGACGCATGGCCAACAAACACTGGAGACATTCCACAGAGATTTTAACAATCTACACCCCACCATCAACCTCAGCCTGGACCATTCTATACAAGAGATCCATTTCCTGGACACCACAGTACAAATCAGCAATGGAAAATTAGACACCACTCTCTACAAAAAACCCACCGACTCATACAGTTACCTACATGCTTCCAGCTCCCATCCAGCACACACCATACGAGGCATCATTTATAGCCAAGCCCTTCGATACAACCGCATCTGCTCTAATCCCACTGACAGAGACCAGAAACTTCAGGATCTCTACCAAGCATTTATAAACCTCAACTACCCACCCGAAGAAATGAAAAAGCAAATAGAAAGAGCCAGACGAATACCTAGAAACCATCTCCTTCAAGACAGACCCAAGAAAACCAACAATAGAACACCACTTCTCATCACCTACAGCTCCCAACTTAAACCTGTCCAACACATTATCAATCAACTACAGCCTATACTGGAACAGGACACTAAACTCCGAGAGGCTCTGGGAGACAGACCCATAGTCTCCTATAGACAACCACCTAACCTCAAGATGATTCTTACCAACAACCACAGGGCATACCACACTAATACCAACCCTGGTATCTTCCCTTGCAACAAACCCCGTTGCCAGCTTTGTCCACATATTCACTCTGCTGATACCATTATTGGACCTAACCAAGTGAGTTAGAAGATCAAGAACACATTCCTGCGCATCCAGAAATATAATTTATGCAATAATTTATAGGGACTACGGCCTATAATGGCAAGGAGAAAGGAGGGTCAGGGCACAACAGGGAGGCAAGATCCAATCAGTATCTTAGATACCTATATACAAATGCGAGAAGTATGGGTAATAAGCAGGAAGAACTGGAATTGCTAACCAATAAATACAACTATGATATCATTGGTATTACAGAAACCTGGTGGGATGGGACGCACGATTGGAATGTTGGTATGGAAGGGTACAGCTTGCTCAGGAAGGACAGACAGGGAAAAAAGGGAGGAGGGGTTGCCTTGTATATTAAAAATGTACACACTTGGACTGAAGTGGAGATGAACGTAGGAGATAGCTGTGTAGAGAGTCTCTGGGTTAAGCTAAAAGGGGTAAAAAATGAGGGTGATGTCATGCTAGGAGTCTACTACAGGCCACCTAGCCAGGTGGAAGAGGTGGATGAGGCCTTTTTTAAACAATTAACAAAACTATCCAAAGCCCAAGATTTGGTGGTGATGGGGGACTTCAACTATCCAGACATATGTTGGGAAACTAACACAGCGGGGCACAGGCTATCCAATAAGTTTCTGGACTGCATTGGAGACAACTTTCTGTTTCAGAAGGTTGAAAAAGCTACCAGAGGAGAAGCTGTTCTGGATTTGATTTTAACAAATAGGGAGGAACTAGTTGAGAACTTGAAAGTGGAAGACAGTATGGGGGACAGCGATCATGAAATAACAGAGTTCATGATCTTAAGGAAAGGTAGAAGGGAGACCAGCACAATTGAGGTAATGGATTTCAGGAAGGCAGATTTTGATCAGCTCAGAGAACTTGTAGGTAAGGTCCCATGGGAAGCAAGACTGAAGGGAAAAACAACTGAGGAGAGTTGGAAGTATTTCAAAGGGACGTTGTTAAGGGCCCAAAAGAAAACAATTCCGCTGTGTAGGAAAGATAGAAAATATGGCAAAAGACCAGCTTGGCTTAACAAGGAGATCTTGCATGATCTCAAAATAAAAAAGGAGTCCTATAAAAAATGGACACTAGGACAAATAACAAAGGATGAATATAGGCAAGCAACACGGAAATGCAGGGGCAAGATTAGAAAGGCAAAGGCACAAAATGAGATCAAACTAGCTACAGGCATAAAGGGAAACAAGAAGACCTTTTATAAATACATTAGAAGCAAGAGGAAGACCAAGGACAGGGTAGGCCCACTGCTCAGTGAGGCGGGAGAAGCAGTAACAGGGAACTTGGAAATGGCGGTGATGCTCAATGACTTCTTTGTTTCGGTCTTCACCGAGAAGTCTGGAGGTGTGCCTAACGTAGTGAATACAAGTAGAGAGAGGGTAAGTTTAGAAGATAGGATACACAAAGAACAAGTTAAAAATCACTTAGGAAAGTTAGATGTCAGCAAGTCACCAGGTCCTGATGAAATGCATCCCAGGATACTCAAGGAGCTGATAGAGGAGGTATCTGAGCCTTTAGCTATGATCTTTGAAAAGTCATGGAAGACAGGGGAGATTCCAGAAGACTGGTAATGGGCAAATATTGTGCCCATCTATAAAAAGAGGAAGAACAACAACCCAGGAAACTACAGACTGGTCAGTTTAACGTCTGTCCCAGGGAAGATAATGGACCAGGTAATTAAGGAAATCATATGCAAACACTTGGAAGGTAATAAAGTGATAGGGAATAGCCAGCATGGGTTTGTGAAGAACAAGTCATGCCAAACTAATCTGATAGCTTTCTTTGATAGGATAACAAGCCTTGTGGATAAGGGAGAAGCGGTGGATGTCATATACCTAGACTTTAGTAAGGCATTTGATACGGTCTCGCATGATATTCTTATTGATAAACTAGGCAAGTATAACTTAGATAGGGCCACGATAAGGTGGATGCATAACTGGCTGGATAACTGTAGTCAGAGAGTTGTTGTTAACGGTGCTAAATCCTGCTGGAAAGGGATAACAAGTGGAGTTCCGCAAGGGTCTGTTTTGGGACCCGTACTGTTCAATATCTTCATCAATGATGTAGATATTGGGATAGAGAGTACGCTTATTAAGTTTGCAGATGATACCAAACTGGGTGGGGTTGCGACTTCTTTGGAGGATAGGGACATAATTCAAAATGACCTTAGCAAGTTAGAGAAATGGTCAGAGGTAAACAGGATGAGGTTTAATAAAGAGAAATGCAAAGTGCTCCACTTAGGAAGGAACAATCAGTTCCATACAGACAAGATGGGAAGCGACTGTCTAGGAAGGACCATGGCGGAAAGGGATCTAGGGGTCATAGTGGACCACAAGTTGAATATGAGTCAACAGTGTGATGCTGTTGCAAAAAAAGCAAATCTGATTCTAGGTTGTATCAACAGGTGTGTTGTAAGCAAAACTCGTGAAGTCATTCTGCCGCTCTACTCTGCACTAGTTAGGCCTCAGCTGGAGTACTGTGTCCAGTTCTGGGTGCCACATTTCAAGAAAGATGTGGAGAAATTGGAAAGGGTACAGAGAAGAGCGACAAGAATGATTAAAGGTCTAGAGAACATGACCTATGAAGCCAGGCTTCATGAACTGGGCTTGTTTAGTTTGGAAAAAAGAAGATTAAGGGGGACATGATAGCGGTTTTCAAATATCTAAAAGGGTGTCACCAGGAGGAAGGAGAAAATTTGTTCCTCTTGGTTTCTGAGGACAGGACAAGGAGTAATGGGCTTAAAGTGCAGCAAGGGAGGTTTAGATTGGACATTAGGAAAAAATTCCTAACTGTCAGGGTGGTCAAATATTGGAATAAATTGCCAAGGGAGGTGGTGGAATCTCCCTCTCTGGAGATATTTAAGAACAGGTTAGATAGACATCTGTCAGGGATGGTGTAGACGGAGCTTGGTCCTGCCTTGAGGGTGGGGGGCTGGACTCGATGACCTCTCGAGGTCCCTTCCAGTCCTATGATTCTATGTGCCGAAAGTGTCCGTCTGCTATGTACATTAGACAAACGTCTCAGACACTTCGCCAAAGGATCAATGCCCACAAAACAGATATCAGACAGGATCACAAAGAAAAACCGTTTCTTGCCATTTCAACCAGAAAGGACATTGTCTCAACGACTTGATTACCTGCATCCTGCTTCAAAGGCCTTTTAAGACTTCACTTGAAATAATCCTCTGAACTGTCATTCATGCTTAAATTCAACACTTTACACTCAAGTTTGAATAAAGTATCAGAGGGGTAACCGTGTTAGTTTGAATAAAGACGCTAATTATCTTATCCATTACAAAGATAGCTTCCTCAATTATCACCTCTAATATCATTAGCTCACAGACATTTACTCCCCCCCGCCCCATCTGTTCTGAAATTTGATTTGTCCTTTTCATATGTGTTCATTTTTTTAATTGTATCCTTTGGTATATATGGTTGTGACAATTTTCTTCCACTATTTGATCTGAGGAAGTGGGTCTGGCCCACGAAAGCTCATCACCTATTAAACTATCTTGTTAGTCTTTAAAGTGCTACATAGTCCTGTTTTTTGTTACATGTCTCAGGGCTGTCAAAAATCAACATCCGTTAGAGCAGGCCTGGGCAAAATACCCTCCAGGGGCTGGATTCAGCCTGCCAAGCTACCAGATCCAGCTCACAGACACAGCAGGGAACTCAGGCAGACTCCCAGCCTGCCCTCCGCATGCTGCTGAGATGGGGCTGTTGTAGGGCTGTTTGACCAACTGTGAGCACAGGAGAGGGAGGAAAAGGTTAACACGCTTTTCCCACTCCCAGAATCCCACCATTGGCTGGTTTCTGGCCGCTTGGAGCTGCTGGTTTCAACAGGCAGCTTGGGAAGCACCTCCCTCCCCACCGCCTCATCGCCCCTCAGGCTCTCGTAGCTGTTCAAAAATCACATAGCCCCTGCAGCCAGTGTGGGGGTGAGGCAGGCAAAGAGTCTGAGAAAGATTCTCGCTGGGAGTCAAGCAGGTACATCTCCCAATTAGAGCCTGCCTCTGCCCCCTCTCCTGCATCCATATCTCCCTCCCAGATCCTGCACCTCATTCCCCTGCCCAAGATAACCCAAAGCCCTGCACCCATGTCCCCTAACCCAAGTCACAACTGCCTCCTTCGCCCAACTCCCTATCAGATTCCATACTTTCCCCTGCACTCCAATCCCATACTGCAAGCTCCCTTCTGAACCTACCTCCATCCAGACCCCACATCTCCTCCATTAATATGGACGAATGTGGCCTTGACCACTCTTCAAATTCTTGGGAGTGGCCCCTCCCATCACAAATTATTGCCTACCCCTGCTTAACTTAACCCATGAGGTGTAGTCAGAGCTAGGTTGAAAACAACATACCTACTGCCTATCAGAGAGGATTACCTACAGAAAAAGGAGAACCCCTCCAGTTGATGTGGTATGTATCTATACTGAAGTGCTAAGAAGCTAGCAAACTATGAACCTAGAAACAAAGCTCATATCACCCACATACCTGTCAAGGTATGGTGCAAGACTTCCATTCCTGATCTTTCCCAAAAAATCTGCAACCAAGAGAACACCACAGCCATCCCAATATTTTTTAAAACATTCCCATAAAGCCATCATCCTCTATTAAAGTGGCTCAGCTGGACAAATCTACAAGTCCCCACTATGTGCGGGAAACTTACTTATTCTGCAAGTCGAAGATGCGCTGACACTCCTCTTTATACCTCTCCTGGTGTTCTGCCACTGAGAACCGAGATCCACGTGCAAATTTACTCATAGGTCCCTCCCCTGAGCGAGCCTGCTCCGTGGACATTGTGCGCACCACATCAATCACTTCCCAACGGGAAAGCTTCTTAATCTGAAAAACAAAACACACGAGAAAGCACTTCAGGAGACATAGCTCAGGAAGGAGGATACAGAGTCAAACACTAGAGCTAAAAGTGAGCCCTCTCCATATGCCACTCTCTCCATGTCCACACTACAGGTAAGATTGAAGCAGCCACAGTTGGTCTTCCGGGGTTAGGATTAGCAGGTCTAGTGAAGACACGCTAATTAGAACTGAGAGGACGCTCCCATCGATGCTGGTAGTCCTACTTCTATGAGAAGGAAGGGAAGTCGAAGGGAAAGTGTGCTCCCTTTGACTTCCCACAGAGTGAAGAGCACCAAAATTCAACTTAAGAAACTTCAATTTAAGCTACGTAATTAACGTAGCTGAAGTTGCGTACCTGAATTTGAACTTATCCCTTCGTGTAGACCAGGGTTCTGGATCTACCCAATAGACTCCCACGGACAGGACTCCATACTGTACAGCTCCTGGGTCAAACTCACCTCTTCTTCAGGAACACCGAATTTACGTAGAAGCTGTTTGGCATTTTTGAGAGAGAGACGCCGGAGATCAGCATCTGTCCCTGTCACTGTCTTCTTCACTGGCTGTGGCTCCTTGTCATCCTGTTCAAAGACATAGCTCCTGAAGATCACCACTTACGCTAACCTTTTCTATATTCTCATTCCCTGTCTTGCATTCCTTTAAACTGCCTCCCCCACCCCCACCCATCTTTATTCCACTTCTTCAAACTTATCCCTCTTGCCCCACCCCAGCCTTGAGCACACATCTACCTTCTGCTGGGTTGGTTTGTTTGGGATTTTCACATAAGAGAAACCTTCACCACAACCTGTGGGATCTGCCACACCAGTCACTTCCAGCAGGCACTTTCCCTTCATGGCAGCAATGAAGGCTCGCGTGGTATTCCAAGGAGCTGTGCGCACCTGCAATAAAGGGGAGGAATAGGCCATCACAATCCTGTCACTCGCCAGGACAGTTTTCCACCCACTCTTTTGTTGGTCACACCAAAACTTGAAGCACATTCAGCAGTTTTTACTAATGTTCTCAAGTTCAATTTATTGACAGGCCACAGTTTTTATGGACATCAACTGTGTGACGTGTAAGCACACAGGTGATCTGTCCTAATTCAGAGGAAAAACATTCATGACCAAACAGCTTTAAAAATACAATGCAATAAATCTAAATATGCTGAGCCCCCACATATGTCAACTTTGCTTTCTCCACTCCCAGGCACCTCTGCTCATGCTAGCACTAGCTGACACCTCATGGACTGCTTGCTGTACCACCAGGCTCCATTAGTATAATCCTGTTAGCTCTAAGAGGACATTGTGTCAAATTCAACCGCATAGGGTCTGCAGCAGTCTCTATCGAAAATGGGACAGGGATCACCAGAGGTCACTCACTACTCAGCCTCCCTCTTTATGTTGGAAGAAATCTTAGGTAACTAAGCACTGAACAACAATTGAAGGGCGCTATGACCAAGACCAAAGAGCAAGAACATAAGAACGGCCGTACTGGGTCAGACCAAAGGTCCATCTAGGCCAGTAGCCTGTCTGCCGACAGTGGCGGGCACCAAGTGCCCTAAAGGGGGTGGTCCAAAGACAATGATCAAGCGATCTGTCTCCTGCCATCCTTCTCCAGCCTCTGACAGAGGCCAGGGACACCATTTCTATCCCCTGGCTAATAGCCTTTTATGGACCTAACCTCCATGAAATTATCTCGCTTCTCTTTAAACTCTGTTATAGTCCTAGCCTTCACAGCCTCCTCTGGCAAGGAGTTCCACAAGTTGACTACACACTGTGTGAAGAAGAACTTTCGCTTATTAGTTTCAAACCTGCTATTCATTAACTTCATTTGGTAACCTCTAGTTCTTCTATTATGGAGACTAATAAATAACTTTTCTTTATTCACCCTCTCCACACCATTCATGATTTTATATACCTCTATCATATCCTTCCAAAATCCTAATAATTTTAGTTGTCCTTTTCTGAACCCTTTTCTAAGGCCAAAGTATCTTTTTTGAGGTGAGGAGATCACATCTGTACACAGTACTCAAGATGTGGGCGTACCATAGTTTTATACAGGGGCAATAAGATATTCTGTGTTTTATTTTCTATCCCTTTCTTAATCATTCCTAACATTCTATTTGCCTTTTTGACCACCGCTGCATACTGTGTGGAAGTTTTCAGAGAACTATCCACGATAACTCCAAGATCTCTTTCCTGATATATCGTAGCCAAATTAGCCCCCATCATACTGTATGTATAGTTGGGGTTATTTTTTTCCAACGTGCATTACTTTACACCTATCCACACTAAATTTCATTTGCCATTTTGTTGCCCAATCACTCAGTTTGGTGAGATCTTTTTGAAGTTCTTCACAGTCTGCTTCTGTCTTGACTATCTTAAACAGTTTAGTATCATCCGCAAACTTTACTACCTCACTGCTTACCCCTTCCTCCAGATCATTTATAAATAAGTTGAAAAGGATTGATCCCAGGACTGACCCTTGGGGGACACCACTAGTTACCTCTATCCATTCTGAAAATTTACCATTTATTCCTACCCTTTGTTTCATTGATTGAGAACTGGTTAAAAGACAGGAAAGGACCTTCCTTCTTATCCCATGGCAATGTAATTTACACAAGAGCCTTTGGGGAGGGACCTTGTCAAAGGCTTTCTGAAAATCTAAGTATACTATATCTACTGGATCCCCCTTGTCTGCATGTTTGTTAACCCCTTCAAAGAACTCTAATAGATTAGTAAGACATGATTTCCCTTCGCAGACACCATGTTGACTTTTGTCCAACAAATTATGTTCTTCTACGTGTCTGACAATTTTATTCTTCACTATTGTTTCAACTAATTTGCCCGGTACTGAAGTTAGACTTACCCGTCTGTAATTGCCAGAATCGCCGCTAGAGCCCTTTTTAAATATTGGTGTCACGTTAGCTACCTTCCAGTCATTAGGTATGGAAGCCGATTTAAAGGATAGGTTACAAACCACAGATAATAGTTCAGCAATTTCCCATTTGCATTCTTTTAGATGAATGCCATCTGGTCCCAGTGATTTGATAACGTTAAGTTTTTCTATTTGTTCCCAAACTTCCTCTAATGACACTTCAATCCAGGACAGCTCCTCAGATTCACCACCCACAAAGGACGGTGCAGATTTGGGAATCTCTCTAACATCCTCAGCCGTGAAGACTGAAGCAAAGAAATCATTTAGTTTCTCCACAATGGCTTTATCATCCTTGATTGCTCCTATTATATCTCAATCGTCTAGGGGACCACTGGTTTTTTAGCAGGCTTCCTGCTTCTAATGTACTTAAAAAACATTTTGCTATTTCTTTGAGTTTTTGGCTAGCTGTTCTTCAAAATCTTTTTTGCTTTTCTTATTACATTTTTACACTTGATTTGACAGTTTGACATTTGAGAGAGGATCACTCTCCATTTCACCACGATCTAAGTTCATCCTCACTTGTTTTCATGGTACTTTTCTTCTTGTCTTTCCAATTCCCAACTGAAGTTCTCTGCTTGGACTAGGCTCTTCCCTCTGTGCCCGGGACTTTAACCATAAGTCTACTAATAGCATCCCTGTAGAGCGAGCAGAATTATTCTGGTGGGAGCTAGGTGAAGAGGAGGGGTTTCAGATGGTCAGCAGAACTCAGAGCATTGTTGTTATGTGTTCAGGCCATCCTTTGCTGTTCTAGTAGCTGTAATTTTGACATAGATTTTACCTTCAACCCCAGGACACTTGACACATTACAGGGTAGTGAGGCCTAGACTTACACCCTAGCTTGCCACAACTACATATTTGCATAGACCTGAGTCCATTTTGCAGCAAGGGGTGGATTCCTCAGAAAAAAGGACACAAATCATGATTGGACACCCAAAAGAAAACGTGTTCTGATTTAAAGGAGATTTTATTTTTTGCTACCAGGCTCATTTACAGACTATCACATGTCTAATTTCCCTGCTTTTCCTTCACAGTACCTCATCATCAATTTTCATCTGGAAGTCCTCTTCATTCTCTTCCTCTGGGGCAAAAAAAGATTTTTCCCCATAACCGGCATCCTATAGTGAAACAGCAAGAAAAAAAATTGAACTCCCTAATTATAAACAGGATCCATGAGCAAAGGAAAAAAAACCAGTATTATGAAACTGATAGCCTCCAGCAAAGACCAGCCCTACTGTAGTATACCGAACACACCGTGAGGGAGACCAACCATGTGTATCAAACACGTATCAGCCTTTGGGCTAGGATTACCATATTTCAAAAAAGACGACACTGTCCGGTGGAGGGGTGGGAGAGGGCAAGGAGTCAAGTGCAGAAGGGGAGGGGTATTTGAGGGGGTACTGGAGGGTTATGTGTACTGGGGGAAGGGTTATGGAGAGATACTGGAGTGTGTACTGGGAAAGGTATCAGGGTTGGGGTGAGGGGGTACATGCCACCTCACGCTTGAAGTGGGGGGCAGTTTCACAGTGGCAGAGTGGCTGGTACAGCCCATGATGCAGCACCAACCCTCAAACAATCTCCCTTGGTCCTCTCACCCTCCCCAGGCCTGGGAGCAGATGTTTGGGTGGACAGTACTCAACAGCTGTGGCTGCAGGGAAGGAATCAATCTAGCAACAGAGCCAGCTCTTTTTGAGCTGTAACATCTGCTCTCTCCCAGAGAGAGCTGCAGGATCAGAAAAAGAGGGTTCATGTCCAGGGACATCTGGCAACCCTCACGTGAACAAACTTAACTTTCGTCTTCAAAAGATAAACTGTTTCCAAAGCTAGTCCAGCAGCACGACATGCCAACTAATTCCAGGGACAGCCCCATGTGCAGACTAGCTCACTGAGCAGACCTCCAACTCACTAACTCATTCTTCACACCCCTTCTCAGCCTCTGAGACATCACATCTCCACTGCACATTTCCTCAGCAAGTACAATAAGGGGGTAGGGTAGGGAAACCCATACGAGAGAATGGGAGTCCAATGGCTCCCTTTTGCTCATAGATCCAGCTCCCTTCCTGGGCATCTGGAAGTGCAGAAGAGGGTTTAATTGTCTGTCCCAGAGTCAAGATGCTAATTTACCAAAGCTAGAGAAAAATTAGTTGCCACATTATGGAACATTGCTCCTTGCTTCATCTTCCACAAAGAAAGAGTTCCCAGTAATTTAGCAGTATCCGTCAGTCAGCCAGCAAGTGACACTCACCTTTAGCCGCTGCTCAGCTGCAATCATGCTATAATAGGCACAGCACTGCTCTGGGGACACCATCGCTCTTATTTCCTCTTCTGTTGGTAATCTGAAGTCTGATTTTAATACCCACCAATTTGAATCCATCCCTGAAAAATGTAGAGGAGTTTATTTAACTGTAACAATAGAGGCCATTCCTCAAAGAAAAGGAGA
This sequence comes from Pelodiscus sinensis, assembly GCF_049634645.1. Classification (NCBI taxonomy): domain Eukaryota; kingdom Metazoa; phylum Chordata; order Testudines; family Trionychidae; genus Pelodiscus; species Pelodiscus sinensis. Next base: position 432,720 of record NW_027466001.1, read on the forward strand.
TTATTTACTAAGGATGATTAACAAGCAGTATTTAAGTCAGAGGAGGATGGAATGGCTGAGCAGAGAACAGCATTGCCAAATGTGACTTCCATCAGAGTTCTGCAGACTAAATTAGTGAGTGATTAATGAGCTACATGGAAGGCTCTAGAATTAGTGGACACATCAGATATCCATAAAGGGAACATACAGAAACCTATTGGTAAACACTTTAATCTACCTGGACATACATTAAGATATCTCCAAATTGCTGTTTTGTTACAGAACAATTCCACAAGCCAAAAACAGAGACGAATTGGAACTACAACTCATTCACAAGTTTAATTCTCATGCGAATCATTTAAATGGAGATACAGGATGGCTGGGACATTATCGCCCAACCAAACAATGAAAGTGTCAAAGGTTATTTATGTCTGTGCAGAAGAACATAAGCCATCTCTCTCCTGCCATCCATCTCCACTCTGACAAACAAAGGCTAGGGACACCATTCCTTACCCATCCTGGCTAACAGCCATTAATGAACTTCAATTCATGGAGCTTATCTAGTCCTCTTTTAAACCCTATTATAGTCCGAGCCTTCACAATCTCCTCAGGCAAGGAGTTCCACAGATTGATTGTACACTGTGTGAAGAAGAACTTCCTTTTATTTGTTTTAAACCTGCTGACTGTTAATACAAGAACTAGGGGCCCCCAAATGAAATTATGGGAACAAGTAAATAACTTTTCCCTTATTCACTTTCTCCACACCACTCATGATAAGAACATAAGAACGGCCGTACTGGGTCAGACCAAAGGTCCATCTAGCCCAGTAGCCTGTCTGCCGACAATGGTCAGCACAAGGTGCCCCAGAGAGGGTGGACTGAAGACAATGATCAAGAGATTTGTCTCCTGCCATCCTTCTCCAGCCTCTGACAGAGGCCAGCGACACCATTTCTATCCCCTGGCTAATAGCCTTTTATGGACCTAACCTCCATGAAATTATCTCGCTTCTCTTTAAACTCTGTTATAGTCCTAGCCTTCACAGCCTCCTCTGGCAAGGTGTTCCACAGGTTGACTACACGCTGTGTGAAGAACTTTCTTTTATTAGTTTTAAATCTGCTACCCATTAACTTCATTTGGTGTCCGTTAGCTCTTCTATTATGGGAACTAATAACTTTTCTTTATTCGCCCTCTCCACACCACTCATGATTTTATAGACCTCTATCATATCCCCCCTCGGTCTCCTCTTTTCTAAACTAAAAAGTCCCAGTCGTTTTAACTTCTCTTCATATGGAACCTGTTCCAAACCCCTAATCATTTTAGTTGCTCTTTTCTGAACCCTTTCCAAGGCCAAAATATCTTTTTTGAGGTGAGGAGACCACATCTGTACACAGTTTTTTAGACCTCTATCATATCCTCCCTTAGTCTCCTCTTTTCTAAATTGAAACGCCCTTTAACGTCTCTTTAATCTCTCCTCATGAGACCCATTCCAAACTCCTAACCATTTTAGTTGCCCTTCTCTAAACCTTTTCTAATGCTAGTATAAATTTTTTAGACTAGACCACCACATCTGTATGCAATATTCAGGATGTGAGTACCATGGATTTATATAAGGGCAATAAGATATTCTCTGTCTTATTCTCTATCCCTTTTTTAATGAACCCAAACATCCTATTTGCTTGCCTTTTTTTTTTTTTTTTTTTTTCCAACTGTCGCTGCACACTGCATGGACGTCTTCAGAAAACTATCCATGATGGCTCCAAGATCTTTCCTGATTAGTTGTAGCTAAATTAGCCTCCATCATATTGTACGTATAGTTGGGGTTATTTTTTCCAATGTACATTACTTTACATTTATCCACATTAAATTTCATTTGCCATTTTGTTGCCCATTCACTTAGTTTGGTGAGATCTTTTTGAAGTTCTTCACAGTCTGCTTTGGTCTTAACTATCTTGAGCAGTTTAGTATTGTATGCTAACTTTGCCAGCTCACTGTTTACCCTTTTCTCCAGATCATTTATGAATAAGTTGAATAGGATTGGTCCGAGAACTAACTCTTGGGGGACACCACCAGTTACCCCTCTCCATTCTGAAAATTTACCATTTATTCCTATTCTTTGTTTCCCGCTTTTAACCAGTTCTCAATCCATGAAAGGACCTTCCCTCTCATCTCATGACAACTTAATTTACCTAAGAGCCTTTGGTGAGGAACCTTGTCAAAGCCTTTCTGGAAATCTAAGTACACTATATCTTCTGGATCCCCCTTATCCACATGTTTGTTGACCCTTTCAAAGAACTCTAATAGATTAGTAAGACATGATTAGCCTTTACAGAAACCATGTTGACTTTTGCCCAACAAATTGTGTTCTTCTATGTGTCTGACAACTTTATTCTTTATTACCTTTTCAATTAATTCGCCCGGTACTGATGTTAGACTTACCGGTCTGTAATTGCCCGGATCACCTCTAGAGCCCTACCTATTTAAATATTGGTGTTACATTAGCTATCTTCCAGATATTGGGTACAGAAGCTTATTTAAAGGATAGGTTACAAACCATAGTTAAGAGTTCTGCAATTTCACATTTGAGTGCATTCAGAACTCTGGGGTGAATGCCATCTGGTCCCGGTGACTTGTTACTGTTAAGTTTATCAATTAATTCCAAAACCACCTCTAATGACACTTCAATCTGTGACAATTCCTCAGATTTCTCATCTATAAAGGATGGCTCAGGTTTGGGAATCTCCCTAACATCCTTAGCTGTGAAGACTGAAGCAAAGAATTCATTTAGTTTCTCTGCAATGACTATCTTTGAGTACTCCTTTTGCATCTCGACCGTCCAGGGGCTCCACTGGTTGTTTAGCAGGCTTCCTGCTTCTGATGTATTTAAACATTTTGTTATTACTTTGAGTTTCTGGCTAGCTGTTCTTCCAACTCCTTTTTGGCTTTTCTTAATTACACTTAATTTGACAAAAGTTTATTCTCCTTTCTATTTTCCTCACTAGGATTTGACTTCCATTTTTTAAAAAGATGCCTTATCTCACTGCTTCTTTTACATGCTTAAGCCACAATGGCTCTTTTTTAGTTCTTTTACTGTGTTTTTCAATTTGGGCCTCTATTATGGTGTCTATGCAGCTTGCAGGGATTTTACTTTAGTCACTATACCTTTTAATTTCTGTTTAACTAACCTCCTCATTTTTGCATAATTCCCCTTTCTGAAATTGAATGCCACAGCTTTGGGCTGCTGAGGTGTTCCGGTCATTTTTTCCAAGCAGTCCTGCTATAGTTAACTCTTGGACCAGATCCTGTGCTCCACTCAGGACTAAATCGAGAACTACCTCTTCCTTTGTATATTTCTGCACCAGCTGCTCCAAGAAGCAGTCATTTAAGGTATCGAGAAATTATGTGTCTGCATTTCGTCCTTAGGGGACATGTACCCAGTCAATATGGGGATAATTGAAATCCCCCACTATTATTGAGTTTTTTATTTTGATAGCCTCTCTAATCTCCCTCTGCATTTCATAGTCACTATCACTGTCCTGGTCAGATGGTTGATAATATATCCCTACTGTTATATTTTTATTAGAGCATGGAATTGCAGTAAAACTCCAATTGTCTGGCATCCAGAGGTCTGGCACCCCTGATAGTCTGGCACGAACTGGAACCCAGAAATGCTCCAGCCAGCTGAACAATTGGAGCTACTCTGTCCCCGGCTTCCCGAAGTCCGCCGCTGCTGAAACTGACCAGCGGCTGACTTGTAAAAGCTGGGGGCAGAGCACCCCAGCTGCTCTACCCCCAGCTTCCCAAAGTCCACAACCGGTCAGCAGTGGCTGACTTTGGGAAGCTGGGGGTAGAGCAGCTGGGGTGCTGCCGGGTTGGTCCTGCAGCACCGCCCTCTCCCAGGATGCACAGTTCCCCGCCAACCCCCCGCAGACCCCGCATAGCCCCCCTTCCAATACTCCTGATAATATCTGATAATCCGGCACCCCCTGGGTCCTAAAGGTGCCAGATTATCGGAAGTTTACTGTACTATCCATAGAGACTCTATGGAACATGTTGATTCATTTAAGATTTTTACTTCATTTGATTCTACATTTTCTTTCATACATAGTATCCCCCCCCCCCCCCCCCACGCACACACACGACCTGTTCTGTCCTTCCGGTATGATTGTCCTCCATTGATGTCCTCACTCCACCAGGTTTCTGTGATGCCTATTATATCAATATCCTCCTTTAACACAAGGCATTCTAGTTCACCCATCTTATTTAGACTTCTAGCATTTCTGTACAAGCACTTTAAAAACTTGTCACTGTTTATTTGTCTGCCCTTTTCTAATGTGTCAGAGTCTTTTTTATGTGATTTTTTTTTTTGTCCGATCTGGCCCATACTTCATCCTCTCCTCCTGACTAAAACCTAGAGAATCTCTATCAATAGACTCTCCTCTGAGAGAAGTCTCTGTCCAATCCACATGCTCCTCTGTACCAATCAGCTTTCCCTCATCTCTTAATTTAAAAACTGCTCTGTGACCTTTTTCCATGTTTAGTGCCAGCAGTCTGGATCTACTTTGGTTTCCATCCTTCCTGTATAGGCTCCCCCATCCCAAAAGTTTCCCCAGTTTCTTATAAATCTAACCCCCTCCTCCCAACACCATCGTTTCATCCACATATTGAGACTCTGAAGTTCTGACTGCCTGCCTACCTGGCCCTGTGCATGGAATTAGAAGCATTTCTGAGAATGCCACCATAGAGGTCCTGGATTTCAGTCTCTTTCCTAGCAGCCTAAATTTGGCCTCCAGGACGTCTCTCCTACCCTTCCCTACGTCATTGGTACCTACATGTACCACAACCACCGACTCCTCCATAAGTCTATCTAGATGCCTCAAGAGATCTGCAACCTTCGCACCAGGCAGACAAGTCACCATACTGTTCTCTCGGTTATCACAAACCCAGCTATCTATGTTTCTAATGATCGAATCTCCCATTACTAATACCTGCCTTTTCCTAATGACTGGAGTTCCCTCCCCCAGAGAGAGATCCTCAGTGCAAGAGGATACCCCAACATCATCTGGAAGGAGGGTCCCAACTATGGAAGGTTTCACTCTGCTCCTGTTGACTGCTCTCCTTCCCTGAGCCTTTCATCCTCCTTAACAGCACAGAGGATGTCTGACCGGAGGTGGGACAATTCTACAGTGTCCCAGAAAGCCTTATCAACATACCACTCTGCCTCTCTCAGCTCCTCCAGTTCAGACACCCTGGCCTCCAAAGCCCATATGTGGTCTCTGAGGGCCAGGAGCTCCTTGCACCAAATACACACACGCCAGCCGCCCACAGGGCAAGTAATCATACAAACAGGATAGCCCCCACTCTGCTGCTGGACTTCTCTCCTACAGCTACCTAGGTTATTGATAGGGTTTTTATTTAAATCAGGAAGTTTTGATTATAGATTAAAGGTTTTAAAGAATGGCAAGCGTACCTCACCCCCTTCCCAACTCCCTCTTGAAATTCCCTATTGGCAAAGCTCCCTGCTTGCTAACTCACTGCTTTATAAAGCCCTGGCCTTCCTGATAGCCCCCACCCCCTAAGACTCAGCCAATGAAGAGAGGCTTCTAGTTTTCAAACCTTAAATTAGAAGTTAACAGCTTCCAACTTCCAGCCACAGCACACAGTCCCTCAAACAAACCAACACACAAACACAAGCTCAGCACACAGCAAGTAACCCCAAACACAAACACACACTACAGACAGCCACTTACCTTACGGGTCCCATATTTACTCCTCCTTCACCTGGAGAACTCCCTCTCGAAACACCCTGTAAGCTGGCCCTGGTTTTAGTTTTCTTCTTCTCTAATTGCTAACTAATGGTTCTTATCTCTTAATACTAAAGGAAGTTACTCACCTCGTGCAGTAACTATTGTTCTTCGAGATGCGTGTCCCGTGGATGCTCCACTGTAGGTGTCGGGCTTGTCCCGGGGCCGCAGATCGGAGATCTTTTCTAGCCGTAGTCTGCCAGACCGCGCATGCGCGAAGTACGGCTCGTGGCTTTTCGCGCCGTTTGAGCGTTGGTGGTCCAGCTCCCACCAGTTCCTCCTGCCTCTTGCTCTGAAAGGCACAAAGTAGAGAAAACTCCGAAGAGGGGAAGAGGGCGGGTCGTGGAGCACCCACGGGACACGCATCTCGAAGAACAATCGTTACTGCACAAGGTGAGTAACTGCCTTTTCTTCTTTGAGCAGTGTCCCGTGGGTGCTCCACTGTAGGTGAATGTACAGCAGTAGCTCGCGAATGGAGGTGGGTTCAGAGCTAGCATGCCGTAGCTGAGGATAACACTGCTGTCGCCACTGCCGAATCGGGTATTAAGAGATTGGGGATGGCATAATGTGTAGCGAAGGTTAAGTTGGAAGACCACGTAGCAGCTCTACAGATATCTATCAAGGGAACTCCCTTGAGGAATGCAGTGGACGTTGCGACAGCCCGAGTCGAATGGGCTCTCAAAGTTGAAGGCAGTGGTTTGTTTCGCAGTTTATAACAAGTCCTTATGCACTGCACAATAGTGGAGGAGATGCGTTGAGCGGACAATGAGCGACCTTTAGTACGGTCCGCCATTGATATTAGTAGCGAGTCCACCACTCAAAAAGGTCTGGTTCTCTCAATATAAAAGGCAAGAGCACATCTGACGTCCAAAGTGTGCAGGCGCACATGTTCTGGTGAAGCGTGTGGTTTGGGATGGAATATAGGAAGAATTATTGGTTCATTGATGTGAAAACGAGAGATCACTTTGGGGCGAAAACGTAGTTGTGTTCACAATATCACCACTTGGTGTGTAAAAACCGTATAGGGGAGGAGAGACTGATAGTGCAGCTAGCTCACTCACTCTCCTCGTGGAAGTAACTGCCAACAAGAAAACTACCTTCATGGACAGGTCATGTAGATTGCATATTGCTAGCGGTTCGAAGGGTTTGCCTGTCTCAGTATTCAGGACCATTTCGAGGTCCCAAGGATCCGCCGGTTGAGTATAACGTGGATACAAGTTGGACATTCCCTTCAAGAACCTTTTCGGTGTCGGATGGGAAAATACGGAACATCCGTCGACAGGCTGATGAAAGGCTGCTATTACAGCGACATGAACTCTAATGGAAGCGCAGGTAAGGCCCGAATTTTTGAGGTATACAAGTTAGTCCAGGATACACTGTAGAGGTGTAGAGACTGGATTTTAGATCCTTTTGGAAACACCATGATGAGAAGCGTGACCATTTTGAGAGGTAAGTAGTTCGCGTAGGTAATTTTCTACTGTTTAGTAAAATGTGCTTGACAGATTGTGAGCATAACGCTTCTGATTGTTGGAACCAACTAGGTACCACGCCGTGAGTGCGAGATGGTCCACCTGCGGATGGAGCAGGGAGCGATGATTTTGCGAGAGCAGATCGTGTCAAATTAGTAGAGGACACGGAGGATGTATTGACATGCGATGGAGGTATGGATACCACATTTGCCTGGGCCAGGAGGGGGCTATTAGGATTACTGTAGCGCTCTCCCGAATAATTTTCTCCACTACCCTGGGAATCAAGGGTGTGGGTGGAAATGCGTAAAGTAGGTGACGTCCCCAGTTGTATAGGAAAGCGTCACCTTCTGAATTTCGCCCAATTCCCGCTCTCGAGCAATACTGAGGACATTTCGCATTGTGACAAGTGGCAAAGAGGTATACTAACGGAAATCCCCATCATTGAAATATCGCAGAGAGCACTGTGGGATGTAACTCCCACTCGTGGTTGAGAGAAAAATGCCTGCTGAGGGCATCGGCCGTTACGTTGTGGTGGCCCGGGAGATACTCTGCAATTAAAAAGACGTTGTGGCGATTGCACATGTTCCATAGACGTACCGCTTCTGCGCACAAGGAGTGGGATCTGGCTCCACCCTGCTTGTTTACATAATAAACGGTTGTCATATTGTCTGTAAGGACTCGTATGACTTGTCCCCGAATGACAGGAAGGAAGCGTTGGCATGCTTTGTACACTGCCCTGAGCTCCAGGAAGTTGATGTGCATCAACGATTCGTCTGGCAACCATAGGCCTTGTACTTGTTCGGGGCCGAGGTGTGCGCCCCATCCGATGAGTGACGCATCTGTTGTCAACTGCGCCCATGGCTGAGGGCGATGAAAGGGTACGCCCGACAATAGATTGTCTGGACCTGTCCACCAAGCTAGTGACTTCTTGACATGGGTGGGAACCGTTACTGTCATGTGGACGTAGCGATCATTGGGGGGGACAGATCCGTGCCATCCAATGTTGAAGGCATCGAAAACGCAACCTTGCGTGTTTGACCATGTATGTTGTGGAGGCCATGTGCTCCATAAGCTGTAGGCACCGTAGTATGGGAACCGTTGGGCTGATGAGCAAGAACTGGATCAAATCCTGCATCATCTGGAACCTTTCCATCTGTAATTACACACACTCGCGCGTAGAGTCTCGACAAGCGCCTATGAACTGTATTGATTGGTGCGGTTCCAATGAGGACTTCGGGATATTGAGAATGAGACCCAGCTCCTGGAAGACCGTGCGTGTTGTCTCTGTCACATCGCGTGCTACCTGCAAAGATTGGGCTCTGATTAAGCAATCGTTGAGGTATGGAAAGATCATTATGTGTAGACGAAGATATGCAGTCACCACGGCCAGGGTCTTGCAGAAAACCCGTGGAGCTGACGAGAGACCGAACGGCAGGACCTTGTATTGGAAATGGTCTGTACCGATTTGGAAGCGTAGGAATCGTCTGTGTGCCAGATGAATCGCAATGTGGAAGTATGCGTCCTGAAGATCGAGGGATGTGAACCAATCCCCGTTCTGAAGTGCTGGGATGATTGTAGCTAAGGTAACCATTCGAAACAGTTGTTTTTGTAAGAAACGGTTGAGGTCGCAAAGATCTAGTATCAGTCTCCATCCCCCTGATTTCTTTTCCGTTACAAAGTACCGGCCCCCTGGGCATGCGTGCCTCAACAGGGGAAACTGCTATACAAAGCTCCGATCTGCGGCTCAGGGCAACCCTTTACCTACAGTGGAGCACCCACGGGGACACTACTCGAAGAAGAATAAAAACCTCTGCCCTTGAACTCGTCCGGAACAGGCTGTATTCCTCCGACAGCGAGTAGATGGGTAACTTCTTGCCTGAGCAAGGGCTCGTGAGATGGGTCCCTGAAAAGGGACAGGGCAGGGGGAAAAGGGGGGGGTAGCGACGTGAATGGGATGGTGTAACCGAGGCGAATTGTCTGAAGGACCCATTTGTCAGTGGTGATGTAAGCCCATCGATGGAGGTACAGCCTCAGACGGTGGTGAAAAATCACCTTCGTAGCACTCAATGGTGATGGTAGGAATGGTTCTCAATCCCTCGAGTGACGCGTCAAACTTGCTGTCTGGTACCCTGTTGGGAAGTAGTTTTGGGCGGCGGACGTCTCCACTGTTGACGCTGTCTACCTCTTTGTTGGTCTTGAGGCCTATACTGAGGAGGTTGTCGTGGGGGGGGCCTCTGCCTTTGGTAGGGGGTATATCGTTTTCTACGGTATGGAGGAGTGTACATGCCCAATGTTTTTAAAGTGGTTCTGGAGTCCTTCCTCGAGTGCAGAAGTTGGTCAGTCTTATCAGAAAAGAGATTTTGCCTGTCAAAGGGTAGGTCCTCGACCTTCGACAAGAGGTCTTTGGGAGCAGAGGACCGCTGCAGCCAGGATGCTCTGCGCATAACGACCGATGTAGCAGTCGTGCGCGCTGCAGTGTCGGCTGTATCCAGGGCAATATGTAAGGCCGTTCCAGAGGCTGCGTAGCCCTCTTGTATTACAGCCTTTAAAATGTCCCGTTTCGCCTCTGGAAGATGTTGAAGAAGTGGCACAAGCTTGGCGTAGTTGTCGAAATTGTGATTCGCCAACAGTGCAGAATAATCTCCGGGGCCTGTCTCTGCTCTTCCAGAACAAGCGATAAATGAAGACCTAAAAAACAAGTTATGAAAGTTGCTGTATGCTTTGTGTGCTCACACACTGAATGAAATTTACTGCAGGCAGAGCTAATAGTGTGGTCTATACTGAACAACCAACATCTGCCACCAGAAGAGCCTGTTTTCTATTGCTTATCACTTTATCACACTATCTATTTAGGATTACATTCGTCAAGTGTTTGCCTAAAGCTGGGTGTTTTTAAAACAAACAAAATGGTTCAGCCATTTCCAAGAACAAGATTAGTGAAAAATACATTTTGCCCAAGTTAACAAAAAAAAATCTTATGACTTCACGAGAATCTCTAGTCCAGGGACAGGAAATAAGCCACAGGCAGCTTGCTAGGGATAGCCCCTGGTGGGCCACCAGAGTACTCAGAGTACGCCGGGGATGGTGAACGTATTTCCGGAGAGAACTCGGGACTTAGTGAGAGAGAAGATAATCTCCTAGATCTATGGGCAGGTGGTGCCAGCAACTGTTCCGGTGGAGAGGAAGTTGGAGTGGAGAGCACAGAGTGAGGGATTATCTCCACTGGTATTGAAGGAGTCCGTGCCGAGGTGGTCCGCGTCGTCTGAGTCGATTGTGTCGGCACAGACGACTGTCTCGGTTCCGGGGACCATCTCAAGGGGGAAGGCCGCCTCGGTGCCGGTGGACGTCCTTCTAAGGGAAGCCTGTGATGTGACGATCCTTCCAGTGCCGAAGGATGGCTCGGTGCCGGTAAGCGCATCGATCACGAGGAACACTCCAGTGCCGGTGAACGTGTAACTGGTGATTGTTGCTTCCTGGGCAGCGATGATTGATTCGGTGCCAACCGTGTAGGAGAATAAGGGTGCTCAGGAGTTACCGAGAGTCCCCGTGTCGAGGGTATCGGCGCTGTTTGTTTTGGCCGTGCCGCATGTGCCCGGGGCGAGGAGCGACTCAAAGCTGGTGATCGTGCTCGAGAATGAGCCGGTGCCGAAGAACGCTCCTGTGCTGAGGAATGGCTCGGCTCCGCAGGCAGCTTGGACGTGTGTCTTGATGCCGGGGAGCATCTCGGTGCCGGGGAGCGGCTGCATGCCGGGGAGCGTCTCGGCGCCGGGGAGCGTTCCGCACCAGCAGAGGTCCTCGAAGCCGTGGAGGTCCCTGGAAGCGGTTTGGAAACCGAGGGAACGGCTGAGACCATGGAACCAGATATTGAAGGGCTCGGAGCCGACTTACTCCGGCTGTCTTTGGGCGCCACCACAACGCGTGCGGGCGGTGCCGTTGATGTCCCTGGCTGGTCACCAGCACCCGATCGTGAGGGTGGAAGAAATCGCGTTGGAGATGGTTTCCTCTTCGTTCTTTTAGTTTGCTCTGCATGCCCCTTAGGTTGCTGGGTTTGGGGTTGCAGAGCTTTGTCGAACAAGAGGATCTTTAGGCGCATGTCCCTGACCTGTCTTGCTCTGGCTGTTAGCTTGGAGCAATGGGGACATTTTTGGGATATGTGGCCTTCCCTGAGGCACCTGAGGCACAGGGAACGGCCATCAGAGGCAGGCATTGCCTCGCGGCATTTGCCGCACTTCTTGAACCCCGGCATTGAGAAAGAATAAACTGACTACTGAAGAAAATTTTTTTTTTTTTTTTTTTTTTTTAAACGACTAGAACTATCAACTATACAAAGAACTATAACTATAACTTTTTAAAACTATGTATATAACAACTGTTGGTAATCTCTCTCTGTCTTTGTGAACAGGGTTCACGAGAGAGACGTTGACCCTCCGCGGCCGAGGACGGTCAGAAGGAACAGGCGGGAACCGGACCACCAACGCTCAAATGGCACGAAAAGCCACAAGCCGTACTTCGCGCATGCGCGGTCCAGCAGACTACGGCTAGAAAAGATCTCCGATCTGCGGCGCTGGGACAAGCCCAAAACCTACAGTGGAGCACCCACAGGACACTGCTCGAAGAAGAATCTGTGGTTTTCCAGTTTCATACATGTTCAGCTCCCTCTTTGATACTGATCTACACTCTGCCTCTTTCTGTTCCCACCCCTCCCATTTTTTTCCTCCTCATCTCACACCCTCCCCCCCATTTATTTTGGTTCTGGACATCCAAACACTACAGTCATCTGAAGAAGTGGGCTGTGCCCACAAAAGCTCATGATACCGTCTACATATTTTGTTAGTCTTTAAAGTGCTACCAGACTATTATTTGTTTTTTAAATTTTTACTGTTACAGACTAACTTGGCTAGTCCGCTGAAGCTCTAGAATACCTGTTCGTTTAAAGTCAGCACAAAGCTTCAGCCGCTTTCGGATGCTGCTCTCAGAATGGGAAGGAAAAGCCTTCTTGATATCCTCCATGCGAATTCTCCGGGGCCGGTCTCTGCTCTTCCAGAACAAGCGATAAATGAAGACCTAAAAAACAAGTTATGAAAGTTGCTGTATGCTTTGTGTGCTCACACACTGAATGGAATTTACTGCAGGCAGAGCTAATAGTGTGGTCTATACTGAACAACCAACATCTGCCACCCGAAGAGCCTGTTTTCCATTGCTTATCACTTTATCACACTATCTATTTAGGATTACATTCGTCAAGTGTTTGCCTAAAGCTGGGTGTTTTTAAAACAAACAAAATGGTTCAGCCATTTCCAAGAACAAGGTTAGTGAAAAATACATTTTGCCCAAGTTAACAAAAAAAAATCTTATGACTTCACGAGTATTTCTAGTCCAGGGACAGGAAATAGCCACAGGCAGCTCGCTAGGGATAGCCCCTGGTGGACCACCAGAGTTTTATTTACCTGCATTCTCCACAGATACTTGAAACTCCTTTTAGCCCCAGATCACCATTCCTGGCCCATGGGAGCTGTAGGAAGCGGTGCAGACCAGGATGCTGCTTCCTGCTGTTCCTATTGGCCAGGAATGGTAAACCACAGCCAGTGGGAGCTACAAGTGCCCACATCTGCTCAGGTGCAGGTAAATAATGCAGCAGTGGCCCACCATAGGCTAAAGTTGATGAACCACATCTGATTCATGGGCCAGTTATTGCCAATTGCTGCTCTAGTATCTTGATGCCAGAGAGATAGTGGGCTTCAAGGTGGATGTTGTGGATGTGGCAGAAGTCCCTGAGACAGAGCTTCTTGGCAGCAAGCTTATGAATGCAATCCCCCTTGATTGCTGATGTAGAACATCAAGGCTGTGTCTGTGTTCCCTTTAATCTTTTCCAGCCATGTGCAGATTTTCTTCTATTCATATGTAGGGAAAAAAATGTGCACCATGGCACAGAGCTTGGTGGCACCTAAATCTTTCCTGAGCAACCGCACAAGCACCCAGGTTAGAGGGAACACTGGCCATGTCTTCTGTGAGAACTCTTATCACTGTGCCTGCCAGACAGACCACTCTGAGTTCTGTTTTGTGCATTATCTCATCTGGGGACACACTTTGGGTCTGAAGACCGTTGATGTGTGCGCCCCTGCCAAGGTCCGAGGCATCCAAGACCAGCTCTCTGGAAGAAATGGGGGGTGGCAAACGGAATTCCATCCCGTATCTATCATTGAAGCAAGACAAGTACCACCAGAGAAACAGTGACAATCTTTTCCAAGGGAACCCTGGTTTGGGAATAGGTTGGTGCCAGTTATTGCTGCAGGGGCCACACGTGGCACTTGGAATGGTAGACCTTCAACGTATACGCCACCATGCAACCCAGTAGGTGAAGACACATCTTGGCCACCAAAGGAAACATGGAAACTTTCACGAGACGGCCCATCAGGACTTAAGTCTGTCTATGGGCAAGAATGCCCTAGCTTGGATCAAAGTATGTGGCCTTCAGGTCGAGGGTAGCAGACCAACCTCCAGGATCCATGGAGGGAATAATGGAGGCCAGGGAGACAATGTGGCATTTTGACTTCTTTAAACACCTGTTTAGGTCCCACAGGTCCAGAATGGGACCCAGACCAACCATAGTCTTCAGGATTAAAAAACCACCATGAATAGAAAGCCCCATTGCAGTATTTGAGCAGAACTTTCTCCACCACCCATAGTCAGAACAGCCTTGATCCTCCTATTATCCAGGATGGGTAGGAATGGTGTCCCTAGCCTCTCTGTCAGCAGATAGGAATGGGCAACAGAGATGGATGACTTGGTTATTACCTGTTCTGTTCACTCCCTCTGGGCATCTGACATTGGCTACTCTTGGCAGACAGGATACTGAGCGAGATGGACCTTTGGTCTTGTCACGAATCATGAGTACTGTGAATGGTTAACACGAGTGAATCAACAGCAAGTTAGCTGAAGAGAGGCCATGCAAGAGCCCCAGAGGATTATGGGTTTGTTTACAACTTTAAGAAAAAAGGACTCTAAAATTAAAGAACTGTGTATGTGGCTAAGGCAGCGTTTCCAGAAAAGAAAAAGTAACAAGGGAAGAATCTAACCAAGGACAGACCATTGTTTCTCACTCATGGTGAGGCAAGCAAAATTGGGTGGTGCAGAAACTGGGTGCTTCTGGATCAGTCGTGGCCCCACAAGTTGGAGTCCACTGATTCAGCATATTGGGGTGACATGCACGTCGGACTTCCGCCTCAACAAAATTAACCAACATAACCTGGAGTCTGGCCAGCCCCAGAGGTGGGGGAGGGGTGTGTGTGTGTGTGAGAGAAAGAGAAATTGGATTAAGAATTAGATTTAGATTATTAAGTATACCATTTAATTATTGCTTGTAATGCCTTTTCATGTCTTTTAATGCTGTTTTAATTGCTTAGAACTAAATACACATATACAGGGCCCGACAAATGCACTCGCCCGTGGCGAGTAGATTTAATCAGCTGGCGAGTGCAGAGGCAGACTGGCCTGGTGGGCGGTTGTGACCGGCTGGCCAAAGCCCACACGACGAGCGGCACGGCCCCATCCGATCTGCCGGCCGGGCGGAGGAGCGGAGTGCCGCCGGGAAGGGGGAAGCGCCGTGATTCTCAGCACCGGGCATGAGCCAGAGGGTGGGATGCCGGCAGACGCCAGTATGCTGGCGTGACATGGCCCCACTGATTTTAAAGGGCCGCGGCTGCTCAGCTCTGGTTGAGTGGCCCCGGGAGCTGGTTGTGGCGCAGCCAGGCCCCACCCCGCCAGCTCCAGTCCTGCCATGGCCCCAACCCCGTCGCCGGTGACAGACCACTCCCGGCTGACCACCCAGCTCACTGCACCCGCCCCGCGCCCTTTTGTCTCCGTGCCGCCCATTCCCCACGCTACCCCTGCACCCTGGATCCCCTGCTCTACCTCTTCCCTGCAACTCTCTGGCTCTGCGCTGCCCTTGCACCCTGCTCCCCTCCGATCCCTGCCCCCCCCAACTCCGTGCTGCCCATTCCCTGCACTGCCCCAGATCCCGATCCCTCTGCCCCTGCCATTCCCTGTGTCCCATTCCCCGTGCCTCCACCGCACCCCGCGTCCCTCTGGCTCCGTGCCTCCCATTCCCCGCGCCACCCCTGTACCCCCCCCCCCACTGTTCCCTGCACCCCCTGTGGGTCGGGAGTGAAGGGTGCTTGCCCATAGGGAGTGGCTGGACAGGGCAGGGAAAAGGCTGCTGTGACCCAGCAGCGAGTGAAAGGGGGAGTTCACTTGAAGCGCTTTTGCCTTTATGGAAAAAAAACAAATGAAAATGCTATTTGCTATTTATAGGGCTAAAATGCCGGGACAAAAATGGAAAAAAAAACCCATTGCAAAATGCAAACGTGTAAAAGACAACAAAAAAGGGGGGGGGGGGGGAATGTTTTGCTTGGGGCAGCAAAAAACCTAGAGCTGGCCCTGGGGGAGGGGAAGGGACTGGACTATGGGGAGGGGAAAAATATGGGGAAGAGGCTTGTGCTGAAGAGGACGGAGATGGAGAAAGGGGAAGGCACCAAGGGACAGGGGTGGCGGAGAGACAAATGCCAGGGGGCCAAGTGCAGACAATGAGGAAAAGGGCAGGAGGGGAGGTGTCAGTGGGAGGGGAGACAGGGTGATGCTGGGAGAGGAGAGAGTAAGGGCACTGGGAGCTGGAGGGGGGGTTGTGCTTGGAGAAGGCTAGAAAGAAGGGGTGGGCATGAGGAAGGCGGGGATGGAGCAAGCCAAGTATGAGGGCACAGGGGCATAAGGGGAACAGAGGCAGAGGGTGGTGAGCATCGGGGAAAAGAGAGCAAAAGGGGCAGGGGCAGTGAGGAAAGTGCTGGCACCAGGAGGGTGCAGGTGCCAGGGGATTGTGGGGGTGAAGCAGAAGGGCAGACACCTGCAGGGGAGGGACCAGCACCAGAGGAGAGAGGCAGGGCAGGTGTGTAGAGGGAGGTGTTACGAGAGGGGATGAGGAGGGGTACCTCACGATCAGAGTGGGGATACTGGAGGAGTGGGCACAGGGGGGGAGAGAAGAGCTGGTGGAAGGGGGCAGGTCTCAGGAAGGCTGAGGGCAGTGAGAAGGGCAGGAGTCAGGACAGCAGAGGAGGGTGAGGGGTTGGGGGGCAGCAGGCACCAGGGGAGCTGATGAAGCAAGGGGAGGAGACACGGCAGCAGAGGGAAAAGGTAGAGGTTTATAAGATATTTATTAATAACTTTGGTGTTATTTATTAATAGCTTATTAGTAATTACTGTTCTTATTCTTATTAGGAATTTATGCTATTAAAAGAACACTTTGGGGGGGGTCCCTTTTTTGTCTGGCGAGTAGGGTTTTCCAGAATTTGTCGAGCCCTGTACATTCTATATTATATATATAAATAAAATGTATGTGTGTGCGTGAGAGAGAGAGAGCTTTTAAAACTGCTCCTGAATAGCTATCAGTGGAACAGGTTTGAGGAAGAAGGAGACACAGTTGCCAGAGAAGAAACTGGATCCAAAGGACAGTCTGGATATGTCTAGACTACATGCCTCTGCTGACAGAGGCATGTAAAATAGGCTATGCAACATAGTCAATGAAGCGGGGATTTAAATATCCCCAGCTTTATTAAAATAGAAATGGCCGCCAATCTGTGCCGGCTCAGCTGATAGTCAGCACAGCACGAGAGTCAAGATGCGGATTGGTCGACAAGGGAAGACTTTGTCGACTATTCCTGTGAACCACATTTCACAAGGCATAAGGGAGCGGTCAACAAAGGCATTCCCTGTTGACCGATCCGCATCTTGACGATCAGCTGAGCCATCACAGTGCGTTGGCCATTTTTATTTTAATGAAGCCGGGGATATTTAAATCCCTGCTTCATTGACTATGTTGGGCAGCCTATTTTACATGCCTCTGTCAGCAGAGGCATGTAGTCTAGACATACCCTCTGGTATATCACCCTTCAGTGTATCCTCAAAACGATTTCCTGGCTCACTGTTTGGAGTGGGTTGAGTCCTACTAGGTGGAGTGGCTCACTCAGTTGGGGCCTGTAGCCTTCAGTTTTCTTGGCAGCCAGCACCTGATGGGGCTGGCTCTCTTGAACCAGAGGCTGCTGAAACAGGAATCGTTTATGGTCAGGGCCAGGAACATACAGCACCAGAATCTTTAGGGTGGTGTAGAAATCCTTAAGCCTTTTTAACTTTGTGTCTATTTACTCTGCCAACAGGCACAACCATCAAAAGGGAGGCCATGCAAGGACTGATGAACCTCGGCTGACAGGCCGGAGAAGAGCAGCCAGGATATGGATGATGCCATGGTGTACCCCACAGAGTCTGCCATACTTGAAACCGTTGAGGGGGCTGCTCTGGCAGCCGTCATGCTATTTTTCAGAATCACTTTAAACTTCTTTCTGAAACCTTCAGGGAGTGATTCCTTGACTGTAGCCAAGATCTGCCACATATTAAATTTGTAGCAGCCAAGGTGGGTTTAGTGATTTACCACCTTTAATTTTGCTGACTGGAGGATGAATACATCTTGCACTCAAACAAATCCAGTTTTAGGAGTCTTTGTTCTTTGGCATTGCCCCTAGTTGCTTCTGCCTTTCCTCCTGGTTGAGCACCTCAACCACTATGAAGTTAGGGCTGGAAGGAGCATATAGATATCCATGGCCCTTTGTGGGCACAAAGTTTTATGGTCAGCTCTCTTAGAAAAGGAGCGCAGGAAGGAGGGAGTTTGCCAGAAGGCGTCAGTGTTTTTCAAAACACCTTCATGCTGAGGCAAAGCCACTCTGGCAGGCACCAAGGAGCTCAGAACATCAAACAGAGCAATGGCCAGCTCCTCGATCACCTCCTCAGACAGCCCCACATTACAGGTGGCCTGTTTTTAAAAAGTTCCTGATGTGCTTTCACATTACCTTGTGGGAACCAGGTGAGGAGGACTAGTAATGGCCTCATCCAGTGAAGACAGATGAGGCGAGTGCCAGGATCTCTGCATCCCAAGGAGTACATGGTAGCACTAGCATCCTTTAAACTGTGCAGCCTAGAGTCAGTCTGCTCAAAAAACAGCCCTGAGCCTTCAAACGTGAGGCCTTGCAGTGTATACTGAACATCAAAGTGGAGGCCCAAGGCTTGACCCCACTCTAACCTGTGCATGACTATGCCTGTTGAGAAGGAGTGGACCACAGAACCCAAGGTGGCCTCAAGAGCCAATCTTGCCATGGCCTTTCCCTCCTCCAACAGGTCAGTAAACTCCACATGAAAGTTCTCTGGCAGAAGCACTTTAAATTTTCACATGGCACTGACATTGCATCAACTGATGACTGGTTGCTGGTTTGCTATCCTCAGCTGCAAACCTCCAACTGCATATACCTTCTTGCCAAAGACACCCAAGCATTTGGCCTCTTTAGCTCTGGGCACTGGTGCTTGATGACCTTGCTGCTCCTGCTTGCTGACCCATCAAGACCATCGGGGGGGGGCGGGGGAGGTTGAATAGAGGTACTTGTAGCCCTTCCTCAACTACCCTTGCTGTCAGAGGGACAGAGGCCAGAGCCTGCCAAATTGAGAGGTTATTTTTCTCTACTGTTTTAAAGAGGAGAAAGGAAACCCTCAATGGCCTCTCTGGAGGCAGGGTATCAACCATGGGGTCTTTATCTTCTCTACCTCCTCCACTTGGACACCCATATGTTGCAGGCCATTCAGTGGAGCAGGTCCTGGTGGGCCCTGTCGTCAATAAAGAGGCCCTGAAGTAGAGGCTCTTGCCATCGCCTCATCCAGAGATGACAAGAAAGCCACAAGAGGGACGGGATTTTCCTGCTCATCAGTTGAGTTTGCATCCCCTTGATGGCCATTCAGTGAGCTGTGATCAGGAGGGCCTTGGGGCTGAGGAGATTGCTGAGGTGCCTTGCCAACCGTTGAGTCCCCTGCACTACAGTAGGGAGCTTCGACAGCGAGGCTTCTGGAGGGTGATGATGAGAGCTGGAGACTTGCTGACCTTGAGACCACAGAGGAGGCACCTTGGGTCTGGCTATCTGCCCAGGGGTTCCAAAAAGGCCACTGAGGTTGTGGGAGCCATTGAGTTTGCCACACCCTGTGGTGTCATCCTCTGTGTTTGTAGGTGCACCTGATCCCCATAGAGTAGATGGGCTCCCTTTCGGACAACGACTATGCCAAAGGAGAAGACTACAGTGGCATCAATGAGCCCTGCACAAGAGGACCAGGGCAGTGCTCAGAGGGGCAGGGCAAAGACCTACATCTGCTGCCCATCCTAGAACGGTACCCTACTCTGGGTGCCAGAGCTACCAGTGAACAGTGCCATGCCTCCAACCCAGATAAGGAATGGTGCCAGGGCCTTGTGGATGACGAGGACAGGGCATTGCGTTTTGGCATCAGATAGCGGTGAGCGCTGGCACTGAGGCCCGACGAAAGTCTCTCCCTGGTGCTGCAGTGGGGTAAGACTCTTGCTGGGGAGCTGAGAAGCGATAAGCCTCCTGTGTCTCCACCACACATGCTTATGGCTCTACCCATACTAGGGACCGGTGCTAGGGCTCCAGCGAGGCAGATCAGTGTGGTGCCTGGTGCCAATCCAGAAAAGGAGACCATATCATCATCATCACAGGCTTTCCTCGTGAAGCGAGTTGTCTCTGTAGTGACAAAGGTTTCGATACCTCGAACCTCCACTGAGATGATGTAAGCTCAATAAGGTCTTTGGAAGCCTCAAAAGGTATTGGGCATCGAAGGCTCAACCAGGTCCACCACTTCATGGATGGTGGGGGAGCCATGCAGTGCCAGACTCGACAGGGCCTGGGTTATGGGAGTCAGTGATATCGCTTCCCTCTGTTTCAAGGGTCTACGACCTGAAGGGGGCTCAACAGCTCTAAGAGGGGAATGCCCTTTGTCACCCCTCTTGTGCCTCGAAGAGTGGAGAGGTCAAACAGTGCCACAGCTGAGTTTCCTGCTGCAGTACTAGGGATTTGCAGTGCCAGGGCTTCTGGGTAGAGTCCTTAGCCCGCACCATATCACACACTGATGCCAGAGCAGTACACAACGAAGAGCTCAGGTCCAGACAATCATTAAATGCCTCACGCAAAAGTCTCTTTGCTACATTCTTCTCAGCTTGAATGACTTGTAAATTCTGCAAAGATCAGACAAGGGAGGCAGGAGTGGTGAGGGTAAATGTTAGGCATAGGCTTACGACAGGAACCGCAAGCCTTAAACCACCGGGCTGGTGCCCCATAGCATGCAGCCCAAGGCAGGCAGTAGTAAAACTAACTACCATACATGCAAAGCACACCCCTAATTGGAACAGATGTAAACAAGCACTTGAAGAACCTGCTGGACATCAGGACCTACACAGCCCTCCAGAGTGTCACAGAACACCATGGCTCATCCCCACTTAGCCATGCAGCACAGGGGGTGTCAAGTGCAGCACCGCCAGGTAGATTCCCTTGGTTCTGTGATATCAAATGCAGCCAGAGAGGCAGCTGCTGGGGGGTGGCTGCCAACAGACTTAGCATGCCAAACCAGCACTGGTGAAGCCACGCTGAGGCTATGAAGTGGACAGTAGCTCTGTCTTGCTTCACCTTTAGCAGGCCCTTGTGGATAATGGTACTAGTGGGAAGGCATACATCAACATTCCCAACCACAGACTTAGGAAAGTGTCTGGTAGGGAGTCTTTGTCCTTTCTCTGCAGAGAACAGAACACATGGCACTTCCTATTGCGCCGGGACACGAACAGGTCAACTTGGGGATTCTGCTCTGCACCCACTCATTTTTCCCTGTGGGTGTTATAGTCCCAGAGCACCACTGAGTTGGCTGTTCCAACCACTGTCACTGACAGCAAGAAGGAAATGAGAAGGGGCCAGGTCAACAGGGGGTATATATTCGGTGCCATGAAAGCACCATTCCAGGGGGTTTCACTGCTGATCCAATGGGAGCTGCTAAGACAAAACCTTTCCAACATGTGCGCGCACACACGCAATCAGAATCAATAGGAGCAATCACTCAAAGAAAAACTTCAACTTCTTGAGACTTGTTGATGCCACAGGTTCAGAAGGGGTCTGAGGCTAAGATTCCCCCTAAGCTGAACGGTCACTCACCTTCCTATTAAGCCTCATGCAGGGCCTTACGGCTACAATGGCAAGAGATCTCTCCACAAGCCCTGAAGCTGCTGGGGATGGCAGGATGCACCCCCTCCCCACTGGCCCAGCACAGACCTTACCCTCAGAGCCCATCAGGACCTACACAGCCCTCCAGAGTGCCACAGCCAACCCTACTGATGCTGCCACAGCAAATGTCTCCAACACGGGTGCATACATATCTACCACAAACTCAAAAGGAACCTCAGATCAGGACAGACCTTACAGGACTGAAGCAACCCGATATGCTCACTCCAGGGTCCTCTGTATGGAATCATCCCCACACTGTGTCTATCACATACCTGTAGAAAGTCCCTGATGTGAGTATTGGCCCGTTTGGAGTTGGGACCAGGAACTTCAAAGAGTGGGCACTCCTGTCCCACTACAAAGATATCGACCAGCTCGCGAATGTAACAGCCTTGTCGTGTCCGGATAATCAGGAAATCCGTTTCTGGCATCTTGTGCAAATAAATAGGGGCCCGAAAGAGGTTGTTTTCAAATGCCTAACAAGAAACAAACAAAAATTTGAAAGATAAATACTGATGGCTGAAGACTTTGAAATAAGAACGTAAGAGCCATAAGGGGTCAGACCAAAGGACCATCTAGCCCACTGTCCTGTCTTCCAACATTGGCTAATGCCAAGAGCCCCACAGAGACTCTTTTGCTCACTCCAACCTCATAACTGTCTGTCACATTCTCTGGTGCAATCCCATAGATGGAACAGCACCTGCCCTGAATTGATCACAGGGCCACTATCCTCTCTACAAGGTTTATTCTATCCACAAAGCCAGAAGAAACCACTGATTACATTATCTGGGGGGAGGAGAGTGAGACAGGCCTAACACAGGGTGTGGGGGGGTAAGAGACCAGAAGGAAAGGATGGGGGGAAATGTAAGTTGAATCTAATAAACTCTTAACTATTAAGGCATAGCCCATAACATTTCCCTCAGTGCCCACATTATGGATCCCTGTCTTCCACCACTCATCTATCTGCCTTGGCTTGCTCAGATTATACATCCTAGCATCCTGGCTGTCACCATCATCTCTTGAGACCCCAAAATGACTCCAAAAAGCATTATAACCAGACATGGCCAATGAGAGAAAGGGAATCAATTACATGACCATTTCCACCAGATTAGGCAAAATCTTGAATAGTGCGTAGAATGAGAGAGATATCCAGATGTCATCACCTCTCTTTGTGTCTCCTTTTCTTCTCAATTGTATTTTCTTTCACCTTCTGTTTAATAAGAGCCTAGCTTGGCCAACTGAGACTACATCTTTGCACAATACTATTGTAAGCCTGTGGCCAGTAACCAATCTGCAAGATCTCAAAGAGGCTAAAAAGATCTTGTGCATTAGCCATGTTTTTTCCAGCAGCAAGGCTGAAAGCTCAAGACAGCACCAAAGACAAAAGCTGTATCCCTCTTGCGTCTGTTTTAACTCCCGGCAAGCACAATCAAACCCTAACAGCAACAACTGTTCCAAACCATCTCAACTAATTTTTCTTTTCTTAAAAACAAACCCCACACAGCAATTACCACCTTTACTACCATCTAAAAACTGCTAAACAAGGGATTTTCCTTGCTTATGTTAACACTAACTCTGGGCCCATCTATTCCATCACAATTAATGCAGCTCCTCTCACCTGTAGTAACTGGCCAGGGTGCAGTGATCCAAGGAATGGAGATGTGTGACAGTAAACAGTCTCTCCATATTTACAATCTGGTGCACCGGGATCTTTGCCAGGTTTCTGCAAGAGGCAATACCACTCCAGTTAGCACTGAGCAACAAGCAGCGGGAAGCTGCAGCCAGATAAACCCAGCACATTATTGGGCAAAAGCACAGACCACACCAACTACTAAACTTAACTAATTTAATTTAAAGCTTTAATGAGACATTTTCAAGAAAAATCTATTACCACCTTGTTAATCATAAAGCACAAGTGAAATGGATAGAGCAGGATCAGGATAACAGAATGGTTGTCCACTCTTGCACTATACCTATACTGCTTCCTTCTTACGCAAAAGCTTATGTAAATGAAACGCAGATTAGCATAGTGCCGCACTTCATTTGCATAATTAATATGGGGCTGCTTTTGTGCAAGAAGCTTTTGCCCAAAAGGAGCTGTGCAGACGGCTCCTTTTTGCGCCAGAGGGTTTTTTTTTTTGCGCAAAAAGGAGCCATCTACACCGCTCCTTTTTGTGCAAAAGCAGCCCCTAATTAATTATGCAAATGAAGTACAGCAATATGCTAGTCCGCACTTCATTTGAATAAGCTTCTGCACAAGAAGGGTGCCATATAGACGTAGCCTTTGGGTGCAGGTAGCTTGTTTTTATTATTTTGATGCTGATCCAGTCTGGTGTTGGTCCACCACCTCCCTATCAAACATTCTTTATACCTTGTTTCATTACATTCTCAGATGCAAATCATTAAAACTAGTTTATTTATATAAATTAATTTTACTTATTTTTCTAAAACTAATTGGTATATGTCTTTAGCCTGCCACTGCTGTTTGACTGGTTTCATATTTGGTTTTTGAGACTTTTGTTGTTGTATAAATTTAAATTTTATTCATTTTTTTTTTCTGGTCTTGAGTTACTGATTGGCTATCCTGTTGTATTATTTGTCACTTGTTTGTTTTGCTAGAAAGACTTACAACTGGCTAATAAATCACAGGTTTCTCTGATTTGCTTTGCCCTGTACATAAAAATTCACTGTAGATAAGATAGAGCCTTACCCAGATGTTTTACAATATTTAAATTGTTTTACCTGTATTGAAACTTATGCCAACAAGACTGTTCCTAATTACAAAGAGGAGGGAGAAAACATTTTCTCCTTGATCTGAGGATAGGACAAGCAGCAATGGGATTGAATTGCAGCAAGGGAGGTTTAGGTTGGACATTAGGAAAAACTTCCTATCAGTGTGGATAAGCACTGGAATAAGTTGCCTAGGAGGGCTGTCTAGGAATCTGCATCATTGGAGATATTTAAGAACAGCTTAGACAAACATCTATCAGGGATAATCTAGATCAGAGTTCCTGAAAGTCTACCACTAAACACTTTCAGAAACACTTTAACAGGTAACCCCGGTTTGTTTATGTACCAGAGCTGCGGCCATGGAGCCTCACGGCTCCCATTGGCTTCATTTTGTCCTCTGCGGCCAACGGGAGCTGTGGAAAGCGGTGGCTCGGCCCATGCCACTTCCCGCAGCTCCCCATGGCTGCAAAGGATGAAACTGAGCCAATGGGAGCCGTGAGGCTCCATGGCTGCGACGCCAGTAAATAAACAAACCGGGGCGGCCAGTTAAAGTGTTTCTGAAAGCGTTTCCGAGGTACAATTTCAGAAACACTGATCTAGATGGTGCTTGGTCCTGCCAGGAGGGCAGAGGACTAGACTCAATGACCTCTCAAGGTCCCTTCCAGTTCTAGTATTCTAGGATTCTAGACTGGAAATAAGGTATACATTTTTGAAACTGGGGGTAATTACTGAAACAGTTTGCTCAGGTTGTGATAAATTCTCCCATCCTTGAGCATTTAAAATTAAGATTGACTATTCTTTTAAAAATTCTGCTCTAGGAATTATTTTAGTGCAGTTCTAGGGCCTGTTTTATATAGGCAGTCGGAACGATCACAATGGTCCCTTCTGCCCTTGGATTATATGAATAAGACACACAGAAAAAGCAGAAAAAAAATCTTTTTAACATTAAATATACCTTTTAACACTTTAATATGTATTTATTACAATTCAATATGTTGGTGTTTTAGTTCTCATCTGAGGCATTTGGTCTTTTGGACAAAGGTCTTGCTTTATTCTGAAGCGTGCAATAGGATTAGATTTAATATTTGCTAGGAGTTGTCTTGTTCGCCAATTTTTATGCATATATTTTAATTTAAAGCACATAAACAATACTACAATGTGTATTATTTGCACAAGCAATAATTCTTTAAAACTTGGGACCAATAACAGAATTTAAAACTATTTGTTTTACAAACTAATGGTTCATTTCATTTATTTCCCTGATTTTTTTTTTTTTTTTTAAACACACGTATAAAATGAACTGGGGCTTGCTGTAGAATTCATTTTAGTTGGAAATTAATTTTTGGAACAGGCACTGTAAACCTAAGGTGCAACCATCTAGCTCTAGCTCCAAAATTTGATGGACTTGTGTCTCCCTGCTGGATTAACAAATTTAGGTATGAGTGGCACCTACAGGGTATGTCTAGACTACTGAGTTTTACTAAATAAAGGAAAACTTCCTTTTGTTTCTTTGTTTAATCCTGCCGCCTATTATTTTCATTTGCTGACCCCTAGTTCTTATATTGCAAGAATAAGTAAATAACTTTTCCTTATTCACTTTTTCCATACCAGTCATGATTTTAATAGACCTCTATCATATCCCTCCTTAGTCTCAACTTTTCTAAAATGAAAAGTCCAAGTCTCTCTCTCCTCATCTGGGACCAGATCCAAACTCCTAATTATTTTTGTTGCTCTTTTCTGAACCTTTGCCAATGCCAATATATCTTTGAGATGAGGCGACCGCATCTGTATGCGGCATTCAAGATGTGGGCATACCATGGTTTCATATAGAGGCAATAAGATATTGTCTGTCTTATCCTCGATCCCTTTTTTTAAATGATTCCTAACGTTTCTTGCTTTTTTGACTGCCACTGCACATTAAGCGAATGTTTTCAGAGAACTATTGACAATGACTCCAAGATCTCTCTCGAGTAGTTATAGCTAAAGTATTCCCCGTCATATTGTATGCATATTTGGGATTATGTTTTCCAATGTGCATTACTTTACATTTATCAACATGAAACTTCATTTGTCATTTTGCTGCCCAATCACTTAGTTTGGTGAAATCTTTTTGAAGCATTTCACAGTCAACTATGGTCTTAACTATACTGAGCAGTTTGGTATCATCTGCAAATTTTGCAACCTCCCTGTTTACCCCCTTCTCTAGATCATTCATAAATAAGTTGAATAGGATTGGTCCCAGTACAGACCCTTAGGGGACTCCACTAGTTACCTCTCTCCACTTTGAAAACTGACCATTTATCCCTACCTTTATTCCCTGTCTTTTAACCAGTTGTTATCAATCCATGAAAGGACCTTCCCCCTTATCCCATTATAACTTACTTAAGAGCCTTTGGTGGGGGACCTTGTCAAAGGCTTTCTGAAAATCTAAGTATACTATACTAAGTATACTTTCTCCAGATCATTTATGAAGAGGTTGAATAGGATTGGTCCCAGTACGGACCCTTGGGGGATGCCAGTAGTTACTTCTAAAAATTCCCTGTTAGATGGTTTACAACAGTATACATTTCTTAACACCACTTACCCTTTTGTAGTAGTTCTTTATCTTTGTTGCCATGCCAACTTGCATCATTAAAGGGCCATTTTCCTCACTATATTCAGCAAGGATGAGGTCACCATCCTTACCAGTTAGGTCCTGTGGCGTGCGCATGAAGAACATCTCACCACCTCCTGAAGCCTGCCGCTCCTGCTCTCTCATCTGTGAATGCAGGAAGAGAGCATCAGGGAAACAGCATGTCAAAAGGATGTACCATGGCCCTAGACACTTTGGACAAATCTAGATATAAAAAGAGAAACACTGCTCTACCTTGGCTTTCTTCTTGATATGTTTCAGCAATGGCTGCACTGCATGGGGTCCTGGCTGGGACAAGGTCCCAAAGGAATATTTTTTCAGTGGAGGGCGATGAAATTGTCGGAGCTTCATAGGACCCATATGGGTGGGGAAGAAGGGCTGGCGAAGTTCCACTGCAGGGATAGAGTGCTGGGACCAAGAGAGAACAGACACAGGACAGCCATCATTACTGAACCAAGTCTACGATGACATGGAGACACTGCCCCACAAAAACGTGGCAGGGCTTTGAAATTTCTTCACTTCATTAGCAGTGAAAGTGACAAAGGACCCCTCCTCCCCCGCAGAAACATGCCCTCTCACAGAGATCATGTCCAAGCACGGCTCGATTTCTGTTGTGCACAAGACAGCGTTGCCCAGTGAACAGCTCAAAGAGCATCCAAATGGAAAAAGGGATCTTCAGTTGGAGAAAGGGAAAGCATCCCTATACCTATAACCAGGGAAGAAAGGCATGTAGATAGGAAACCTAGCTAGGATTTCACACAAGTATACTTCAAAACATCACAGCAAGGGAAGAAAAAAATCCCACTGCCTTGGTTTTTCCTCTGTTGACTCAGATTTATTAATGTGCAACCAACATTTGATAATCTCCTAGTTAAATAATACTGGCAACAGAAGTGCCACCTCAAGCTTCAACAGCCCAGGCATGCATAGAGATCCAGTAAGAGCAGTCCAGACAGGCTGAGTCACTAAACATAACCAGCATGGCACAATGATGGGAGACTCTTACTGCACACACAATTTGATAACCCCTGGATACCACCCTGGGATTTCATCCTACACGAGGCAATTAAATGAACAATGAGATTCTGAGAGGAGCAACAGCAGGGTAATGAACACACACGCACACGCACACACACACGCACACAACTATTTTGATGCCAGACAAGATCCAATTAAGTCCCAACAGATTTTTTTGCATGAGAATAAGGAAATCACTGCATCCACCCTACAGTCAGCCCCACTGTCCTTACCTGGATGATGTTTCCTCCAAAGGTTCCTCGAAGCCCCTGCTGTTTGGGATAGTAAAACTCATCATTGGAGAGATTCCAGGGATCCTTCACTTCTGGCTGAGACATGTTCTGATTTAACATCATAAAAACAAATAATCAAAAATCATTCCTCCTTGCCCATTTCTATCCCCAAAGATCTGAGACTCCCAGTGACCTGCTGTGGTTCTTCCTTGATGACACCTGTTTTTCCCAACAGGATTCGACTCTTCTTTAGAGACGATTCTTTTTTATTCTCCTTGGAAGGAGAGTTCAAAGTCCTCTCTTCCTTTTCATCGGGAATTTCTAGTAAACATAGAAGAGGTAGAATGTACTCAAGCACTGTTCCAGAAGATTTTCCACCATCGTCACAGCTTCTCTCTCACTCAGAAAAGATCTCTACAGTAATTCAAAACCTTTTATCAACTCACCACTTGCCAAAATACCAGAATGGCTCTACCAGTGTTCCCTCTAAAATTTTCCACCATGAGCAGAGTGAGTTGTGTCTTGTGCACCAATACTGAGGTCATGAGCACTTGTTCGGATATGTGCCACTGTGACACCCAAATTGTAAACCTCTCCCTTTTCCCCACAGCTGCCATGTCTCCCACCCTCTACTCACCTGGTGCCTGCTGCTGCCCCTCCACCCCTCACCCTCCCCATTGCTGTCCTGGCTCCTGTCCTTCTCACTCCCCTCAGCCCTTTCAGGACCTGACTTCATCCCCATCCTCTTTGACCCCTGCACCTACCCTTCCCCCTGCGCCCTCCCCTTCTCTAGCCCTCCTCCCCGCTCCCTTCTCCTAATACCTCCCTCTACCCACCTGTGCTGCCCATCCCTCCCCTCAACTCCCCTCCCTGTCTCTGCCTTTCTGCTTCACCCCACAATCCCCCTAACACCTGTACCTTCCCTTACCCCCTGTACCCTTGCCCTCTTCCTCCCTGGTGCCCACCCCCTCTCCACACTCTGCCCCAATTCTCCTCACACATGACTCGTTCCATCCCATGCCTTCCTTATGCCCACCCCTTCTCTCCTGGTACCGACTCTTCCCTTCTCTTCCTTCCTCTTGCCCCCATTGCTTGTTCCCCCCGCCTCCCAGCATCACCCTGTCCCCTCCCTTCTCCAACTGACACCTTCCCATTCCCTGCCACCCCACTCCTCCTGCCCTTTCCTCTCACTGCCTCTCCGTGGCCCCCTGGCATTTGTCTCTCCTCCTCTCTGCCCCTTGGCGCCTTCCCCTCTCCTCCTCTCCCCTCCCCTCAGCACAAGCCCCTTCCTCTCCTCACCCCCACCTTCCCTTTAGTTCTCCCCCTGCCCTTTCCCTTACCTTCTGCCTTTCTGACTCATGCACCTGCCAGCAGGGTAGCATGGCGGGCAGCTGCCCTGCGTGTCAGGGCCAGAGCCAGGGCCATGATGCTATTTTTAGTTATCCTGCCCCAGCCCGGGGCTGAGCCACATGACGGGCAGCTGCCCTATGTGCTGAGACTGGAACCTGACCATGATGCTATTTTTAGTACCACAGCCCAGTCTCCAGCTCTGGCAGCTGCCACTCAGGTTGTATAGTGGCTGGCTAGCTGCTCCTGGGGTAAGCAGTCACCTGTCACATGGCCCTGCCCCGGACCCCTCACCCCACTGCAGCCCCAAGGGCAGCCTGTGCCGCAAACCCTTCATTTATCCCTGGCCCCTGCCCAGAAGCCTGCACCCCCAGCCAGAGTCCTCAACCTTCCACACCCCAGCCTTCCAACCTGCCCTAAGCGCCCTCTCACTCCAAACCCTTCAGCCCCAACCCCGCCACCATCACCTCCTTATTAATTCAAATAATATTCACTCTGCACCTGGATGTAAAAAGTTAAAGGGAACACAGATAGAGACTGCAAGAAAAAAATGCAACTCCAACATGAAGCTTCCATCTGAGGAAGCATGCACCTCAAGCCAGGGACGCTGAAAAAGGTTATCGTGAGACCCTTCTCCCTTTTTTCCCCTAACAACTTGTTGCCTTCACATAAGCTAATGGCCTATTTGGAATGGAAGGCATTAGGACACAGATTCGTTTCTTTTGCTGTGTAATTCAGTTTGGTTTCCTATTCCTTGTCTATTAGTGCTTTGAACATAGAATTGGAAGTGCATATCCCAACTGGTTAGAGTGATGAATTGTGTCTTATTTTTAATGGAGCATTGATCATTTGCAAATAGATTTCAGAATTCTTTAAAACACAAGAAGGATAGGAGTGCTGGCCCAACCACTCAATTCTTGCCAGAGGGTAGCAAAAAATGGACAGCCATCCACCAAAGAGTCCCACCTACATACAATATCCCTGAAACACAACTAGTGTCCCACACTCCTACTTCCACTCCCCCCTCCAGAATAATATGCATTTAACTTTCTTCTTCAAGCCTAGTTTTTGTACTTTTGTAGGCAATACCTCCCTTCCAATAAGTGCCTGCATTCCCTGCTCTGCTAGCATCAGCTTAAGCAGAGATAGAGACAAAGGGCTAATGCCATGACCATACCTAGGATGATGTTTTCATCGTTTGGATCAAGAGTCAGGACTGGAGGGTCCAAGAACATTTCCATCGCCTGGTCATCCCAGATGATATTGTCTTCCCAGCGGCCATATACTAACTCCTCATTGTCAATCGGGAAAATGGAGAACCAGGGTTTATCTTCATCCAGGGCAGCTGCAAAGGTAGCAGGATGCAATCTTTGATGGTTAACATTCCACAAAGATTACAGCAGCAACTTCTCAATTCAAACCTTTTGTCCCATTTCAGTTCTACCCACTCTTTCCCTCCTTTCCAGGGCTCTTGGGTCTGTGCCACCAAAAGGCAAAACAATCATACAAACCTCATGCTGCAGAAAGAACAGAGCCTTTGCCCAAGCCTTCACCATTCTACAGCTGGGCAAAAGGTCTCTGAAGAACTACATATAGGCCCCGTAATATTTTGCCATTACACAGGCAGATCTTCAGATAACCAAAGTAACAGATCTCAGAGAGCTCACAAGCCTCTTGGTAGCTCTGATGACTTAAGGGCTACGTCTAGACTGCAGCACTTTTCCGGGATACCAGTGGTATCCCAGAAAAGCAATGCCGCATCCAAGGAACACATCTGCTTTTCCAAAAAAAAATTCAGGAAAGCAGATGTGTTTTTGTCATTTCTGTACATCTCATTTTACAAGGTAGAAGGGATGGTTCAAAAGCAGTTTTTTCCAAAATTTGGCACCATGTAGACACGCCAAATTTCAGAAAAGCCTCTTCTAACAGAAAAGTGGAAAAAGATACGTAAATTACAGTTCACAATTTGCGTATGTGTTTCCAACTTTTCTTTGTAGCGTAAACGTAGCCAAGGAAGCCCACGATACTTTCCTTTATGGGGGAGAAGAAACAACTCTAACAGGAACAGAGAAGGCCCTTTGAGGGGCTATGGAAGCCAACAATATCTCCTGCTGACCTGAAACTCACTGATCATAGAAGCATCCTCCCACCCCTTGTACTGAGCCTAAGTTTAAACAGAAATCTCTCTCCACATAGCCCACCATTCACAGACTAATGCTTGCTCATTACCTTGCTGCTCAAGAGGCTGTTTCTCTTTGCCCTTTGCGATGCCCAGAACCCCTGCTACACTGGGTTTCTGCACTAGTGGAATGGGTGGATTGAGCAAAGAGCCACTACGGTTCAGCCCTGCAGAGGAAAACAAGAGTAACATTAGCCGTTTTGTGATGACAGTTACACAAGAATTCAAATCCAGATGGAAAATGGTTTCCAGTCTCTGCCTTGGGGAAGCATCCTTGCCTCTCAAATCTTCACACACACACACACACACAAAAAAAAAAATCATATTCTAGCATCATGCTGGAGGCTCTGAAATACTGATGGAAATTAAACTCTGTATTTCTCCTACCAAGCCAAGCAGAATAGCATCAGTGAGGCAACAGGAGTCTTCTCCCCAATACCAGAGAGGACTTGACTTGGTCATTGCTGTGAACAGCTCAATAAGAAACATCTGTTCAGTGCTTAACAAGTGTTAAAAAGCAAAACTAGACTTTGATTGCATTACAAAGATGCTATTTATTTTATTTATTTATTTGAGAGCTATGCGTCTGTCCGTGAGTGTTTCTTCAAGAATTCCTCCTAAACCATAAAAGCTAGGACAACCAAATGTGGTATGAAGCTACCTCTTATCCAAACTTGAAGTAAAGTTTGGTTTGGTTGTGCCAGGAAAATCAGATGTGCTTGGAATGGGATTGTTTTCCATAGCACAGAAAGAAGAGGTATGACAAGAGAGAATTATACTGCAGAGACCATGGGGGCAGCAAGCACAGGGACCATCTATACTGCAGAGTGACCACAGAGAGGCAGCAGCACCAGGAAGACAGTGGCCAGCTGAGGCCACAGCTTTCCATGTTACCAGCTACAAGCCCAGGTAAGTGCCACTCCTTGCCCCTCCTCAGGAGCTTTCCCCCTCCCCGGAGAATGCAGCAATTTCCTCACCACTACAAGCAGACCGGGTGAACTCCCACCCCCTCCCAGGCTATGCCCTGCAACACTGCTCCTAATACATTCCAGAACAACGTACACTCTTTTTGCAACAATGTTACACTGTTAACTTGTATTTAGTTTGAGATTCACTAAAATCGCCAGATCCTTTTCTGCAAACTCCTTCCTCCGCAGTCTTTTCTACATTAAAGCTCTACAGCAGTACAAAATAGGAAGGATGGGCTTCACCTAAACCAAAATGGAACCAAACTGCTGGCACTTAACATTAAATAGATCGTACAGCAGTTTTTAAACTGAGGGCTGGGGAAAACCCACGGGTGCGGAGGAGCACATGGATGGGACAGACATCTCTTAGGGCAGGGTCTATTAATAGAGAGTCTCTAGGTTCTAAGGAGGAGGAGAGAATAGAAGTATGGGTCAGATCAGATGAAACAATCAAATGAAAGAGTCTAATGTCAGGAAATGGCAGAGATAAAAAGTGACATTTTTCAAGTGCTTATACACAAATGCTAGAAGTCTAAATAGCAAAATGGGTGAACGAGAGTGCCTAATTTTAGAGGGAGATACTGATATAACAGGCATCACGGAAACTTGCTGGAATGAGGACAATCAACAGGACAAAGTCATACCAGGGTACAAAATATATTGGAAGGAGAGAAAAAATTGTGCACGGGAGGGAGTAGCACTATATGTGAAAAAAAATGTAGAATCAAATGAAGTAAAAATTTTAAGTGAGCCAATATGTTCCATAGAATCTCTATGGATAGTAATTCCATGCTCCAATAATAAGAATATAGCAGTAGGGATATATTATTGACCACCTGATCAGGACACTGATAGTGACTATGAAATGCAGAGGGAGATTAGAGAGATTATAAAAATAAGCTCAATACTAGTGGG
The DNA here is from genome assembly GCF_049634645.1 of Pelodiscus sinensis. NCBI lineage: Eukaryota > Metazoa > Chordata > Testudines > Trionychidae > Pelodiscus > Pelodiscus sinensis. The sequence goes on from NW_027466001.1 coordinate 466,125, forward strand.
GGACTTCAACTATCCCCATATTGATTGGGTGCACGTCACCTCAGGACGGGATACAGAGATAAAATTTCTTGATACCTGAAATGACTGTTTTTTGGAGCAGCTGGTTCTGGAACCCACAAGGAGAGAGGCTATTCTTGATTTAGTCCTAAATGGAGCGCAGGATCTGGTTCAAGAGGTAAATATAACTGGACTGCTTGGAAATAGTGACCATAACATAATAAAATTTAACATCCCAGTGGTGGGAAAAAACACCTCAGCAGCCCAATACTATAACATTTAATTTCAGAAAAGGGAACTATGCAAAAATGAGGAAGTTAGTTAAACAGAAAGTAAAAGGTATAGTGACAAAAGTAAAACCTCTGAAAGCTGCTTGGAAACTTTTCAAAGAAACCATAATAGATGCCCAATTTAAATGTATACCCTCCAAATTAAAAAACACAGTAAAGGAACCAAAAAGAGCCAATGTGGCACTTTTTTAATCAGGTAAAAGCAGCAATGACAGATAAAAGAAGTGTAAGTCAGATACTAGTGAGGAAAATAGAAAGGAGCATGGACGCTATCAAATGAAGTATAAAAATATAATAAGAAAAGCCAAAAAGGAGTTTGAAGAACAGCTAGCCAAAAACTCAAAAAGTAACAGCAAAATGTTTGATAAGTACATCAGAAGCAGGAGTTCTTTGCTTCATCTTCACGGCTGAGGATATTGGGGAGATTCCCAAACCTAAGCCATTCTTTTTAGGTGACAAATCTGAGGAACTATCCCAGACTGAAGACAATTAGACTGTCACTAGAGGAGGTTTTGGAACAAATTGAAAAACTTAACAGTAACAAGTCACCAGGACCAGATGGCATCCACCCAAGAGTTCTGAAAACTCAAATGGGAAATTGTAGAACTGTTAACTGTGGTTTGTAACCTATCCTTTAAATCAGCTTCCGTACCTAATGACTGGATGATAGCTAACATGACGCCAATATTTAAAAAGGGCTCTAGAGGTGATTCTGGCAATTACAGACTGGTAAATCTAACAGTACCAGGCAAATTAGTTGAAACTATAGTAAAGAATAAAATTGTCAGATATGTGGATAAATATAATTTGTTGGGGGGGAAGTCAATATGATTTCTGTAAAGGGAAATCATGCCTTACTAATCTGCTAGAGTTTTTTGAAGGGGTCAACGAACACGTGGACAAGGGCGATCCAGTGGATATAGTATACTTGATTTCCAGAAAGCCTTTGACAAGGTCCCTCACCAAAGGCTCTTACATAAAGTAAGTTATCATGGGATAAGAGGGAAGGTCCTTTCATGGATTGATAACAGGTTAAAAGACAGGAAACAAAGGGTAGGAATAAATGGTCAGTTTTCCAAGTGGAGAGAGGTAAATTAGTGGGGTCCCCTAATAGCCTGTCCTGGAACCAATCCTATTCAATTTATTTATAAATGATCTAGAGAAAGGGGTAAACAGTGAAGTGGCAAAATTTGCAGATGATACCAAACTGCTCAAGAAGTTAAGACCAAAGCAGATTGTGAAGAGCTTCAAAAAGATCTCACCAAAGTGAGTGACTGGGCAACAAAATTGCAAATGAAATTTCATGTTCATAAATGTAAAGTAATGCACATTGGAAAAATTAATCCCAGCTATACATACAATATGATGGGGACTAATTTGGCTACAACTCCTCAAGAGAGATCTTAGATTCATGTGGATAATACTCTGAAAACATTCATGCAGTGTGCAGCGACAGTCAAAAAAGCAAACAGGATGTTAGGAATAATTAAAAAAGGGATAGAGAAGAAGACAGAGAATATCTTTTTGCCCTTATATAAAACCATAGTACGCTCACATCTTGAATACTGCATACAAATGTGGTTGCCTCATCTCAAAAAAGTTGCATTGGCACTGGAAAAGGTTCAGAAAAGGGCAACAAAAATGACTAGGGTTTGGACCAGGTCCCAGATGAAGAGAAATTAAAAAAACCAAAACTTATCTTTTCATCTTAGGAAAAAGAGACTACAGGGGAATGTGATAGAGGTCTATAAAATCATGACTGGTGTGGAAAAAGTGAATAAGGAAAAGTTATTTACTTATTCCTACAATATAAGAACTAGGAGTCTCCAAATGAAATTAATAGGCAGCAGATTTAAAACAAACAAAAGGAAGTTTTTCTTCACTCAGCGCACTGTGAACCTGTAGAACTCCTTGACAAAGATCATGGTGAAGGCTAGGACTTGAACAGGGTTCAAAAAAGAGATAGATTCATGGAGGTTAGGTCCATCAATGGCGATTAGCCAGGATGGGTAGGAATGACGTCCCTGGCCTCTGTTTCTCTGGCAGTACGTGACAGGGGAGGGATCACGTGAGGATTACCTGTTGTGTTCTCTCCCTCTGGGCCATCTGATATTGGGCACTGTCAGCAGACAGATACTGGGCTGGATGGACCCCGTATGGCCATTCGTATGTTCTTATCTAGCATCAGCCCAGCTGTATTGACGCAGCCTTTTAAGCTGAGACCTGCCCTAAGTAATTCTTAATTTGTTCTTTTCCTATTTGAACCTCAAATCACACTCAATTTACATGGATGTTCACTATAAATAGTCTGCTCATTGCTAAATCTTTTGGTGAACACCGATAGAAGAGGCATTTAGCACTTTCTACATTGCTGAGCGCTCTGCAATCATCTTTCACACCTCACTGAGTAATGTGCTTACTCTGTCCTTGGCCCTCCTCTTGCTTCCAATGCATTTGTAAGATACTTTCTTCTTACCCCATATGTCCCTACCTAGTTCAGTCATGTTTTGTGATGATCTTGGCCTAATTTTGTTTCTACACTCTTGTGTTTATAATCATATTTTGTAATCTGACCTAGTTTGGAGGTTTTTTACAATTCCTTTTTGAGTTCCAGGTTTTTGAAAATCTCCTAGGTAAACCAGAATGGTCCTGTAGTGAGTCAGTGTGGCCTCCCACTGACCTGGATGAGGAAACTCTCCCAAAGATCCCTTGGTGTGCGGTGCCAGAACAACCCAGCCCCACCCACAGGAAACTGAAAGGCAGGGCCAGAGGTATAAAAAGAGGATCTTCAAGCTCAGCTGGAGCCCAGCTGTTAAGCAGGCCTGAGGCTCTACCCCAGCCCCAGAGAAGAAAGACCCTGCCACACTGCCCTCAGAGGGAGAATTGAGTTGGGCCACCAGGGCTACTACTGGGCCCTGAGAACTGGCCCAGGATGCCCCAGCCGCTGCCTGGCTCTCATGACTTAGGGATGGGGGGCAAATCTGTAAAGGTTGGTACTTGGTCCTGCCGTGAGGGCAAGTGACTGGACTCTACCTCTCAAGGTCCGTTCCAGTTCTATGAGATAGGTATATCTCCATTTAAAAAAAAAAAGGGAGACTGGACAAAACTGCGAAGCCCGATGCCTGGGTCCATGGAATTACTCGGACCCCCAAGACTCTTACCAGGCCCAGAAGACTGGGCTGGAGCGCCAGGACCCTTGCCAGAGCCTATGAACACACTGCCAGCACCTCTGTCCCCACCTGACCCCGAGGAGCAGCAGCTGAGCCAGGTAGGCCCCAAAGGAGAACTGGGAAGTGGCCCAGGAACAGCTGACCGCGAGGCAGCTGAGGAGATAGAGGTCCGTTGGGCAGTGTATTGCAGCTTGGATCTCCGCTGACCCACAAAACCCAGTCAGCATGTTGGAGGCCAGATCCCCACCACCTCAGTGGCCGTGGCACTGCCGCTGTTAGGGCCCTGGCCTGAGACACAGTGGAGTGGGTGGGCCTGCATCCCCCCCTGCCACTCCTTCCCTGGGGTGGCAGGTTCCCTCTGTAGGGAAAGAAGCCCCTGCGCTTGTCAGCTCTCCGCCAGCAAGGAAACCCAACCCCTGGCTCGACCTGCAGAAAGCCGTGGGTTTAACTGTTCAGACTGCTTAGGGTTTGTTTATGGGTTGCTGGCCCGCCCTTACGCCAGGCCTGGCCTTCTAAACTGTGGCTCAGCCTGCAGTCAGGTCTGAGCCTTAACCTTGTGAAGTAACTGTTTGTTTGTTGCCCCACCTTGATCAAAACCCTGGGCTTATAAACCGCTGCTCAGCTTACCCAAAAGTACTGCTTAACTGTTATCTGCTGCCCCACCCTGAACTAGGGCATAGACCAGTGGTCTCCAACCTTTTTACCCAAGATCACGGCTTGATCTGTCATTTAAAACAAGATCTACCGCCCTGCCCCTTCCTTGAAGCTCTGCCCTCTCTATTCTCCTCTTCTCCATCACTTGCTATCCCCAATCCTTATACTGCTACTTTAAAAAAAAATTCCCACCATTTCTCGCAGCTACTCACCTATGCTGTTGCTCCGTGAGTAGCTGCTCCTCAAATGAGGAAATCTAATGTAAATGTACTGCGCAGGCGCACAGTTCAGAGAGGGCTCAAGAGCTACTCTTAGAGCCTCCGAGATCTACCGGTAGATCGCAATCTACTGGTTGGTGACCACGGGCATAGACTCTAACCACCATTCAGCCTGTGGTCAGGCCTGAGTTCCCAAACTTCAGCAGCTTGTAGCAAGTCAGCATGGCCTTTCACTGACAGGAACTATTACAGATCCTTTAACATATTTTCTATTTTTCCTATACACTGGATAATTATGCTCTTATTCAGTGCTTAATATCTCTACAAAACTGCCAACTCTACTGAATTTTTTCACTGAGACTTGTCATTATAGGATCTTCCCTACCAATTGATTGAAGTTTACCTTCTTGAAATCATGTGTCTTTATTCTGCTCTCTTCCCTCCTTCCACCTTCAAATTCTCAACCAGGTCCTCCTTGTCTGTCAAAATTAAGTCTGGTGCAGTCTCTGCACTAGTTGCTTTCTCCACCTTCTGTAACAAAGCTGCTCCTGACCATAGGCACTACCCATGCAGAGCCAGAGCTTTCCCTATTTTGACAATTCAGCTCAATTTTCCTTTACCCTCTGAGCCCTTAACCCATCCTCCTCCCCAGTCTCACTACCCCTGCTCTCTAATCTGCTTCTCTAGCACCTCACAGGGTGTATGCTGAGCAATGCTGGGGCCTCCAGGAGACAAAAATAAGAGTAACTAGCATAATCAGATAGTTCAATAAGCTTTTCCTTGGAGAGACAGAAGAAGTTATAATGAAGAAAGGGAATAATTCTGGATTTACAGTTCAGCTTTAGAAACCTGCCAAGGTCTGAGCTACAGAGTTTAGCTATAGGAGCCCCAAAACATTGTCTCAGGAACAATGTGAGATTCTTTGGTAAATGTTGCCTGTGATAATACAGAAGTTTCCACTAGCCCCTGAAGAGCAAGGATCAAAGCATTAACTTACAAAGCAGAGGGATTTTAATGCTGCCATAAATGGAAATTTCAACAGTCACTAGGAAGTCTCCAGGACAGCAACCCTTGGCATGCAATTTGTTAGGTCCAGCCCCTCATTTCAATTAGCAAGGGGAAAGACACCAAGACATTTCTCTGGACACACACTTGACTTTTGATGTTCTCTCCTGACAGATCAGGTCAAGCCTATTTGGGCAGGAGAAGAACAAAAGGCTTTGGCCTCAACTTGATTTAGCCAAAGCCACCTCCTGACAGAGACACCACCACACATGCTGAAGAGGAGAGGATGGGTAATTAGCCTAACAGACTGTCATATGTAGAAACTAACCTAGAGATCCCCCATTTCACCCACACTCTCAAGAAGTGGACATGAAAAAGTGTAAACACAGCAGCCGGGCACCTTGCTGGGCATTGTATGCAGTGGCATTTCTGGTCATACTGGAAGGCAGCCAGCCTGCCAGACTTGCACGCTGTGTTTTAGTCCCTTTGTGTTTGACATCCTCCCCATTCCAGATCACATCATCCTCCCATTGCAGCTGTGTCACCATGAGGAAGTGCTCATCAGCCAGCAAGTCGTCCTCAGCCATCACTCCCAAGCTCTGCACAGGAGAGAACAACAGCATTAGACTCAAGTTTCTCCTCCTCTTCCCCCTTCACAACATCTCTTCCACTGGCTAGTTCCCATCTTTACTCACTATTCCAGCCCTGTTCCCTTGCCTACTCCATTGTGCTCAACACAACCACTCCCTCCTCTCTACATGCGCTTCCTCTCACCTTCTCCACAGAAAGACCTGAAGTCTCCTGTTCTCTCCCATGCTCTTTTAGTTTGAAGCCATAGTCAAAACCACTGCCATCCTCAGGGATGCCCAGCATATCATACCAGAGCTGGGCTGGCCCATAACGCCATTCAGCCACCTTGGGCTTAGTATCAGTCACTTTGTCTATGTCTCCAGTAGACTGGGAAAACTTGGACTCCACAGGTGCCATCATAGTGATCTGCAGCACAGCGGGGAAAAAGAAACCTGTCAGTCATCATTGTCAGAGCTGGCAACCAGAGCATTTCTCAGAAATCTCGAGATGCATATTCAAGCTTAGCAGCTGCCTTAGCAAACACTGGGAGCATGGCAACCTAGCAATGCAAGGATCTCCACTGCTATAATAAAACAGGGAAAGCATTCCTTATTTCCTTACTGTTCAAGGTCTCTTAACCCACTAGCAAATGCTCTCCGGGGCCTCTGCTTAATATCCAAGGAGCAGCCTCCACACAGTGAGGGCAATGGCCTAAACTCTCCCACCAGTATTGTCGTGAGAGGGTGACAATCTTTGGGGCAAAGAGGCTCCCTGTTTGCTAGCTAAGGGCCTTCCTAAATCTCAGACTTCCCACCTCATCATCTGAGAGGCACTGCTCAGGAGGAGGAGGAGCAGCAAATTCATATTCCCAGGGGGACTTCTCTTCCATTCCTGCCTCGGTTGCAGCTTCACCTTCCTGGATCTGCACTTCTTGCATTAGCTCCCGATGTTTCTTTTTGCGTTTCCTCCGGGCACTACGCCAAACAGACGGAACATTCTTCCCAGGGCCAAAGAGACGGAGAAAACGCAGTACCTAGAACAAGACAGACAGAAAGGGTCACAAGAACAAACCACGAGACCCTAGTGACATAGGCACACGCATTTCATGCCATGAGCAGCAAGGATGAGGAAGCGCTCCAAGCCCAAGAGACTTTTGCACCAAGACCAGGCTGGGGCAAGGAATAACTGGAGAACTGTAGCCACCTAATTTCCACAGTGACAAGTGTTCCCTGTAAGCTGCTCAGGAGAGATTAACTGAGCGCCCACAGCTAGGTTTTCATTTCTACTGGTGGTGAACATGCACATTCTTCAGTGCTCACAAAAGTGTATTCCACACATGGTTGAAAAAGATTAAAAGAAACATTGACCGTGACCCTCAATCACTAGGGGCCTCATGCTCAGATTTGAGACATATCAGACACTTCCCTTCTGTTTGGTAGAACCTTTATTTAATCCTCAAGATTTTATTCTGAAATTCACCTGAAGGATGAACCCTGAGCAGTGGCATCAGTCCCACTTAATCCAGCTGCAGCACAACAGAATCTGGACAAATGTCTTAATTCAGCACATTGCATTACCAGAGACACAAGAGCATGCTGAGAAAAGCCAATAATATTATTTGCAGGATGAAGGGAACTTTTTATAAGGAAGGAAAAAAGAATTAAACATGGAAACCCTTTCTAAATGATGGCGGAAGAGACACAGAATGAAATAGCTGAAATGTGTAAACTAAGGCTGTTAAAGCAGATAATTGGCTAATCACTTAGTCAATGCAATTTATACCAACTGCACAATTAGTCAATAAGGAGAGGTGCTCTGTCTCAGCTCACGCCAGGTCCAGGAGCTACCCCCACTGCTGCTCTGCAGTTTAAATGTAGTAGGAATCAGGCACGCAGGAAGGTTCCTGGACCGCTGTGCCACTGTACTTTAAATGCAACAATAGCCGCCTGGCTCTTATTATATTTAAGCTGCAGAGCAGCAGGAGGGTAGGTCTCAGACCCAGCACAAACCAGGACCGAGCAGTACCAGCTTCTGCCTTTGCTTCCCCTGCCCCCACAGCCGCATCACAGAGATTGTGCTAGGGAGAACTGGCTTTTAAGTCAGCTCTCCTCAGCACTAGCTCTCACTTCCTGCTTCTCCCCGCTGCCTCTGATACAGATAATATTACAAGAAGGTTAAAGTTTCAAAGCTGAACATTCAAAAGTTAAGGAATGATCAAATTAATGTTGTATATTAAACCTTAACTCTGCTCTGTGGTGCATATGATCACACACTCAGGAATCCTTCCTCATTCACTGCACAGGCTGAATGCTCCCAAGGAATCAAACAGTTCTAGAATTTTTTCATCTTATTCAGTGTGTGGTCAGTAGAATTTAGACAGAATAAACAGGCTACAAGGTGTAAACACAACCCAGTCACTGTCCAATGCTAAACAGTGCTAAACAAGGTCCAAGGCCTTGCTTAGCACCATGGCAAACATACCTTTACACTTTCTTAATCTTTTAAAGATACAGAAGACAACATCCTTTGTTCCCTTTAGCTGTTGACAGTTTTCCTTTTTCTTTTTAAGACAGAAAGAACCCTTCTTGTTTGACAGTCCCATAGACGGGATCTAAGGCCTTTTAGCAACAAAACAGTGAGAATGTTTACACTGCAATGAGACTTTTGTTAGGAAAAACCACCCAGTTTTGGCAACAAAAACTTCCACCCCGGGAGAGACTTTTGACTTTTCTGCTCCCTTTATTTTCAACAAAGAGCCAGCATAGACTGCTGTTTGTTTTGTCCAAAGAACTGGCTTCCACGAGTATCCCACAATGCCTGCTCTGATGGCTCTGCTCAGTGTTTTGTGGTCTATGCTGCCCTTCCCACAACATTGCAGTGCAGAATGCTTACCCACATTGCTTTGCTCTGTCACACTTTGCTAGCAAAGTGGCCATGAAATGTCAACAATGGGAGGCAGAAAAAACAGTTTGACCAGTTTTCACTTTTGGTGACTTTTGTATGTTGACAGTACTTTTGTAGTCAAACCTTGCCAGGGTAGAACTATCCTAATGCTGTCCTTTGGGAAAAGGAGAAGCAATCAGTTGAGATGATGTTATTAAAGTCTAATCTCAGAAGGAAAAGCCCCCATGTCTAAGTCTCTTAGCTGGGATCTAAGATGGTAATAACTCACATCCAAGACAGTATCTGGGATTCAGCTAGAGCTAGAAGGGGTGGTATTAGTGATTCCATCTAGGTCCCTTGCTTTGTGGCCAAGACATCAGAGATTAGGATTATGGATCAGAATCCCAGGAAACAGTGGATGTGGCAACCATAATGGTGAGGCTCACTCCAAGAGCCTTTATCAGTTCTTTCCAGCTGTATTTTTTGTTCCACCTTCCCTACCTACTCAAAACCTCTCTCAAGGACCCAAAAAGGGAGGGGTGGACAAAAAAGTCCATTCCCTGTTTTGTCCACCTATTAGGCCCAATATGCGACATCTCAACTTTGGCTCACTTACTTCCAGTGCCACATCTCCTGTTTTAACACGCGTAATTTCAGCAGTCTTTGAATCATATCAACTTGACCTTTTTAGTTTAGACCAATTCAGTTATTGTCTCTTTCCTGCTTTTTCCCTGTAGTTATTACAGTAACATCTTATTCATTTTTACAGCTGAGCAGTTTGGATACATTTGTAAGCCCTATTGTATCAAGTCGTCTTTACTTCCACACCACCTAAACCAGAGGTCGGCAATCTTTGGCTCACTAGGGAGCCAGATATGGCTCTTCTAGAGCCCCAACTCGGCCCTCCTGCTCCCTCCTCAATAGGGAGTCAGCGCTACAGCCTTACGGCCCCCACATCAGCGCTGGCTTCCTGCGGGGAGGTCAGGGGGATGAAGCCCCAAGTTCCCCCGCTGGATCTGGCATGCAGGGAACAAGTCGTTCTCCTTCCCCTGTATTGACTACACAATTAGTTTTGTATTGACTACACAATTAGTTGCTAACGAACACTCTGCAGAGCCACAGCGAGGATAGCTCCAGGAGCCAGCTTGAGCTGGGACTGAGCGCACACAGCTCCTGCCGGATCCAGGCAGGAGTCACCCGCACTGCAGCTTTACATTAACATAGTAAGAGCTGCTGGGCTCCTACTACATTTAAAATGCAGAGTCGCAGCACCCCAGACTCACGCAAGCTGGGACTGCTCAGCACCAGCCCGTTTGTGGCAGCCAGGGCTGGCCACAGACAGGGACTACTGCTGAAGCAGCCTCTGCATATGGCCAGCCCAAGCCACTTTGAACAGGGACTGCTTGGCAGCAGCAGCTCCTGTCTGTGGGGTGGGAGGATGCAAGCTCCTCACTGGGACCCCCCCAGACAGGGGCTACTGCTAGAGCAGCCTCTGGCCATGGTGAGCCTCGGCCTGCCACATTCAGAGGCTGCTTCGTAGGAACCTCTCCATTTACCTCCCCCCACCCTCACTCCCCCGCTGCCTCTGATAGAGGGGGGCAGGCAGCACTGTGGAGACAGTGCTGTGGGGAACTGGCTTTTAAGCTGGCTCCTCCCAGCTCCTGTTTCTCCTCCACCCTGCTGCCTCTAACATCTGTGGTTACCCCCCATCCTCTCATGCCAGAACCCTGCATCCCCACCCCCTCACTCACGCCTCCAGCCAGACTCCCTGCCCCCTGGACAGACACCCTGCCGCCAGCTGATGAGAGGCAGCAGACCCGGTGCAAGCTGGAACTGAGCCAGGCTGCCTGCCCGCCTGGCTCCTAATATACTTTAAATGCAGTGTGGGTAGGTCCCGGACCTGACGCAAGCCAGGACTCTAAAAAACGTACTGGGGGGGGGCGGGGAATGCTTGTCATCTATAGCATTAACCTATAAGCTCTTGCTTATCGGTTAATCAATTACATCCCTAATATGGACTGGGCCTGGGCAAAATACCTTCTGGCCTGCAGACACAGCGGGGAGCCTCACCTTGCCTGCCCCACCACCCACACACTGCTGAGAAAAAACTACTGGGGGTTTTGTTTGAACAGCTGTTAACCTTCACATGCTGCTCTCACCCCCTCACAATCCCACTGGCCGGGTTTCCAGTCAATGGGAGCTGCATGTTGTCAACAGGCAACTTGCAAAGCACCCTTCCCCCCTCCACTCAAGCTCATAACTGTTCAAAAGCCACATGGCCCTGTCACCCCAAACCTTTGCCCCCCCATCTGTCCCCATATTCCCTCCTCAAGTCTGCACCACAAACCCCTGCCCCAAGTCACAACCCAAACCCTCTATCCCCTCCCCCCGTATCCTCTCCCAGGTCCTGCACCCCAATCCCCTGCCCCAGGTCACAACCCAGACCCCTGCATCCCAGTCTCCTACCCCAAGTCATAACCCCCTCTTGCCCTAGGTCACAACCCAGACCCCATCCACCCCCTCCTGACCTTAGTCCCCTTCCCCAGGTCACAACTGCCTCCTTCATCCAGACTCCATCCCAGACCCCACACCCTCTCCTGCACCCCAGTCCTTGACTGCAAGCTCCCTTCTGCACCTAACTCCATCCCAGACCCTGCACCTTCTCCATTAATATGGAAGAGCACAACCCTCAACCACTTTCCACGTTCTTGGAGTGGCCTTCTCATAAAAAATTATTGCCCACCCCGGTACGGACTAACTCTGTGCACAACAAAGGTGGGAGGCCTCAGACCTTCATTCCGAGTCCGGGTCTCATTGCGGAGGAGTGGGGGGCTGCTGCTCTGCTTAGTGTCCTAACTGCAGCAACAGAACGAGAGCCTTGTCTGCAAGGCAGACAGGCTGTGCCCCAAGACAGGTGGTGGGACGGGGGGGGGGGGCGCTGGCTGTAACAAAAAGAGCCCAAGAGTGCAGCTTCTCTCCCTCCTCCCCCAGCTGAGGTTAGTGCCCCAGTCCTTGCTCTTTGCTGCCTGGATATATAGGAGTTACTGCAGGAGGGGCCACTCCTGTCACAGCTTGATACTGACAGCCTCTCCCCATCCCCCCCACTTCTGAGGCGTGATCCCCCTTCACTGTTGTCAGCTCAGCCCCACATTCTAGTCCCATAGGAAGTGAGGGGATCATCCCTTTGGGTGGTGTCTGATTCTGCTGCAGCTGCATCAGAGGGGGGCAAGAGGGTAGGAGCAGGTTTGGAAATGCCTCGGAAGCTACTATGCTTTTCACAAAGCCACTGCTCTGTATCAGATCCGTCAGAGAAAACCTGCACAACAACTTCAAAAAGATGAGCCTGGGAACTTAAATACATACATTTGCCAGTTGCTACAAAATATGAACTGAACCAGCACACTGCATTTCTGATGTATTAGAACAACCTGTGACCCTCTTAACTAGCCCATGACTGGGGAGTTAAGGGGCCACTTCACCTTAAGTGGTCCTTTAGCATAAATAGTTAACACATTTTTCAAACCGTCTGTTCCATCTTATATTTGACAGCCAAAGTACACTTACTTGGCGGACTACGGGTGGAGGGCTTGCGCTCTCACCGTTGCAGTCCACATTTACAAAAAAGCGCACACATACCCCACAGAAATTCCTGCATATGAGCCTGTAGTAGCCCATAAAGGGAAGTTACGGTGTCTCATATGCATCCTTGTGGAGACCAACAATGTGACTCAATCTGGCCCTATGAATGCACAGATAACTTAAATTAAGCTATTTCCTAACTTTTGAGCATCTGACTTTGGACAATGCTCATTATGGCTAGGAAACTTGGTCAGGTTTGAAGCGAAAAAACAGATGCTTGTACATAAACACATGGAGTTTGGGCAACAGATCACAGGAACTGGCATTACCGGGGTAGGAAGTCAAACTGAATAACCTGGGGATTACAGAAACATGGTGGAATAGCACTTATGACTGGCATACAAGTATTGAATGGCATGTGCTGTTTATGACATAAATAAAGGTGAAGGTGACATGGTAGCATCATGCGCCAATGAAGTGTAAAGAAATAAAGTGACAGTATGAACAAAATGGAATCTGTGTCCCCCAATCACTTTGGGGAAGAACTGTAAAAAAGAGGTTCTACTAGGATAGTGCTTGGGTTTTGCTAAATCAGCTTCTGTACCTAAGGGTTGGAAGATAGGATAAAATTTCTACAGGTGCCATGTTAGCTGAGGCAGGCTATGATATTCTGTTAAGAACCTCTATTCTAAATTTGGAGTCTGGAACTGGCACTCAAACAGTACATGATGATTACTCCCCCTTCCCACCCCACCTAGCCCATCGAAGAAAGGTCATCATAGAGCTAACGACCCAGGATAAGAGACAGAACATGACACATTCAATGGTGCTAGGAACAAATGAGCCATTGTCAAGTACTCCTAATGTCTCTGCTTTAATCCCCAGATGGACCACATCCGGGAAGAAACACTTTCTTGAAGCTGACATATATCGCCACTTAACACAATTGATATCTGTTTTGTTTAAATACTTGTTTTACTAGATGTAAGGTATTATGTAAGCTATGGGTAGAAAACACTATGTAACTTGATATTACTCTTATTTTGCCTCATGATTAGCATCTATCCAGGGGGGTCCTCGATCTCTTCCCTCCCCAAAAATCACTTGATCTGCCCATTGAGCATCCTATATAATTAGTTGTAACCTATTGTTTGGCAACGTTCACTGAGCCCAACAAGCGATGTGACACTCCACCAGCACTGTGTATTAATAAATCCTTCTGCGTGCTCCATATACAGTGTCCAGATTCTGTTCCTACAGTTTGGGGGCTCGTCCTGGATCCAGGCTTGTGAGCTGAACAGTGCCAGAAACTGACATCCAAGAGGGATGAGTATGTTTACTTTACCACATCATTAGGCTAGGGATGGAAGTCTTTTCCTTCAGACACGTCCTGGTTCTGTTCCAAATTTAAGTCAAAGAGAAACCTTCTGAGTACAAATTCACAAATCCTGGCAGGCGGCAATTTTAAAGACACAGTATGCTGCAGCCAGAGCCAAGGAAAAGTTGGTCAAATGGTAAAATAATCAGGAAGGCAATAAAAAAGACAGAGCAGTAATAGTGATGCAGGACACCCTCAAATTAAAGGACCAGGAAAATACCACCTTCAAGCTGAAAAATGAGGCATTATTATTAATAATAATAATAATACTAATAATAGTAATTAGAAAAACAGGAAAAGCAACGCAGACTGTCCAGACATGATTTGCTCATACAAGTAAAGCAGGAAAATGAGAAATAGAAAAGGATGGCCCTGGCAAATTTACAAGATAAAATGGGGTCCACTGCATTGCAACCACAATCACGAGGGGCAAGTCAAAAGGGAAATAAAATTGGTGTCCCCGTTCTTCTCTCCCTTTAAGATCCTTTAAGGGTCTTAAGGCATAGAACATACAATACTAAACATTGCTAGTAAAAACAAACTGGGCACATTGGTGCAAGATTCAGAGAGAAACCCTTCATAAAGAGAAGGAGTCAACTATGTTTTGGAGCAAATATTGCAAAGGTTTAGGCATGGTTTATGGTCTGACTATACTCTAGCTTATGTTTATAAGACCTTGCAGACCTTGAAAGCAAATTGTCAAAGCATTTACAAACCCTAATCTCACTCAAAGATACTGCTGAAGTCTGGCTGTTATGGAAAACCCAGTACTGAGTTAAAAAAAAAAAATTAGCTGACTGCAAAAATGAACAATTGGATTTACCCAAGTAAAGGGATCAGAAGGTTATGATGGCTAATTAGAGAGCCCAACCTTCTTGCTAAATTAATAACGGACAAAACCTGTGTCCCTGAGATGGAGCCAATCAGCAGCAAAGCAGACTCAGGTACAGAAAATAAAAAGGAAATAAGCATGTGAAAGGGGGGTAAAAGATTCGGGGCCCTGTGTGGGCATAGTAGAAGAATAAGGAAAACAGTAGTACGGGCATTAGAAAGTTAAATTACTGGAAACTAGGAAAGTTTTCATTTGAGGAACAAAGCAAGTGATTAAGGATATGAGAAGGTGAGATGTTGACTCTGGGGAGTGTGGAAGAACTAGTGTTGCTTGTCTTGAGGCATTTAACCCTTGAGATGGTTCTAAGAAAACATTGTTATTTTACATAAAACACTTCATGCACTCCAAAGAGAAGCCACAATGGATTTGTATTTTTGCTGTGTGCTTTAAAAGCAGAACTCTGGAATTTCACTGCATTTTTTTCAAGGTTAAGTCTTTGGGTCTCTGATAACTTTGAATCTGAAAGCAAGTCAAAGGGGGTGTGTGAATGCCTGGTTGTTAATGAACAGTTTGAATCTTCTGTAAACAACAGTAAAGGATAAAAAGGGCCTGTTCAAAATTTTCAAGAGGATATAACATGCACTGTCATCTGAAGTAAAAGATATGGTATATAAGATATTCAGCAGCCCCTATTTGAAAGGCATTTAATGCTAATGTTACTGCTAACATGGAAATATATTTAGTGCTAACACTGTACAGAAAGAGAAATCCTTTTAGGCTTGCTGGAATGGTAACTGGCAAACACCTTGCTCTAAGGAAAATCACTATCAGTAAGGCTTCTCAGTTACTATAGTAAACTTCCGATAATCCAGAACCTTTAGGACCCACGGGATGCTGGATTATCAAATATGCCAGACTATCAGAAGGGGGGGTGGAGTGCAGGGGATGTGCTCCTCGGCACTGCAGGACCAACCCAGCAGCACCCCAGCTGCTCTGCCCCAAGTGTCCCCAAGTCAGCCACTGCTGAAACTGACCAACGGCTGACTCCGGGAAGCCCAGGGCAGAGCAGCTTCCTCGAGTCAGCCGCTGGTCAGTTTCAGCAGCAGCTGAATTGGGGAAGCCGGGGGCAGAGGCAGCTCCAATTGTCTGGCTGCCCGGAGCACTTCCTGGTTCCAGATGGTGCCGGACCATTGGATGCCGGACCACTAGAGTTTTACTGTACCTGCAAATAAATTTGAAGCTTCACAACAGACTAAAAACCTGGTCTGTGGTATAAGAGGACAATTAAGGCATACCACTTTTAACTTAATAATCGAGCAGCGAAGTAATTTACCCAATCCCTCAGAATTGGGTTTACAAAATGAAAGCATACGTAATTGCTGGATGACAGCAAGTTAATCAAGAAGTCAGTAAAATACTTGCAAAGTAAAAAGGACAACAAGAGATATAATGTGCCACCCACATGGGGGTAGGAAAATGTTCTTTTATCTTTCAGAACAGCTTTGAATAGCATGAAGGATCTGTCAAATTCAGTATCCACCACCCAGGGTATTGTAACAGATCTCCTGGATGGTCGAGTTCATCTGGCCCTTATGGACGTGGTGAGACCCCACCTCCCCAATGCCCCTCTGTGGGAAAGGGGAAACGAAGAATCCATGAAAGCCCAGGGCCGATATGGATGGGCAGGGCTTGACAAATGGCAGCAAAAACCGCTCGCCAGCCCCATACTGCGCGTGTGCAAGAGCTGCATTGCGTGTGCACGCGCCATGAATGAACGGGGTGTGCAGCTGAAATCTACGTGCCACAGGCGAGTCGATTATATAGCTTGTCTAGCCCTGTGCATGGCCCATAGCGTAATCTTAATCTTCTAGCACCACTGGGCATCCCTCACATTCACTAGTGAGAATGGTAACCTCCCTGCCCACGTGGAGGCGACGGCATGTTCCTGAAATAGAAGGTGTGGCATTCTCCGAAGTCGCTGGAAAAGCACTGTACCCCACTGAATGTTGCACCCACTCTGACAAGGAAATTCTATGGACATGCCCATATAATGCTTTAACGAATCTGTCTAGATTCGAGGTGGCTGTAACCGAGAAATTAAGGCATGCAGAGCTGGTCCAAATAAACAGTATCTATTGGTGTGTGACTGCCCAGAACCACTCCAAGTTAAATGGAAAGCCCTCCCCTTAACACACCTCTCCATGTGCATGACAGTCCCTCAACAAGCAACCCTGGCCATTGACAGGACGCAGCTCTACCATAATCCTCCAATGACGGGTAACCAAAAATGGGATCAGGAATGGTACTGCGGCAGTAAGTACCTAGAGGAGGGTCTACTGGCCCTGCAGGTGAAGATCGAGGAGTTGGTGGCTGAGGCCCAGACACACATTGGGAAAGGCCATCTGAGGTACACTCAGATAGGGGAAACCGTGGACAGGCTAACAAGGCCCTTTAACCAGGCAGTGGAGGTTAAATTTATGATCATGGGCAGCACCTTCACTGGTGACAGAATACCATGGGGATGGGTTTGAGAGATATTCTCTCAAGACGTGGGGAGTGCCCATCCTGACCTTCCAACTGGTATGGGTTATGAACCGGTGCTTCTGGAACAAACTGAAAACACTAACATTATTGTATTTAACCTGGCAGGTTCGTGAACCCTGAGGTTAAGAGGAGGGACTGTAGGATAACATTTCGGAGGCAGGCTGTGCTATTCTGTTAAGAACTCCTATTCTAAATTTGGAGTCTGGAACTGGCACACAAACACAGTACATGATGGTTATCCCCCACCCCCACCTAGCCCATCAAAGAAAGGTCATCATAGAGCAGGATGGGAAACAGGACATGACATTCAATGGCACTAGGAACAAATGTGTCATTGTCAAGTACTCCTAATGTCTCTGCTTTAATCTCCAGATGGACCACATCCAGGCAGAAACACCTTCTTGAAGCTGACAACCATATCACTTAACACAGATAACTGACGTCTGCTGTATTTAAATACTTGTTTTATTAGATGTCACGTTACTGGATCTGGAGGGGAGCAGCCAGATCACTGATGCACCCATACGTGGGGGTGTTGGCCCCAAAAATGGTATAGAAGGGGGCCATGTGAGGTATTGAATAGGAGCTTACTGTCTGCTGATCCTATGTACACTAGTCATATGATTGTACAGTAGACTTCCAATAATCCGGCACCTTTGGGACCCAGGTGGTGCCGGATTATCAGAAATGCCAGACTATCAGGAGGTACTCTGGCAGAGGCAGGTCTCGGAGGGGAACAGCACTGCAAGGAGAGGGGCGGGGGAGGGAGCGGGGGGGTGCCAAACCCTCCCTCCTGCTGCAGGGAGGCAAAGCCTGCAAGCGGCAGAACAAGAGAGGGAGGGAGAGGCAGGCAGCTGTTTCAAGAAGTTCTAATCAATTGCACTGCCCCGGCAACAGACTCGCAATCTACCTTTCCTCTCTACTGCCTGGAGGGGGAAGGGTGGGGGAGAGCAGGAGTCGGCGGGCGAGGGGGATGCTGAACCCTCCCTCCTGCTGCAAGGAGGCAAAGCCTGCAAGCGGCGGAAGGGGAGAGGTGGCAAGAGGCAGGCAGCCGCATTCAGGAAGTTCTAATCAGTTACACTTACACTCCGGCTGGATCCACAGCCGACAGGCTCTCAATCTACCTTTCCTCTCTACTGCCTGTAGCCAAACAGCCCCCCCCCCCCCCCATCTCAACCAATCTTGCTTGCCCTCTGAGATGTCTATACAGGGCAGAGAAGGAACAATAAGAAAATCAGCATAGCCGTTAAGCTTTGATCTGCTTTGATGCGAAATCAGGATATGCGACGATTAAGGCAATAAACTGAGCTCGAGGCTGCAAGAAGTGCCCGGCTGGCACCCATGTGGATTCGAACACACACAGTCCCTGGGAGAGGAATTTCCCACTGAGAAAAAAGAATGCCCAGTACTTCCAATTTAATCCTCTCAACTCTCTCTTACAAGTGTAAATTAAGTTCAAAACTCCCTTGTAAGAACTGGTCTCACAAAAGACAGACCAGCACCATTTGGCATCACAGATAAGAAAGAGAAATACGTGACCCAATGGCTATAAAGCTGGGTACAGGAGCGCACTCACTTTTGAGTGTCAATCTACCCTCTGCCTGCTGGTTGGGTTAGGTGTTTTGACCTCCCGAGGTTCCACGGGGACGCCCACCTCGTATTTTCGTCTTTCCGAGGAACTGAGGGACCGATCCTGGCCTGACACGCTGGGACCGAGCGACGCAGAAGGGGGTAAAAATTGTACCTGTGTGTGTCATTTTGTTTTAGTGCATGCATAGAATAGAGCTCTTTAAAGATTAAGCTGTCATTTGGTACCATTATTTTCTATTTCCTATCTTTATTTTTCTTTGTAACCATTTTTTTTAAAGATATATATATATTTTTTTTTTCCAGCAGTTAAGAAATAGAACAATAGCCATTGCAACCATATGATCTGAGGAACTGGGTCTGGCCCACGAAAGCTCATCATCTAATAAACCATCTTGTTAGTCTTTAAAGTGCTACATTGTCCTGCATTTTGCTTCAGCTACCCCAGACTAACACGGCTACATTTCTATCACTATTCTCAATAAACCTGTAACTGTTTAAGCTTTAACCTGACTCCTTCAGTTGCTGTAACAGAACCAGGCACAATTTAAAAGAACTTCAGCCGGTCATTAGGGACAGATACAGGGAGAGCTTGGATTTGTGTCACACCCAGGTGGCAGAATCCGTTGGGGCACTTCTCAGCCTCCCCCAGGCTGCCCGCTGCGAAGGAATCACAGATTCTAGCAGCTAAAATCTGAAGTGTAATAAGCTCTCCCTGTACACTTATTGGGCACCCGTCAGCCTCATCCAGGTTGCCTGCTGCAAGGGACCCCGGTCTAGCAGTTAAAGTCTCGGGTGTATAGCACATACACATTGCCCTGACCGTCGGCTGACACTGCCTGAAGAGGGGGGCAGGGGAAGGTAGGGGTCGGCGGGGGTGTGCCAAACCCTCCCTCCTGCTGCAGGGAAGCAGCCTTTTTCTTCACCACCACCACCAGAGCCTACTGTTGACACTCCCATAGAAGCAGAGGAGGATATTGAAGAGGGGGATGATAACAGGGATGATGAAGCACTGGTTTCATCGGATGATGAGTAATTGTGCAGCATGGCAAAATAAAGTTACAGATTTAAGTTTCAGGGGTTTGTTAAAGTTTGCATTTTTTAGTGTTTAAGTGAATAATTAACAGACTGTATATATCAGCAGTGTATATATCCGCTCACCCCCACCCTACCGACCCCTCCCCTCCCCCGTCTTCCACCCCTCCCTCCTCCGGACAGTAGAGTTCAACTGCTGCCTCTGGTTTTTTGCGCAAGCTCACTCACTTGATCTTTTGATCCTGGACTATCCGGTCTACTGGTAAAAGCAGCAGGGACAGGGAGGGGAGATGATCTCTTGTGAGTTTCAGCAGCAGCCTGTCACCTGCAGCTCTACCCGTTCCCACCGCCCCCCCTTTCCCCCTCCCCCCTCCAGGCAGTAGAGAGGAAAGGTAGATTACGAGCCTGTTGCTGGGGCAGTGCAATTGATTAGAACTTCTTGAAACAGCTGCCTGCCTCTCCCTTCCTCTCTTCTTCTGCCGCTTGCAGGCTTTGCCTCCCTGCAGCAGGAGGGAGGGTTTGGCACACCCCTCCCTTCCCCTGCCCCCCCTCCTCCAGGCAGTAGAGAGGAAAGGTAGATTGAGAGCCTGTCAGCTGTGGATCCAGCCACAGTTCATCAATTACACTAACAACTTGAAGCAGCTGCCAGAGCACTTCCGGGTTGCAGTTGGTGCCGGACCATCAGGCGTACCGGACCACTGGATGCCAGACCACCGGAGTTTTACTGTATGATGTCTGTGTGTATAGTTAGGAACCTGTGTAGATACTGAATATTTCTCTGCATGTAGTTGAGCAGTGGGCAGAGCCCAGCCTATGGACATGCTAATCAGCAAGGCCCTATGGGACAATGGCACTCAATGGGCCAAGGACACACCTAAAGAATGAGTGGTCACTCAGACCTAAAAGCTACCAGCAGGGGCACAGGAATAAGCCAAGAGGAGACCAGGAAGGAGGGATAAATAGGCCATGTGGTGGTCTCCTTCTTGGTTCTCAGCTCAGCACTTCATCCCAGAAGCAGCAATGCAGGGATCCAAGAGCCAGAAAGACCTGTGAACCCATCCTGATTCTAGGATGTGCAACAAGGACTTTGAAACCAGCAGCTGTAACATCTCTGCTAGAGCCTGCATCGAGGACTGGGAGATTCGGTGCATGTAATGTACTATTCCTTTAACAACCTCACTCTCAGGCTTTTCTTTCTTGTGATAATAAACCTTTAGTTGTTAGATGCTAAAGGATTGGCCCAGCGTGATTTGTGGGTAAGGTCCAAAGGGTAAATTGACCAGGGATCTGTGGCTGGTTTCTTGGAACCGGACAGAACTTGTTCGGGGTAGGTGGGATTGGGTGCTAGGACCCCCCACCTGTGTATGAGGCCCGGGGCCATCTGGGGCACAGATATTGCTGGGGTGTCGGAGGGGTTTTGCTCATGAGGCTTCAGGCATGCAGCTGAAGCGCTCTGTGGGACTGGTTTGTGCCCAGTTTGGAGAGGTCACCAGTCTGGGAGCTGTAAAGAGCCCCGGAGTTGAGCGGACACCCTCAGCTGTGCCCAGACACGGCCCGGTCCGTCACACTAGATGTAAGGTATTATGTAATCTATGGGTAGAAAACACTATGTAACTTGATATTACTCTTATTTTGCCTCACAATTAGCATCTATCCAGGAGGTCCAGGATCTCTCCCCCCTGCCCCAGGGCCATCGCTTGATTTGCCCATTGAACATCCTATATAATTAGTTGTAACCTATTATTTGGCATCGTTCACTGAGCCTAACAAGCCATGTGACACACTGCCAGTGCTGCATGTTAATAAATCCTTCTGCTGCTTCATATACAGTGTTCAGATTCTGTTCCGACACACCAATAGTTAAAAAGGGCTCTAGAGCAGATTCTGGCAATTACAGACCAGTAAGTCTAACGTCAGTACCAAGCAAATTAGTTGAAACTATAGTAAAGAATAAAACCGTCAGACACATGGATGAATATAATTTGTTGGGGGAAAGTCAACAGGGTTTCTGTTAAGGGAACTCATGCCTTACTAATCTGCTAGAGTTCTTTGAAGGAGGTCAACAAACATGTGGACAAGGGGGATCCACTGGATATAGTATACTTAGATTTCTAGAAAGCCTTTGACGAGGTCCCTCACCAAAGGCTCTTACGTAAAGTAAGTTGTCATGGGATAAGAGGGAAGGTCCTTTCATGGATTGATAACAGGATAAAAGACAGGAAACAAAGGGTAGGAATAAATGGTCAGTTTTCCGAGTTGGGGCACCCCACTAGCTAACTCTATCCAGAGTGTCCTGGGACCAATCCTATTCAACTTATTTATGAATCATCTAGAAAAGGGGGTAAACAATAAAGTGGAAAAATTTGCAAATGATGCCAAACTGCTCAAAGTAGTTAAGACCAAAGCAGACTGAAGAGCTTCAAAAAGATCTTACCAACCTAAGTGATTGAACAACAAAATGGCAAATGAAATTCATGTTGATAAATATAAAGTAATGCACATTGGAAAAATTAATCCCAACTATATATTCAATATGATGGGAACTAATTTGGCTACAACTACTCAAGAGAGATCTTGGAGTCGTTGTGGATAGTTCTCTGAAAATATCCACTCAGTGTGCAGCAGCAGTCAAAAAGGCAAATAGAATGTTAGGAGTAATTAAAAAAGGGATAGAGAATAAGACAGAAAATATCTTATTGCCTCTATATTAAACCATGGTACGCCCACATCTTGAATATTGTGTACAGATGTGGTCACCTCATCTCAAAAAGATATACTGGTGTTGGAAAAGTTTCAGAAAAGGGCAACAAAAATGATTAGGGTTTGGGAACGGTTGCCCTATGAAGAGACATTAAAAAGACTTTTGACTTTTCATCTTAGAAAAGATGAGACTAAGGGGGAATATGATAGAGATCTAATAAAATCAAGACTGGTATGAAAAAAGTGAATAAGGAAAATGTACTTATTCCCGCAATGTAAGAACTAGGGGTCACCAAATGAAAACAGGCAGCAGGTTTAAACAAGCAAACAAAAGGAAGTTTTTCTTCATTCAGCGCAGTGTCAACCTATGGAACTCCGTGCCAGAGGATGCAGCGAAGGCTAGAACTTTAACAGAGATAAAAAAGAGCTAGATAGATTTATGGCAGTTAGGTCTATTAATGGCTATTAGCCAGGATGGGTAGGAATGGTATCCCTAGCCTCTGTTTCTCTGGAAGTGGGAGACAGGGGAGGGATCACATGAGGATTATCTTTGGTGATTCCTCCGTCTGGGGCATCTGACATTTGCCACTGTCAGCAGACAGGATACTGGGCTAGATGGACCTTTGGTCTGACCCAGTATGGTCATTCTTAGAGACCCACCCCAGGCAGTCTCAGATATAAGACAATTCCTGGTATTTGTATTAGAGGCTAACTTCCCAAATACATTTAAAAGACAACAAATAGTCTAACAGCACCTTAAAGACTAACACCACATGTAGATGGTATCATGAGCTTTTGTGAGCACAATCCACTTAGAATACATTTTTCCAATAACGGTAGTGCTCAGCTATTCCTGGAACCTGACAGGGGAGTTTCCTTCAATCACTGAACCAACAAAAGTTAACACAATTTTGATTTGGTTTTGGTAACCAGGGATGACAAGATAGAAGAGGTGATCATATGAAAAAAAACACTCGTAAGTTGATAAATTAAAACCAACTCAACCATGTTTCCCCCCCTTCCCCCAAAATTAGGAAACATCAAGGAAAGAAGTTACAGACGTCAACTCAACTGAAAAGTTCAAGGTCTTAAAGCAATTCCAAACTTACTACACATTTAAGTCAACTGTACAAAGACTAACTATAACTTGCATCCTAAGTAAGAGGGATGAGGATAAGGAGACTTTCAGAGAAAGGCTCCAGACTCAAATGGGATTAGAGGTTCATAGTGGAAAAATAACTAAAGATTTGTGAAGAGCATAACACTGTTGCAAAAAAGCAGCGTGCAGTGCAGCCACACACTGAGATGTATTAGCAAGAGTGTTGTAGCAAGACATGACAAGTAATTTTTCTGCTTTACTTACACTGATCTTTTTTAGGTCGTCATCACTGTTAAACATTTAGGCTACGCCTTCACTGCCAGTTCTTCTGGCAGAAAATATGCTAATGAAGGACTCATTAGTATGTGTGGTGATCGCATTAGCATATTTTCTGCCACTTCTTTTTGTGCAAGGGGTTTTTGTGCAAAAAGCAGCAGCGTGGACGGGGTTTTTTTGCACAAAAATTCCGTTTTCCGCAAGATCCTTATACTTGTCCCAGAGAGGCATAAGGATCTTGGGCAAAATGGGGTTTTTGTGCATAAAACCCCGTCCACACTGCTGCTTTTTGCACAAAAACCCCTTGTGCAAAAAGAAACAGCAGAAAATACACTAATGAGATCGCGACTCATGCTAATCAGTCCCTCATTAGCATATTTTCTGCCAGAAGAACTAGCAGTTAAGACGTAGCCTTAAGCTAGAAGAGGGTCCAGCAGCCATTCAGGATCAAGACCTCCCTTGTGCTAAGTGCTGTACAAACACAAAGACAAGGGAGCACGTCTCTAAGACTTTGCAATCTAAGAAGTTATGGACCTACAAACAGTTTGCTACTTAAAATTACCCCAACTTCATCTCATCCTAGCCATTACTATCAGCTGATTTCTTACAGGAATCACAGACACAGGAGGACTTGAGGAGGAATTAAAATGAGGAAAAGGTACTGGTCTTACAAATCAATACAGGGAGAACATTCTCTTAGTTCAGGAACAAAGAGCAGAGACATTTGTGAAAGAAGCTGACAGAAGCAAGAAGCAAGTGGAAGCGGACAAATAAAAGCTCATTAGAAGCAAGAGGAAGTCCAAGGACAGGGTAGGCCCACTGGTCAGTGAAGAGGGAGAAACAGTAACAGGAAACTTGGAAATGGCAGAAATACATAATTATTTCTTTGTTTCAGTCTCCACCGAGAAGTCTGAAGGAATACCTAACAGTGAATGCTAGTGGGAAGAGGGTAGGTTTAGAAGATAAAATAAAAAGAGAACAAGTTAAAAATCACCTAGAAAAGTCAGATGCCTGCAAGTCACCAGGGCCTGATGAAATGCATCCTAGAATACTCAAGGAGCTGATAGAGGAGGTATCTGAGCCTCTAGCTATCATCTTTGGAAAATCATGGGAGACAGGAGAGATTCCAGAAGACTGGAAAAGGGCAAATATAGTGCCCATTTACAAAAAGGGAAATAAGAACAACCCAGGAAACTACAGACCAGTTAGTTTAACTTCTGTGCCAGGGAAGATAATGGACACAGGAAGTAATTAATGAAATCATCTGTAAACACTTGGAAGGTGGCAAGGTGATAGGGAACAGCAAGCATGGATTTGTAAAGAACAAATCATGTCAAACCAATCTGATAGCTTTCTTTGATAGGATAACGAGTCCTGTGGATAAAGGAGAAGCGGTGGATGTGGTATACCTAGATTTTAGTAAGGCATTTGATACGGTCTCGCATGATATTCTTATCCATAAACTAGGCAAATACAACTTAGATGGGGCTACTATAAGGTAGGTGCATAACTGGCTGGATAACCGTACTCAGTAGTTATTAATGGTTCACAATCCTGCTGGAAAGGTATAACAAGTGGGGTTCCGCAGGGGTCTGTTTTGGGACCAGCTCTGTTCAATATCTTCATCAAGGATTTAGATATTGGCATAGGAAGTACGCTTATTAAGTTTGCAGATGATCCCAAGCTGGGAGGGGTTGCAACTAATCTGGAGCATAGGGTCATAATTCAAAATGATCTGGACAAATTGGAGAAATGGTCTGAGGTAAACAGGATGAAGTTTAATAAAGACAAATGCAAAGTGCTCCACTTAGGAAGGAACAATCAGTTTCACACATACAGAATGGGAAGCGACTGCCTAGAAAGGAGTACGGCAGAAAGGGATATAGGGCTTATAGTGGACCACAAGCTGAATATGAGTCAGCAGTGTGATGCTGTTGCAAAAAAAGCAAACATGATTCTGGGAGGCGTTAACAGGTGTGTTGTGAGCAAGACACGAGAAGTCATTCTTTCACTCTACTCTGCGCTTGTTAGGCCTCAGTTGGAGTGTTGTGTCCAGTTCTGGGCACCACATTTCAAGAAAGATGTGGAGAAATTGGAGAGGGTCCAGAGAACAACAACAAGAATGATTAAAGGTCTAGAGAACATGAAGGAAGGCTGAAAGAATTGGGTTTGTTTAGTTTAGGAAACAGACGATTAAGGGGGGACATGATAGCAGTTTTCAGGTATCTAAAAGGGCGTCATATGAGGAGGAAGGAGAAGAATTGTTCATCTTGGCCTCTGAGGATATAGCAAAAAGCAATGGGCTTAAACTGCAGCAAGGGAGGTTTAGGTTGGACATTAGGAAAAAGTCCCTGTCAGGGTGGGTAAACACTGGAATAAATTGCCCAGGGAGGTTGTGGAATCTCCATCTCTGGAGATATTTAAGAGTACAGGCAGTCCCCGGGTTACGTCAGTCCGACTTAAGTCGGACCCCTAATTACAAACGGGGGGGAGGGCCCAGCTAGTGCAGGGTGCCTCCCCCACTGTCGCCACCTCTGGCGGCACAGGGGGCGCTTCCCCCCAGCAGACCAGGGAGACGCGGAGCGGCTTTTCTCACCGCGAAGGATGCGGGCGGCGGGACCGCCGAAACGCGGCGCGGTCCCGCTGCCCGCATCCTCTGCGGCGAGAAAAGCCGCTCCACATCTCCCTGGTCTGCTGGGGGGGGCCCAGCTAGTGCGCCTTCCCCCCCAGCAGACCAGGCTTTTCTAGCCCAAGCCTGGGGTAGCGCAGCTGGGGGGCTGCCGGGTTGGTCCCACAGTGCCGAGGTGCCGCGCTACTGGACCAACCCAGCAGCACCCCAGTTGCTCTGCCCCAGGCATCCCCAAGTCAGCCGCTGCTGAAACTGACCAGCAGCTGACTACAGGAAGCCCGAGGCAGAGCTGCTCTGCCCCGGGCTTCCTGGAATCAGCCGCTGATCAGTTTCCGCAGTGGCTGACTTGGGGACACCTGGGGTAGAGCAGCTGGGGTGCTGCTGGGTTGGTCCCGCCGCGCCAAGGGTCGGCGCTACCAGACCAACCCAGCAGCACTCCAGCTGCTCTGCCCCAGGCGTGTCCGATTCAGCCGCTGCTCATCAGTTTCAACAGCGGCTGAATCTGGACGCCAGTTCCGACTTACATACAAATTCAACTTAAGAACAAACCTACGGTCCCTATCTTGTACATAACCCGGGGACTGCCTGTAGGTTAGATAATTGTCTATCAGGGATGGTCTAGACAGTATTTGGTCCTGTCATGAGGGCAGGAGACTGGACTCGACTTCTCGAGGTCCCTTCCAGTCCTAGTATTCTATGATGGGTGCATAAGGCTGTGACTACTTCAACGATTCACCTGTAAACTGGGAGACGTGTACTCTCCCCCCACTCACGAAGTGCTTTGAAATCTGTGCACCAAGCCTCGACAGTAGGGCAAAACATATATGGAAAAATATCATTTGCACAAACATCTCTAGGAGACTCTCCTTAGAGCAGGACAATCACTACTCAGCCCCCAATTGAAAGCAGTTGCTGATGACAGCCAACACACTGGCACAAAGATATCAGAGATGGAGATGACTGTCACCTAGCCCCTCTCACTTGACCAGCACACATTTACCGGCATGGCTGGATTGTCCCACTTGAGAGTTTCCATCATTTCCCCTTGGATGTGGTCCCCAACACATACAATACCTTGCCAGGGCGGAATTCTGGGAACAGCTCGGTAACATTCGGCAACTGTTTGGTAGCATCTCGCTGCATTATTCCTGCAAGAGGCAGCGTCAGTTTCCCTTCCTTAGATTCTGCCTGCCTTGCATCTTGGGGTCCCATTTCAGACTCAGAATCAGAAGAACTGCTGAAATCCGTCTTCTCAGAAGTAGCAGAGGATGGAGCGATGATCGACGGCAGAATGATACCATCTCCATCTTCAGAAACTACAATAGAGCAAAAATCTTATGAACAAGTTTCCTCTCTGTCCGCAGCACAGCTCCAAAAGCATTGTTTCCTGATCTTAAGTTATACGGAATCTAAGCCTCCATATTTTATACTTATGGATTCCTGTTCCAAGTTAGTCTTTCAGTGCATCCCTAGATCGCCCCTGCAACTCCCAGTCCCCTCACTGAGAGAAAAGGCAACACAGAGGCAGGGTAGTTTGATTATCAATCTGAACATTACTGTTAAGTGTTATAACATCTTTTACTCTATTTTATATTAGAAGGGCTCGCCAAGCCCCACTCACTAGCCGCGCTGTCTGGCGTTCTGCGCATGCACAGATCGCCCGAACCCAGCTCTTCCGGAATATAATCTACTCACCCCGGGCGAGTAGATTAAATAGATTGTCGAACCCTGTATATTAGTATATTGTTAGAGTCATTAAGGAGGGGCTCAGGACAGGGGGCTAGAGTGTAGGAGTACAGGACTTAGGGTTGGGGGGCTGAGGAGAGGCTCAGGAGTCATGGTTGGGAGATGTGCTGGGGCAGGAGGGATGCAGGAGGCTGGCCGATTTCCATAGCCAGCCAGGACAGCAACAGCTGCGCAGCCAATGTGGCAGCTAGCCAGCATAGGAAACTGAACTACATATGCTGGTCAGAAAGATCTAAAGCGCCACCCTCAGATGGCCACTCTGGGTATGTCTACATTGCATTCCTCCTTTGAGAGAGGAAGGCAAATGCAGACAAGTGAAATTGCAAATGAAGCACGGATTTGAATTTCTCATGCTTCATTTGCATAATTGCAGCCGGCCGCTTTTCCGAAATAGCATATTTCGAGAAAACAAACGTGGTCTATGCAGGGTTATTTCAAAAATAAAATAACCCTTACTAATTAGGAGTAAGGGTTATTTGGAAAGAAGGGTTTCTTTTCAAAATAACCCCATGTGAACCACATTTGTTTTCTCGAAATATGCCATTTCGGAAAAGCGGCCGGACGGGTTTATGCAAATGAAGCACAGGAAATTCAAATCCGTGCTTCGTTTGCAATTTCGCTTGTCTGCATTTGCATTCCTCTCTCAAAGAAGGAATGCAATGTAGACATACCCTCTCTTATGCGGCACCCGCCCCCCATAGTCATTCTGCAATAGAAAAATCTGCCTGTTAGTAGACCCCTCCCCCTTTATGGTTTATGAAAAAGGATCAAATTCCAAGTCCCATTATCCTGGCACAACCAAATTCTGATGTTGCTTTAAGTTAGGACAAGAGGAAGCTGCCTACCAAATTTTGTGGTCCTAACTCTTACTGTTTAGGAGGAGTTCTTGAACAGTCTCACAGATGGAGTCTCTCAAATATATAGCAGATAAGAGCCAGTTACCACAAAGCAGCGTAATTGGCCATTACCCAGCTTCAGATCCAAACTGCAGTACAGATCTTTGACAAGATCCCAAACATGCTACAGTATATAAAGCCACTGCACAGAAATGCTTGAATCCTTGATGTCTGCATCCTGTCACTCAACTTCCAGATTCTTCCTACAAGTTTCAGATAGAAAAGGAAAACCCTTATTCACCAGGAGCAGTTGCATCTTTTTCATCCTCTCTCTTTACTGGTGGTGGAGGCGGCGGCGGCATCAGCTTAGAATCAATATCTTCACAGTCTGCATCATAATCATCCTCATCTCCATCTAATCAGTCAAAAAGAGACAATCACCTTCAGATCACTGATCCATTCAGCCCAGTATGGTCTCTGGCAGTGGCCAGTGACAGCTGCATCAGAGGGAATGAACAGAAGAGGGCAGTCATCAAATTAATCCACTCCCAGCTTCTGGTAATTGGTGATAAGGGACCTCGACCTATGTGATTACATCCTTTACCATTTTGGCTAAAAGTCACGGATGGACCTATCCCCTGTTTAAAAAAAAGCTAAATATGTTAATCCATTTCAAGGATGCCCAGACACCCCCTTTTTCAATACCACAAACTGTCTAACCTCCACCCCAAACCATTGAAAGGACCCTGTCTAAGCATTAACTCAGTACAACTACCCTTCCAGATTCTCAAATAGATCAACCAAAGCAGCCACAATGTGGTTTCCCTGCTCTCAACCATTTACAAGATCAGGGCTTGAAATGAGACCTACTGGAACAGGAAAAAAGGACAGCTAGAACTGAAAATGTTTAAAAAAAAACACACACACATTCCGCCATCACTTCCCTTACTCAAGTTTACAGAGCTGGAACCTCAACCAAAGCAGCAAGAAGTTGCATGGCAAAACCTCTACATTAATGCAACATTCCTAATTTCCTGCTCCTGACTGATGGAAGAGGAGGTAGAAAGTTCCTATACAAGACAGAAAAGAGTTACTCAATCATAGTGACAATAAAATAGAAGAAAATAGCAGATGGTTCAAACACTGTACCTTATGGACAAGGACCTCCTGTGCTAGTCCCCACAGAATAAGCAGAGAGGCCAGGCTTGCCCCCATTATAAATGGTGAAAGTTGCAGCTGAAAATGCCTACTGCACTTAGATGAAGATGCCTACTACATAATGGGCAGCAGCCCCTAAACAAGAATGCTAGGGAAAGGAAATAGGGAGAAAGAGAAGAGGGTGTCATAGGTTGGGATAATCCTATAAATGTGTCCTTAGTCCCCCTCCTGTGACTATTTGACTGTCTCCCAGGCAACAGGTCTGAGACCAGGAATCATGTAACAGCCTGTGGCCTACCCTTTGTTTAGATCAAAGACCAATGGACAACTCAATTTACAGGAATATCTACAAGGACACAGTAGGATATTGCAGAAGAACCTGGGTCAGGGGGAGAAAAAAAATGGCTCTATAGAGATTATGTTGAACAGTTCTGCTTTGCAGCCCTGAAAAAAGGGATTATGTGCATTATTCGATACCTACGCCATTTATCTGCCCCAAGGCAGGGTAACAATTAGAGAACAACCACTCTCAAATCTGCCCCACAGCGACATACCATTAACTGATCATCATTTTGTCCAGGCATACTCCTACTACCCCCAATTACCTGGTCTTCGAATTGGCTGAAGGGTTCCCATCGCCTGCCTGTATCTGCGGCTCTCATCTTCAGCCACCTCATTAATGTCAGAGTAATCAACAGCATCCTCTGTACTCTTAACCCAGCCTGAGGAAAAAGAAAGACTTGTTGGGATATGAATTTTAATGACGTGTAACCACGTCTTACCTCCTCTTATCTTGGTCCTTCCTGACTTCTCCACCCATCTACCCCACCTTCTTCCTGTTGCACTTTCTTTCCATTGCAAGCTATGTTCTATTTTATAGGAGGAAAAGATGCAATCTCTGTAACAAGGGTCCGCAACCTAAGGCATGCGTGCTGACTTTCACTGGCACACGAGCCTCCCTACTGGATCTGTACGCTGACTATACTAGACTGTCCCAATTTTAAACACTGTCCCAGTGTTCCCAACAAGCAGTGAAATGTCTCAAAGTCCCACCGGACATTTCAGCACTTGATGGGGACACTGGCTTGCAGGGAAAAAGCGGCCAAGAAATGGCTGTGTGCACTGCCATTCCTCCTCACACAGTACAGCAGCCTCCTCCCCTCTCCCCTGCCACAGAGAATGTAGGCAGCTCCATTGGAGCTTTGCCACTGGGCAGCCGGTAACTCAGCCACCCACTGCCCCACCACTGCGCACTGCACTCTCCCCCAGCAGGATTGCCTCTGGCACTTGGGGCCCCAGTCTGGACACGCCAACGCCGCCTCTCCTCCAACCCATTTGTTGGTACAGGGG
Organism: Pelodiscus sinensis; assembly: GCF_049634645.1. NCBI lineage: Eukaryota > Metazoa > Chordata > Testudines > Trionychidae > Pelodiscus > Pelodiscus sinensis. Next base: position 497,661 of record NW_027466001.1, read on the forward strand.
GTCCCACTGGAGTCCAAAGTAAAACCCTGCAAAGCTGCTCCAGGACCTCCATGCCTTGGAACTGCACCTTAGCCCTGGCAGTGGCAGCGCAAAATCCAGCTGGGACGCTGTGGGGCGGGGCCCTCTCGGCAGGTGCGCTCTGTGCACTGCCGCTCTTTTGCCCCCCACCCCACCGGGGGAGTGGCAGCAAGCTGCATTTGGCAGGGAAGGTTGGGGTTTCTTCACACACACCCCTGCACTGTGGTAGGATCCCTGCTGTGTGGAGGAGGGTGGGGCTGACATTCCTTTCCCATTCCCACCCCAGCAGCACTGTCCAGAGGCTTTCCCCACTGTAAGGGGTGCAAAGCCAGGTAAGACATAAAATCATGACTGGTGTGGAAAAAAGCAAATAAGGAAAAGTTATTTACTCATTCCCACAATGTAAGAACTAGGGGTCTCCAAATGAAATTAATAGGCAGCAGGTTTAAAACAAAAAAGTTTTTCCTTCACTCAGCGCACAGTCAACCTCTGGAACTTCTTGCCAGAGGATGTGGTGAAGGCTAGGACTTTAACAGAGTTCAAAAAAGAGCTAGATAGATTCATGGAGGTTAGGTCCATCAATGGCTATTAGCCAGGATGTGTAGGAATGGTGTCCCTGGCCTCTGTTTCTCTGGAGATGGGTGACAGGGGAGGATCATGTGAGAATTACCTGTTGTGATCCCACCCTCTGGGGCATCTGGTATTGGCAACTGTCTGTAGACAGGATACTGAGCTGGATGGACCTTTGGTCTGACCCAGTATGGCCATTCTTATGTTCTTAAGCATCCCCGCTCATGCCCAGACCTCCACACCGCAATTCCCCTCACTCACTCCCATCCCCCCTGCCAAGGCCCCACACTCCCAGCTTGCTCCAACACCCTCCCTCGCTCCTGCATCCTCCCTCCCAACCCAAACACCCTACCCCAAACCTGCATCCTCCCTGCAGACACCCTACCCCAAACCCCATCCCGCATCCTCTCTCCTGGCCAAACATCCTACCCCTGCACCCTCCCTTGCTCCTGTACCTCCCCCCAGCCAGACACCTACCCCACTCTGCTCCATCATCCACCATTACTCCCATTCCCTCTCCCGACCAGACACCTACACCCAGCCTGCTTCTATACCCTACCTCCCACCCAGAGCTTCCACTCTCTCCTCCTTCCGCATCCCACCTCCCGCCCAGATTCTGCACCCCCATACTAGTCCACTCGCTGATAGCCCTGTCACACACACTGAACCCCAAATTTTTGTTCCCACCTGAAACCCTAAGGGAGTCCACAAAATCCACTAATTCTGGAACCCCAGAAAAGTAAATCTGGAATATGGGAAGCTCTGAACCTCAATCCTCCCCGTCCCTTCCCCTCACCCCTTGGGGTTGAAGCACGAGAAGAATGAGGTGTCTCTGTTGGGGACCACATCTGTGAGGATTGGGGGTTTTGAGGAGTTTTTTTGCTTCTCACTTGTGTGGTCCCCAACCAATTTTTTTGTAGGGTAGTGGCCCCTGCCACAAAAAAGGTCTCCCATCCTGTCAAAGAAAACATTTAAACTTTGTGTGTTGGTTGTAAATATATTAATATTTTATTTCATTTAAAATAAAGTTTGATAAACATGAGAAAGTTCACACACTGCAACTGGTTCAGAAAATATGGTCATCAGACCCAGAGTGCCCAAAGAGCTCCATCCCTCCCTCCCCAGCACACTGATCTATAAATAGAAGTAAATAAGATAAATTTTGGCACATCACTTCTGAAAGGTTGCCAACCTCTGCTCTATATTAAGGTAGCCTGATATTTTACTTTCTAAAAATGTTTTGTCTTTTTTTCCTCCCCCTCCCCAAGAGCTCAAACACCTTCATGGTTGGCAGAAAGACTTTGAAATTTGGAAGACTGATCATTGGTGTCAGGGAAATGCCATGTGCCAGCCTTGTGATAATCTGTTCAGACCTGACAAAGCTTTAAGCTGTTGGGAAAGGCTCCTTGACCCACAGTTAAGTGTACCACCTGGGAAGCAGACCATGAAACAAAACTCCATATCCCATTGAGAGGTTACAAGAGCTGGGAAAATAACTATCGCTGCAAACAAATCCTGTCGATTGCATGCTGCCACTCAGAAATAACATATCTTTGTCCTTTGATATGCTGCCTGTAAAATGGATTTACTTACTTATAAAATAACGGTTTCATTGTGTTACGTACACATCTGTGAACTAGAGATGTGAATGATTAACTGGTAAACATCTCCCTTACCAGATAATCCTTACCAATTATGGTTAACTGGTGGGCGGGAGCAGCCACCTGTCCGATGGGACACTGGGCTGCTCCAATCCAGCAAGGGCACCATGGTCGGGGGGGGGGGGGGGGATCCAGCCCAGCACACCGCAGGTAGGGCGCTCCAGCTGCAGCAGGTGGGGGGGGGAGCACCCGAACCCAGCTGGGCTGGAGCAACCCCTGGCCACCCACCCACATTTAAGTGGTAACTGTTTAAACATGCTTAACCAGTTAGCAAGATTTTACATCTCTACTATGAATAGTCTTCTGCTGCTGACAACTAATGTAAATAGTTTTGAAGCTCAAGAAGTCTATGCTGGAAGGCTGATGATTCAAGGTTCACACTGCTGCTGATGCATGATGGGGCATTGCTACAGTTGTGAATATTCACTTTTTCAAAAATTAGGAAATGAAATTAAGAACTCTTAAACGTTAGTGGGATTGCCCAAGTCAAGTTCATGTAAGTTAAGAAATGCCAGAACTAAGGCTGCTCTAAAAACCTTGACAGAATCATAGATATCATGGAACTGGAAAGAAACCTCAAGAGATCCGCAAGTCCAGCCCCCTGCACTCATGACAGGACCAACCTCCACCAGACCAGAGGTGGACAATCATTTTTAATGGGGGGAGTACTCCAAGAATTTGGCAAGTGGTCAAGGGCCACTTTATATTAACGGAAGAGGTGCAGGATCTGGGATGAAGGGTGAAGAAGTTATCCCAGTGTAGCGGATTGTGGTACAGGGTCCAGGAGGGGTTATGACTTCAGGAAAGGATTCCGACCTGGAAGATGGGTACAGGAGGGGGTACAGAGTCAAGGATGGGGTTGTGAACTGATGTGGAGTATAGGAAGGAGCGCAGGGATTAGGGCTGGAACCTGGGGCAGGGAAATAGGATATGGGTGCAGAAGAGGATTTTGATCTGGAAGAGGGGTGCAGGAGAGGGTAAAGGGTCTGGGAGGGTGTTTAGTCATGGGCAGGATAGAGATGTCAGGGTTTGGTTTGGGGCCTGGGGCAGGAGACTGGGGTGCAGAGGGTTAGGGTTGTGACCTGGGGCAGAGGGTTGAAGGAGAGGAAAAAGTGATTTTTCTCCCTCTTCCTCATAAGACTGCTGGTAGTGCCTAGGGAGAGCGGCCTCAGCAGCCACCTGAGCATCCACGACTCCCATGGAAGTTGCTCGTACTTGGCAACCAGTGACCGCCCATGGTCACTAGTCCCTAGCGAGCCATTCCTAGGCTTAAGCGCCCATCCTAGCGAGGCACAGGACAGCTTGCGCCCGAACTTAGTGGGCCCAGGCACAAGCAGGGCCATCAAGGAAAGCGGGTTCCGTGGGGGGGGGAGAAGCAGCAAAGCATCGGCCCTCCTACCAGCCCCCCACCGCCCAGGCGCCCGGCCTCACCCTCCTCGTCCAGCTGCGCGCCCTCGGGCTCCGCCGCCTCCTCCTCGCTAGCGGTCAGCTCAGTGATCAGGCTGCCCAGCCCCAGCGCGCCCAGCCCAGCCAGGTGCTTCTTCGACTCCTGCAAGAGCAGAGCATCAGCGCGTCCCCCGCCGCCCCCCCCCAGCACCCGCCCCCCCAGGCCCCCCCGCACCCGCCGCCCCCCCCAGTCCCCGCCGCCCCTCCCCCAGCGTCCGCAACCCCCAGGCCCCCCCGCGCCCGCCGCCCCCCCCAGCGCCCGCCGCCCCAGGCCCCCCCGCGCCCGCCGCCCCCCCCAGTCCCCGCCGCCCCTCCCCCAGCGTCCGCCCCCCCCGGCCCCCCCGCGCCTCACCTTGTCCAGGACGCTCTCCCCCTCCAGCTGCCCCGCCTCGTTGATGTTGCCGAAGAGGAAGCCGGCCAGGGAGAAGGGCCCGGCGCGGCCGCCCTCCGCCTCCTCCTCGCTCTCCGAGTCCGACATCGCCGCCGCAGCCGCCGCCGCGCGACCCGGAAGCGGAACCGGGGCAAGAGCCGGGCTCGCCGCAGCGAGCACCATAGAGCGCGCGGCAAGAGCGTCTCCTCGGCGCCGAGGGGCGGGGCTGGCACCGCAGCAGCTCCCCCACGGGAGACTCCACCCCCGCTCTGGACCGGCTGGCGGCCGCGGGGAAATGGGCGGGGCCAGGCCGGGCTGAGCTCCCATAGAGCCCGGCCGTGGAGGGTGAGGAATGGGCGGAGCCAGAAAGGGCAGGGCCGGGCCAGAGGGGCGTGGCGAGCCGCTCCCCCGCGCACGGTGCTGCTTCGGGGCAAGCCGGGACGCGGCGCATGCGCAGCAGCTCGGATGAAGCCCGCGCCCAGGCCGACGCTTGAAGGGGCTGAGGCCCTTGCAGCCCTTTCGTGCAGGCCCGGCGCCCGAGGGGCCGCGCTCAAGCGGCGCGTTGCGGGCGGGGGAACGGCGGCCGCTGGCCGGCTGCGATGCGCGCTCCCTCCCCCGCCAGAGCCACCTCGGCTCCGGCCCGCCCGCCCTGAGGCTGGGCCCAGGTCGCCCTCTGCAGGCGAGCGGGCGCGGCTGCCAGTGGCCCCCGCCAGGGGCGGAGCCTGCGCGCGCACAGCCACGCGGAGCGGGGAGGGGGGCGTGTCCCGGTTCCAACCGTTAACTGCTCCCCGCCCCGTGCTGTCAGGAGCGCCATTAGAGCAGCGCGCGGGGAGCGGGTCAGCCGCCCCAGCCCGGCCCTAGGGAACCCCGCACCCCTCGGCCTCAGGACGGTAATTGGGCAGCCAGGGGAGCCTGGGCCGGATGCAGCCCCGGATTCCCCCGCGGCTCAGAGCGCCCCACAGCATCGAGGAATCCGTGTGGGCCTCTTGCCACCACCACAGACTATACCGGCCTGATCCCGCCCCACCCCGGTTCTCCTGCATGAAGGGAATGCGGGACGTGTCTTTCCAGTCAGTAGCCGCACCAGTGAGCGTTTGGGGGGTTTTTGCTTCTCATTTGTACACGGCCTCCAAGCCAGAAAAGGTTATTTTGTAATGTTTACCCTTTAGTGAAAATTGTGTATAACTGTTGTTTTTATTTGATTTTCTCGTGTATTACTTATCTAAGGTGCAGTGTGACTTTTGAGAGATGTGGGCACGTGTGCCCTGCATTGGCTGGATAACCACTCTGAGTAGTTAACAGTTCACAATCCTGCTGGAAAGGTAGAACAAGTGGGGTTCCGCAGGGGTCTGTTTCAGGACCGGCTCTGTTCAATGTCGTCATCAATGATTTAGATACTGGCATAGAGAGTACACTTATTAAGTTTGCAGATGATACCAAGCTGGGAGGGGTTGCAACTAATCTGGAGCATAGGGTCATAATTCAAAATGATCTGGACAAATTGGAGAAATGGTCTGAGGTAAACAGGATGAAGTTTAATAAAGACAAATGCAAAGTGCTCCACTTAGGAAGGAACTATCAGTTTCCCACATACAGAATGGGAAGCGACTGTCTAGGAAGGAGTATGGCAGAAAGGGATCTAGGGGTTATAGTGGACCACAAGCTGAATATGAGTCAGCAGTGTGATGCTGTTGCAAAAAAAGCAAACATGATTCTGGGCTGCATTAACAGGTGTGTTGTAAGCAAGACACGAGAAGTCATTCTTCCGCTTTACTCTGCGCTTGTTAGGCCTCAGGTGGAGTATTGTGTCCAGTTTTGGGCACCACATTTCAAGAAAGATGTGGAGAAATTGGAGAAGGTCCAGAGAAAACCAACAAGAATGATTAAAGGTCTAGAGAACATGACCTATGAAGGAAGACTGAAAGAATTGGGCTTGTTTAGTTCAGCAAAGAGAAGATTGAGAGGGGATACAATAGCGGTTTTCAGGTATCTAAAAGGGTGTCACAAGGAGGGAGAAAAATTGTTCTTCCTGGCCTCTGAGGATAGAACAAGAAGCAATGGATTTAAACTGCAGCAAGAGAAGTTTAGGTTGGACATTAGGAAAAACTTCCTAACTGTCAGGGTGGTTAAACACTGGAATAAATTGCCTAGGGAGGATGTGGAATCTCCATCTCTGGAGATATTTAAGAGTAGGTTAGATTAATGTCTATCGGTGTGGTCTAGACAGTACTGGGTCCTGCCATGAGGGCAGGGGACTGAACTCGATGACCTCTCAAGCTCCATTCCAGTCCTAGTATTCTATGATTCCACAGGGAATCAGTGAAGAAAACCTGACTGATGAGAATAAACAGTATGCATAGGCCTGTTATGCATCTAACATGTACATTGTATAGTAATTATGAAAAGTTTTCTACAAATAAGACTTCTGATTTATGAGAACTAGAGAAGTTGCTCTATAGTTCAATACAGAAAAAGTATTAATAACTATCTAAGTTACAGACTAACATCACTACCCCTCTGTGACTGACAGTATGTGCAGATGTTTGCTATTTCAAAACTGTTGAAATGAAAACTAAAATGTTCCTATTTATGTCTTATAACAGTTTTATATTTTAAAATACACCTCCTTGTCATTGTGTTCATGTGTGAAACTGATTGTTCCTTCCTAAATGGAGTACTTTACATTACTCCTGATTGAATTTCATCTTCTTTAGCTCAGATAACTTGCTACATTTCGGTTCAGAGATCTGGGTTGAGGACTGGCCCTATGGAAAATTCAGTTAAGACCCCTGCTTTAGGAGCTCTACTCCCAGCCTCCAGCACCATCCGAAAGGCCCAGACCAATGGTTGAACCTGTACTTGACATAAGGATAGCATGACATAAGGAATTATAAGTAAATCACACGCACCAACACAATAGCACATTTTATTAAACTAAATTTTAAATGTCAGAAAGTCACATTTGCAATTGCAGAAGTCTGAGTTCTTGCACGTAGTGTAGATGTGCCCTTAGAAAAGCTAGATACACTGAACACTTAACAGTATTTAAGCTTCTTTAAAATAAAAGCAAAACAACCTGATTTTAAAAAAAAAAAAACTTAAAAAAGGGTAAGCTCTGGGATTAAAAGAAGAAGGTAGGAAGAAGGCCATCACCAAAAACAGGGGCTAGCCTATTCATTGCATCCAGTATAGCATGTATGATTACCTGCCCTATACACAGGTGCAAGGAGCTCCTGGCCCTCAGTGACCTTGTATGGGCTTCAGAGACCATGGTGGCTGAATTGGAGGAGCTAAGGAAGGCAGAGCAATACATAGATGAGGCTTTCCAGGACACAATAAAACAGTTCTGTCCCCGGTCACACAGCCTTTGTGCTGTTGAGAGTGAAAGTCTCAGGGAAGAAGAAATGTTACCACTTCAGAAAGATCTTAGATACTGGGAATAGTTTGCTGAAAACATCCACTCACAAATCACATTTCAGAACAGGAGGGGGATGCGGGGGGGGGGAGGAAGGAAGGAAAGTGTCTGTGAATTGATGATGATAGAGGTGGGGAGAGTGGGATGTTTGTGAGTTAATGGTATTAGAGGTGATAATTGGGGAAGCTATATAGCTTCAAGATCGCTTCCCCAATTATCACCTCTAATACCATTAACTCACAAACATCCCACTCTCCCCACCTCTAACATCATCAATTCACAGACACTTACCTTCCTTCCTCCCCCCCTGCATCCCCCTCCTGTTCTGAAATGTGATTTGTCCTTTTCATATGTGTTCATTTTTTTAATTGTATCCTTTGGTATATATGGTTGTGACTATTTTCTTCCACTATTTGATCTGAGGAAGTGGGTCTGGCCCACGAAAACTCATCATCTAATAAACCATCTTGTTAGTCTTTAAAGTGCTACATTGTCCTGCATTTTGTATATTGGTAGTGTTGCAAACCTAGGGTAAAATGGAGAAAACGTCTTTGAGTGGGTCGTATGGACACATGAAAGTATGCATCTTGTAGGTCGAGAGACAAAAACCAATCGCCAAGTTCCAGAGCAAGGATAAAGGCAGCCAGTGTGACCATTTTGAATTTTTGTCTTTTGATGAATTTATTTAGCACCCTCAGGTTAAGAACTGGGCACCACCCAACAGTTTTTTCCTCTGTGAGGAAATAATGGGAGTAGAAGCCAGTTCTATGGAACTCCTGCAGAACTGGTTCTATGGTTCCTAGTTGCAGAAGGTGATCCACCTCTTGCTGCAGTATGATCTCGTGAGAGGAGTCCCTAAAGAAGGACTAGGTGGGTGGGGGGAGGGAGAGAAAAGAAAGGGATGGTGTACCCCGAGGAGATTGTCTGTATCACCCACTTGTCAGATGTGAAGGCGTGCTACTTGTCAAGAAATGGCAGCAGGCAATAATTAAAGGGTTTGATCATATTTAGGAGCTCTGGAGGAGGTAATGTGGTTTTCAGTCTTTTGACCAATGTCTCAAAATTTGCTTATTTGGCTGGGATGGGTGGCTGGAAGTACTGATTTGGTACTGTCGCCATTGTTGTCTGTTATGCCCACTTTGTTGATATGGTGGGTTGTCTTGCCTTTGGTAGTGGTATGTAGACTGTGGGTATCTTGGTCTTTGGTTAGGCTGATATCTGTACTGTCTTGTTTGAGGTGTCTGGATTCCCAGCGAGCATACTGTTGCCTTGGAGTCCTTCAGTGAGTGGGGGACATTGTTGGTTTTTGATGAGAAGAGCTTCTCACCCTTGAACGGCAGGTCCTCAACTGATGTTTGGATTTGCCAAGGAAAGGTCAATGAATTGAACCATGAGGTTCGTCGCATGACAACTGCCGTGGCTGTTCTTGTAGCCGTATCAGCTGCGTCCAAGGCTACTTGCAGGGCTGTTCATGATATTGCCTGGCCTGCTGCAACAATCGCTTTAAGTTGTGCTTTTTAATTATCATCAATAAAGGTGTTGAACTTTGCATAATTGTTTGTCATATTTGCTGAGGAGTGCAGCATAGTTAGCTGCTCTCATTTGTAGCATGGCTGAGGCACACACTTTTTTCCCCCAGTGAGTCAAGTCTTTATTGTTCTTATCAGACAACACAGAATGGTTTTGTTGTGTATTCCTCTGCTGAGTCGTGTCCACTACCAGTGAGTTCAGTGGTGGATGAGTAAACAGAAATTCTGAGCCCTTAGGTGGGACATAATGCTTCTGGTCTGCCTTTTTACAGGTAGGTGGAATTGAGGCAGGTGTTTGCCATAAGATCTTGGCAGGTTCGAGTTTGGCTAGGTTGATTGGCAGGGCAATTTTTGCAGAAGGTGTTGCCTGGAGGATATTTGTGAGTTTGTGCTGTGTATCCTCCATGGGGTTGTTCAAGTCAGTTGTGACTTTTGAAAAGAACCTGGAAAGAAGAGAAGTCCTCGGTGGTTGCAGACAACAGTGACGTGGTGGTCTCATCCGTACAGGACAATGAATTTGTACCTAATAATACCCCAGAAGTTGAATTCGGGGAGTGTTCTTCAGTATCATCTTTCCTCAAAGCCATTTGAGGTGATTGGGTGAGGGGAGAGAGAGCTTTTGTCATGTGTTTGGTTTTATGCAATCTTTTCTTGTGTTGAGCCCACTGGTTCTACAATTGCCACTGGGGAGGATAAGGCATTGGTGGTGGCATCCATGGGTATGGTGCCCCAGGAGTCATGGGTGCTCTGGTAAAGTCAAGCTGGATGGAACAAAATGACATTCCAGACGCCGCTGTGTGTGGAAATAGCTGCGGTGAAAGAACCCGCTACGTCGTCATCCCCTTCAATTGATAGGGGAGAGAGTGAGTCTGTGTAATTAGGTAGTGGTAAGTGAGGTTGTTTGTCATCACTCAGAAATGGAGAGTATAGGGTAGAGGAGATCACCAGGTCTCTGTGTTCCCTGTAACTAATGGTAGGAGTGTGTGGTACGGAGAGTTGTGCTGCTGTAGAGGACGACAGTGATTGCAGTGCCAGAGGAGCAGAGCACGCAGCATAGGTAGTTGCTATCGGCAACGTGGGTGGGAGGGGGGTGCCATGATCTGCCCTGCCAACTGCTGCGGTGCTGTAGCAAGCACTTGAGGCACCGCCATATGCAGCGCAGTGGTTGTCGGTACCGAGCTAGTTGAAGCAGGCACTGTATGTATGGCCAGTCGTCTAAGGTTGGGCGCCCTGTGCAGCACTTTTCTGATGGACATGAGGCTCGCCTGAGGTACCTTGTCGGTCATAGGTTCTGAGGTGCCGCTTGTCAGAGTTACCCAACTGCGTCTCAACTGAGTGGCGGTTAGGTGAGCGTGGCCCGTTTCTTTGGGAACTTAGGGGGTTTATCCCTTTTGGCTATGGAGGTCTGCCCGGAGCCAGGGTCTGAGGAAGGGTGCCCTTGTCCAATAGGATCATTTTCAAGCAGAGTTCTCTCTCTCTCTCTCTCTCTCTCTCTCTCTCTCCGTGTGCGCGCTTTAAGTTTGGTGCAGTGAGGGCAGTCCTGATGTGAGTGTCCGAGGCATTTAACACACTTCTTGTGGCCGTCGGAGGCTGGCATAGCATGATTGCAGTCTGCACAGTGTTTAAAGCCGGGTGAGCCCATGCCACGGCAATGTTGTCCCTTGACCAAGGGAGCCTGCTGACGCAAGTGGAGATTTTTAAAAACAAAAAACACTAACACTAGTAATTACAAGGAAAAAGAACTTGGAAAGAACTAACTAAATTCTCTTCAGAACAGCTGAGGAACGAGGAGCACTGCGGAGGTCCGTCTGAAGCCAGGGACGGTAGAAAGGAACTGAAGGGAGGGTGGCCGCACATGCGCAATGCACAGCCCCAATGCACTGCTATCAAAAATCGGCACTGGGACACATCTACACCTACTATGTAGCACCCCAGGGACATCTCTCGAAGAACCTCTGTTAACTGGGACTCCCTGCAGGACCAGGGATGTTCCAGGACCAGAGTCCCAGTGGAAGGCTGACAGCTGGGCTCCCCGCAGCTGGGCTGCTAGGTACAACCCAATGGGGCTGCACTCATACTCCCTCCCAGATCCTGCACTTCATCCCTTGCCTCAGGTCACAACCCCCTGCCTTCACCTAAATTGCCTCCCAGACCCCAGACCTACTCTTGCACCCCAATCCCTTACCCTAAGTTCCCTTCTACACCCAATTCCATCCTGGACTTTGCACCACCTCCATTAATATCATGGAAGAGTGTAGGATTAAGGTGCAGGAGGGAGACTGGAGTCTGGGACGGAGTTGGGATGAAGCAGGCGATTGTGACCTAGGGCAGGGGATTGGGATGTGACCTAGGGTAGAAGGGGATTGTGATCTGATGCAGGAGATTGGGGTGCCAGATTTGGGAGGAGGTCTGGGCACAAGAGGGGGACAGAGGGTTTGGGTATGTTGAGTGCGGGGGGGGGGGGAGAGGGTTGGGACAGGGAGGGACTGGGGTGCCAGAGAATGGTTGTGGCCAGGAGACTTACCAACCAGCACGCAAACCAGTCTGCCTCCTTGCAGAACTTAAAACATTTCCCAGCCAGCTTGCCTGGCCATCTGCTTCAGTGAATAACTGAGCCAAGGAGAAGGGGTGTGGTTCTTCTTGGCTGCCTATTATGCCAAGAAGCAGCTCCCTTTGGCCAGTTTCTGACCAGAAACCAGCCAATGGGATTGTGCTGGGGGCGGAGCAGCTCCTGAAACTTCCTCCCGCCCTCCAGTTTTGAAACAGAAAGGAAGCCCAGCAGCTGCTTTTTCTACACAGCACTTGGGGCTGCAGGGTAAGCAGGGGAGCCTACCTGGGGCTCCCCACTGCCTCTGTGGGCCGGATCAGGGGGTTTGGTGGGCTGGATTCAGCCCACAAGCTGTATTTTGCCCAGTCCTACTGTAAGGGCTGCCCTTTAAGACTGCAGGCATGCACAATCTGGTCAGCCACAGCAGCTGAGACGGGATACCACATGCCCAGTCAGGACAGCACCTTCAGAGATTTTAACTACAAAAATCAGTTCTGGACTGAAGATATGCAAACTGCAATTTTTCAAAGACTTCTAATTTGGCCAAAAAAGCCAATTTGCACAAAAATGGCAAAGGGCACATTGACACAAAATCCACTCTTTGCCAAATCTCAAGTCTCTGGTCCAAAGCCCAGGGACACTGGTCATCAGAATATTTTCATGTAAGCAAACCATCACAACACCCCCACTCCAGCCTCATTCTCAAAACAGCTGAACAGTTTTGGCTACTTTTTTTTTAATCCTCCTGAGGCAGAAACCTGGCATGCAAAATGTCACCCAAAATGGTTACAGTTTGGCAAGGCTACAACCAACTGCGAATGGTCAACCTCAATAGGGAGTGCTAGCAGCCCCATCTGTCATAGTTATTAACATATGTAAATAGGGTTTTAATGGAAATTATCTTGCATCTTTGTAGTAAGGTAAATAGACATCAGATTCAGAGTTTACAATCACCCACACTAGACTGAACAATTAAGAATCTTAACTTTTTCAAAATTTGTTTTGCTGTATTTCAGGGTTTCCAGACAAGATTAAGAACAATTGTGATATGAAAATGAAATGAGAGAATAAATCAAGAAAGCTTTATTACCATTTAATTCTGTATAATTTAAAAAATCATTTTAAATCGTTAGTTGCATACAAATTCCATTTAAGTATAAAATCAAGTTGCCAGTGTATGTTTCAGTACCATATTTTAATCAGATTTTAGGGCCTTCTAAAAGAGTTCTCCTTATCCTCCCACTTTAACTCACTCAGAACTCCTTTGCTTAGAGAAAGGAGACCCAAGAATTATACAGGTCACAAATTTGGCACTCAGAAGCAGAGCACTGAGGCCCTTCAGTTTAAATTCCATATCAATAGCTGCCCTTGTATATTGAACAGGGCATTTGAGTGCTAAAAGTACACATCTAAAAAAGGCTACCTCAGAGCACTCTTTGGACAGCGTGCACCTGAACTGTTCAAATCAACTGGGAGGAAGGATGGAAATAAGTGAACTCTCTCAAAGACAAAAACTAAATGATTAGTCTGCTAGAAGAATAAAAAACCTGAATAGTACAGAAGAGACTAAATTGTCACAAGCTATCTGCATTCCCATCCACTTGAATATAAAACTTTTATACTATTGTTTCAACTGTTCTCCTCAATGCTGGAATGTTCTGATCTTATTTGGAAATAAATCCAACCATATGATCAGGGAGCTAAGTCAAGTCTCCACTTATAACTTGAGAATGGACAAAATCAAGGCAAAAAAAGGAACCTAAACTCTGCACTAGAGTTTACACTGAAATAGATTAACAACAGAAATTTGCAACATCTCAAATTTAGAGATGATCATTTAGAGATTAACATATCAATTACTGTAATAAAGAAAAAGGTTTATATCTGCACACTCCTGAAACTTATTCCTGCAGAGATCAAGCCCTAGAGTAAGAACCATCAGAACAGCATGATTACCTGTTCCTCTTAGCAGAAAATACACAGAAATATCACCTTGAAATCAGTCTCTGTTAATGAGGTACTGTGAAGACAGTAAAGAGCTCTCCAAATGGTTCTAGTCCATAGCACTTTGTGAAGAACAAAAAGAGTGGTATGTAGAAGACAGTATCGCCGGGCTTCTGAAACATCATAGCATATGGTTATTTTGGTTTTTACTTGAACCATGATCAATACACTACATTGTTCCATTAGCTAGTCATGCTGACACTTGAGTCAACAGTGGCTTGTAATTTGGTCAAATAATATAGGCCATCTGTTATAATGGAACTGTAGTTAACCTAAGTTATCAGTACATCAGCCAGAGAGAAAGGCACATCCTCTGGAGGAAAATTAGGGCACAGATAGGAAATGTCAGTACCACATAAGGTAAGGCTAATTAAACATTTATCTGAATCCTAATAGCCCTACAGATACCAACCTGCAAGCATCTTGCCGCAATGATGAAAAAAAGAAGGTTCCTTCCATCCAATGCAGCCCTAACACATTTTTGCAAAGGTAAGATGCTTGTAAGAAATTGAGATCTGAACCACTAGCATAGGCTGTTCCCAAATACAGTCAACGTCTCCCAAGCAAGGAATGGGACTATTAATTTCAGTACACAAAACCCAGTCCCAGCATCCTTACATTAATATTGAATCTCTTACATGGCACATCAATTTCAGATCAGCAAGTTGCAGGGGCTAGTCTTTGGAGGTTTCACACTGCTGCTTTTTTTGCTCACCCTAGGTGTGGTGGGTACATATAGAATTCTAAAGATAAAAGCCAGTAACCATTCACAATTGGGTAGAAACAGTTACTCAAGTGTTTAAACAGAGCTTCAGCTAAAGTAGTTTATAATAAGGTATGTCCAGCTAGTCTGGGGAGGAGATTTTTTAAATGCTCTTGCCTAGGCCAACCATTAAAAACATTTTAAGTGGAACCACAGTTAAACATGGTTCCAAGGTCCACATACTAGGACGTACCAAATTCTAAGACATAATCTGCCATGAAGTCTCATGCAATGATGCAGGGGCCAATTATGTAGGAAAAGAGAACTAATCCTTCAAAAGCAACAGCCTCTTCCCAAACTTTCTGGAATTCCTTCTATAGGTAGGGAGATTTACCTGTATTCATGTCATACTAGGAAAACTGCTTTGAGAATGTCATCCCAATTACCTCAGAGCAGTTTGAAGAGAGAACAGTAACTAAACTCAATTTAAAAATGCCTCCTCTTCAGAGGAGAAACTGTAATGCAGCTAAGAGAACTATTGCAGACCCGCCTTTTGGTACCATCTGACCTCTGCTCCTAAACAGCCACAATCATTTGAGTTACTGTCATCTAGAATTCACCATAGCAGGAGGTGCCAGCTTCTGAGCTTAATATTTAAGAAACAATTTCAGGAGTTCCTTATCTTTGAACCACTGTGACTGCACTAAACATGAATGGTTTTCATTATACAAGTAATCATACTTTTCAATATAAAGCAAGTTTCACATCAATGTGGAAGGCATTTTTAAAAATTTAGACAAACAGATTTCAAATTTCACGTTGTCAAATTAAGGCAATAGTTAGAAAGCCAGACTCTCTTCTGGAAGACCAAGTTGATTAGTCAGTAAGGACCAGAAGAAGCAGAAATACATTTAAAGCAAAGTTATCAATCTCTGTCTCTTTCAGCAAGGCCAATAATTGAAGTTTGTCTAGTAAAGGAAAAGTTTGGCTTTGAAGAAGTCCCCTCATCTTCCTCCTCTGTACAACAGAATGGAAGCCAAGTGAATCCTGGAGATGTTGGAGACTGGTACTTTAGAAGCCAGATAAATAGCTGATCGCTCTCTCACTAGGCTGGAATGAACTGGTTTGTCTCCGTTTCCTTGAAGCAGTTACCAAAGTGCAAGAATACACTTTGCATGAACCTCTTCTGTTTAGAGCTATTAGTGCAAGATGCAAGTCTTTGATTTAAAAGGAAAGGAGCCGGCCAAGATCCCTGTCAGTCTCTCTTTCACTGCAAACATCCATCATCTATGGAAACTACAACAGGACACACCTTTTTGTGTTCTTCTTTGTCACTGGGTACAAAACTGCTCGCACAGCTTCAGCAAACACTTCTCGAACCCCCTCCTGGTTCAGAGCTGAGCATTCCAAATATTTTACTGCTCCAATCTGTTTGGCCAGTGAAGTTCCCTGTTGTAGAGTAGTAGGAGCCAAGCTTTGCTCCTTCAGCTTTTTAACTGTTTCCACATCACTTCGTAAGTCGCTTTTGGTGCCAACTAAAAGAATTGGAACATTAGGACAGTGGTGAGAGACTTCAGGATGCCATTTGTGCCGAACATTTGCATAAGAGGAGGGACTCCCAATGGAAAAACAGATAACAAATACATTTGTTTGAGGATATGAGAGAGTACGCAGACGGTCATATTCCTCCTGGCCTGCAGTGTCCCAGAGATTTAGGCTAACAGTCCGACTATCCACTGTCATCTGGGCACTATAATTGTCAAACACAGTAGGTATGTACTCCTCTGGAAAGGCATTTGTGGTGTAGCTGATGAGAAGACAGGTCTTTCCCACTGCACCATCTCCAACAACTACACACTTTATTGTCTGCATACTTTACCCAGAAGCAGTAAAACCTGTCCAAAACAAGAGACAAAGTCAGAAAGAACTAACTCATTCATAAGAATTACAAAACAAAATTTGGAAGCTCTCTCTAATACCATGCCCTCAACATTTCTAATAGCCTGTTTTTGGTAATGAACAGAGCATATTAGAGGCTAAGCACACACACAAAGAAACAATCCCCACTAGAAAAGCTTACACCTTAGAATAGTGGTTCCCAAACATATTTGAACACACGCCCCTTCTTTGTGTCTGTGGTACCTTACAACTCCCTGCCACAAATTCATATACCAATAAAAAAAAATCAATAATACAACTCACTGAACACTGTCAATAGGGCTGATAAGCAATTTAAAATTAATCGTGAGTAATCTTCTCTTAAACAAGAGAATACCATTTGGATTTTTTCAGTTTTCAAATATTGATTTTGAATTACAGACTACAAAGAGTACAGTGCTAACTTATAAATATTTGCACAGTAAAAAGTAAAATAGTATTTTCAATTCAACTTAATTCAAGTACAGGTTGAACGTCTCTAGTCCAGCATAATTTTAGTTAGCTGGATGTCCACTTATGGGCATAGCCAAGTTTCCTGCGATCATATAAAGTTTGTTTACGGCCACCAGTCTCAGGGTATTTCTACATTACAGCGCTACTTCAAATTAACTTATTTCGAAATAGTTAATTTGAATTAAGCTAATTCAAAATAACGCATCTAGACACAAAATCTAATTCGAAATAGCACATCCACACTGATTGGATGCTGGATCGCAGCTGAAACTGTTTCCAGCAGGGCATCAGGTCAGCAGTTGCTATGTGTGGCTGCTGTCGGAGGCCATCTAAGGCTCGTGCTTAAAGGGACCCTCCCTCCCCCCCCCCCCAGACAGCCGGTTCTCAGCTTTCCTGCTTGCTTGCCTACCTCGCTGAGGGACAGCAAAGTGTTTTCCTCTCCACCTGCTTTGGTCGCTCTCATTTGGGACCCCACAGTACTCAGCACCATGGAGCCAGAGCCACCCCTGGGCACTCGGGTGCTCATGTTGAACATCTTGCTGCAAGCCTGGCATCAATTGCTGGAGGCTGCCTGGCACCTTAAGCTGCAGGCCAGCTCCCTGGTCCTCCCCCTGCCCTGTGCCAGCGTGTCCTGCCACATCTGGACACCAGCAGCAACTGGTGGGACCACATCATCCTGTAGCGCTGGGGAGACCAACAGTGGACCCAGAAGTTCAGGATGAAGGAGGACACCTTCCTCAAGCACTATGAGTGGCTCACCCCTGCTCTGTGGCGATGGGGGACACGCATGAGGCCTGCCATTCCTCTCCACTAGCGGGTGGCCATCGCCCTCTGGAAGCTCTCCACGCCAGACAGTTACCGATCTGTGGGAAACCAGTTCGGTGTGGGAAGATCCACTGTCGGAGCGGTGCTCATGCAGGTACGGCACTCACCAGCACTGGGCCAGGAGGGGGGGGCTGTAAGGAGGACATGGGCTGCCCCTGGGAAAACAGGGAGGAGGTGGCATAAGTGCCCTTTCCAGGAGGGTTTGGTCTGTCCCAGCTGTGCTTCAGACCGCCCACGGTGGCCAGGATTGCAGCAGGGGTTGCTCCTGGGAGTGGGACGCTGGGCAGTGGCAGGGAACTAACACTCCCAGCCACCCGGGCACCCCAGTGACCCTCAGTTTTGTCTCTCTCTCTGCAGGTGGTGAAGGCCATCAACAGGGTGCTGCTCTGCAGAGTCATCCGGCTCACCAACCCTGACGCAGTCATCCAGCGGTTCGGCATCCTGGGCTTCCCCAACTGTGGGGGAGGGGGCAATCGATGGGATACACATCCCCATCCGTGCCCTGGACTACCAGGCCTCCCTCTACATCAACAGGAAGGGGTACTTCTCTGTGATCCTGCAGGCCATGTCTGCCCACCGGGGCCAGTTCACAGACATCAATGTGGACTGGTCCGGTAAGGCACACAACGTGCGGGTGTACCGCAACTCCTCCGTGTGCCGGAGACTGCATGCCGGGACTTTCTTCCCCCACCACCGCATCAGGGTCGAGGACATAGACATGCCAGTGTGCCTGGTGGGGGATGGGGCCTCAGATTCATAGACTTTAACGTCAGAAGGGACCATTTTGATCATCTAGTCTGACCCCCTGCACAATGCAGGCCACAGAATCTCGCCCACCCCCTCCTAGAATAATCCTCTCACCTATATCTCAGATATTGAAGTCCTTGAAATGATGGTTCAAAGACGCCAAGATGCACAGAATCTTCCCGCTAGTGACCCATGCCCCATGCTACAGAGGAAGGCGAAAAACCTCCAGGGCCTCTGCCAATCTACCCTGGAGGAAAATTCCTTCCTGACCCCAAATATGGCAATCAGCTAAACCCTGAGCATGGGCAAGACTCACCAACCAGACACCAGACACCCAGAAAAAAGTTCTCTATAGCAACTCGTATCTTCCCACCATTGGCCTATTTACCAGTGACAGTGAAAGGTCAATTAATTGCCAAGATCATGTTATCTCATCAAACCATCCCCTTCATAAAAGGGATGTAGGGGGCCTACCCTTTACAGCCCTGGCTGATGAAGCCCTACACGGGACACCTCAACCACTCCTGGCAGGCCTTCAATGCCAGGCTCAGAAGGGCCCGCATAGTGGTTGAGGGGGCCTTGGGCCGACTGAAAACACAATTTAGATGCCTCCTCACCCACCTCAACCTCTCCCAGCACAATATTCTGCACATGGTGGCAGCGGGTTGTGTGCTCCACAATTTATGAGAGAGGAAGGGGGAGGCTTTCCTGCCAGCCTGGATGCCAGAGGCTGCCCGCATGGCTGGCCAGTATGTACAGCCCCGCATAGCTGCCAGCCGGGAGGCCCTTCGGGGGGCTGTCCGCATCCAAGAAGCCCTGAGGGAGAGCTTCCAGGCAGACGAGGACTGAAGTCCCCCTGGCATGCCCCACTGGGGCCTTGTGCCGTACATTCCACCCCCACCTCCTTCCCCTCTCCCCTCCCTAGCCCCCCTTCCTGATATACAATAAAAACACCTGTTGCCACAAAAAAGTCTCTTTATTTAACATAACTGGGGTGGGGGGAGGAGAGGAATGAGGGCAGGAGAGGAGAGTGGGGGAAACCTGAGAGGAGGGAGCTGGAAGGTGGAGGCAAGGGGAGGAAGGGGAAGCTCAGGGTTGGGGGGTCTTGCCAGCCCTCCCGTCTTGCAGTACTGCAGGTGCAGGGGCCTTGGTGTTCCCAGGCAGGGGGGGAGGGGCAGAAGAAGCAGGAGGGGGAGCAGGGGTGGAAGGATGAGCGATACTTGGGGTGGCCGCAGGGCTGGAGCAACAGGAGGCAGCAATCAGTCCACCAGGTCTTGCAGGTGCTCACGGAAGGCACGGCCCTGCTCCCACAAGCTCTCCCGCCGCAGCTACAGGTCTTCTTGCACCCACTGCTCCTGGTTGTGGACCTGCCGTCCCTGTAACCGCAGCTGCTACCTCTGGAACTCCTCCTGGTTGTGGGTGCGCCTGCTGGCCCAGGCGTGGGTGGATGGTCCAGGCGGGATGGTGCGTCCTGCACTCTCAGGTGCTGCGGTGAAACAAGAGAAGTGGTCATTTCTCCCCTGGAGACACACCGGGTGAAACCCAGCCCCCCACTGCAAGGCGAGGACAGCAGGTCTCTGTACTATTATGTCCTGCTATCCCTAGGAGCGTGAGCTGGCCCAGGACTGCACCCCAACCCCCGTGCTGCCTATTTTCTGTGGGGGGGGGGGGAGGAGGAGCAGGAGGAGAGATTGCCCTCCCTCCAGACACCCCCCTCAACACAGAGGCAGGGCACATGTGCAGTCTCTCTCCCTGGGGTCTTCACACAGATGCGTGTGGGGAACAGGCCAGGGCCCCTGCATGGCACCCAGCTGGGGCCACATGTCCTGGATAGCACAGCAGATGCACAGGTTGCCACCTACTCCAGGGTCATCAAAACTGACTCTCACAGTCCCTTGGCTCCCCTTCCCCCCCTTCCGCCCCGCCTAAAGGGACCGTGATGTCACTCACATGTGGAGGCCTCCCCAGGCTTGGATGAGGCTGCTGACGGGCTCTCCGGTTTGGCTCAGGAGTCCTGGGTGCAGGGCACGCTCCCTGCAGGCTCCTGGCTGCCGTCGTCCTCTTCTTCCCGTGTCAGGGGCAGGGCCCTCTGCCCCAGGGTCAATGACAACCAGGGAGGCACGGACCATCTGACCCCCCGGGATGCAGTCCAGGGCCTTGAACTGCGGGCAGGCCTCCGGGTCAGCTCCTGGTTGGGAGACCCCGGTATAGGCTTGCCACAGTTCTTCTATTTTGCTCCGCACCCGCTCCTGGCTGCGCATGTGGCCTCTAGTGGCCAGGCTGGCAGCCATGCAGCTGTAGCCAGCCGCATTCCTGCGCCTAGTGCAGAGATTGTGGGCATTGGAGGCCTCCTCCCCAAATCTCAATGAGGTCCACGATCTCCGCACTAGACCAGGCAGGCTCCTGGGGGACGCCAGTCTGGACCTGGGGAGCAGTGGAGGGATGGGTGGCAGCGGGTTGCTGGCTCATCCTGTGCCAGGTGCACGGTCTGCTGGCTATGTGCTGGCAGGCTTGCAACTGGCACAGGCACTGTGGCCAGAGTCTGCCCCTTTAAGGGCTCTGGGACTGGGGGGGAGCAGATGAGTTTTCCTGATTGTGCCCAGAATGGCCACTAGGGCTCCCTGGGAAGGGCTGGAGGCCCCCTAATTTGAAATAACTGTCTACACAGCACTTATTTTGAATTAGCTATTTTGAATTTGGTGTTATTCCTCAGAGAATGAGGTTTACCAAATTCAAAATAAGTGTTCCACTATTTCAAATTTATTTCAAAATAGCGGTTTGGCTGTGTAGGCGGCTATTAAAGTTAATTCGAAATAACTACAGTTATTTCGAATTAACTTTGTAGTGTAGACATACCATCAGTGTTTTGTGCTGTTATTTAGCTCCAATTTATCCCTAAATGTCTTCTAAAAGCCAGTAAGCAGTGAAAGTGTTGGTGATGCCCGCTAGGCAATATTTGACCTTCTGTGGTTCAGCAAATTCTCTGGTTTGGCACCGGTCAGATCCCAAGAGTGCTGGACTAGAGAGGTTCAACCTGTAGTGCAATCTCTATCATGAAAACTCAACTTACAAATGTAGACTTATGCACAAGAATAAAACAATGTAAAACCTGAGAACCTGCAACTCCAATAGCTCAGAAAACCAAGTTTCTTTACATTTGCCAGAGATAACACTGCCAGCTTCTTGTTCATAATGTCACCTGAAAGTAAGAATAGGCAGTCACATGGCACTGTTGTAGCTGGCACTGCAAGATATTTGTGCACCAGATGCACTAAACATTTGTGTCCCTTCATGCTTCAATCATCATTCCAAAGGACATACAACTGAAAATTAATATATTTGAAAATATTTAATACATTTCAACTAATATTCTTTTAATAGTGCAATTAAAACGGCCATTAACCACAATTAATCTGAGTTCAGCATGTGACTTAACTGAGATTGATAGCCTAATTAAAAGCAGTAAGGCATTGATTCAAACAGAACCAACGATCCACTGTAATAAGAACAAAAGCAAAACTAATTGTAGCCAATGTTTACAATCAGATGCACATAGTGTATTATAGCAAAAGTTCAGTGTACAGATGACAATGACTTTGCTATTCAAGCATAACAAAGCCACCAAAATGAACAGCACCCTTTAGAGTCCAATGCACTGTGCCATCCTAGAACCGGATACATCTTAAGAAGTCACCTTTGCTAGTTATTCATTGCTGTGAAAGTAAAATGCTCATTATAAGGTTCCCCTCCCTCCCTGCCCCAGAAAGAAACAGTAGCAGGGGGGAAGAGGGACAGCATACAAATAAGAGTGGTCACATGGCAACCGGACAGATCCAGATTGTATATTTGCATAAAAACCTGGCCTTAATCAGCCAGATAATTTCTTGAATCTAGACATGAGTCTGTAAGAGGGACTTGATTACAGAGAAAGGGATTTAGGACTCTGTGCCCCACAGCAAGATGTTGTGTCACTTGTGGTATCCCACTGCATGTGCCCATCCCTGTTACCCTTGTTCTCTGTTGCCTAAGCCATAGTAACACAGAGGCTTTAAGAATTACACTGAATAGGATTCAATACAAATGAGGCAAATGCACTAGCAGAATGTATAAATATTGCCCGTAAAACAATTAATTAATTCACTCAGTTGCATAATACTAGAGTATTCATACCACACCAATAAAAGGTTTAGAATGTAGAATCTGGAGGAAAACTTGGTACAATTGTTATTTGAAATATAATCACAGACTGCTACCATGTCACCCCGAATGCACAACACAAAGAACTGTTCTTAAGAGGCCAAGAACAGATTATTCTCACTAATCATTCACAGAAGAGGCAAGAACTCTCGTGCTGCAGCACAGAAAGCTCATGTTAATACTTGGAAAACCCTAATACTGTAAGTTTCAAGGGGTAGCTGTGTTAGTCTGTAATGAAAAAACTTAAAACAACGAATAGTCCTGCAGCACCTTAGAGACTAACAAAAGTGTACATGATATCATGGGCAGAGCCCACTTCTTCAAATGATGGAGTTAAGGGGTCCAGGGTACAAATAGAGAAAAAGAGGGGGGGGGGGAATGGGGAAAAAAATATTGTAAAGTAGTGTGTCTATGCTAAATAAGGCTAATAGAGTGGGCTTTAAGTACCCGGTGCTTAGCTTTTTATGTCATTAGGGTGTGGAATATAGTGGTCCACCCAGTTCAGGTCTTTGTTCAGGCCTCAATTCCAGGTGTCAAACTTGTAAATGAAACCACGTTCTGCAGTTTGTTTGTTTTTAAATTGCTTTGTAATAACACAGTCACTTTTAGATCCATTAGAGAGTGCTCGAGCAAATTACAGTGTTCCCCAACAGGTTTCTGGGTTGTCCATTTCGCATATGTGATTTGGGTCTATTTGGCAAATATACATGGCAGAGGGGCATTGCTGGCACTTGATGGCATAGATCACATTGGTGGCTGTGCAGCTGTATGGGCCTCTGATGTGGTAGCTTATATCATCGTGTGGAATGTTGGTGTAGAGAGCTTCTACATCCATGGTGGCCAAGATGGTGTTTTCAGGAAGATTACTGATGTTCTGTAGTTTTCTCAGGAAGTCGATGGTGTCTCAAAGATAGCTACTAGTGCTGTTAGCAAAGGGTCTGAGGAGAGTGTGAATATAACCAGATAATCCTGCTGTAAGTATGTCAGTGCCTGAGATGATGGGTTGTCTGGGATTTGCAGATTTGTGGATCTTGGGTAGCAGATAGAAAACTCCTGGTTGGGGATGGGTGGGGGATGGGGGAGTGTTAGTGTAGATTTGGTCCTGAGTTATATCAGGAAGTTTCATGAGCACGTGGCTCAGGTTTTTTTGGTATTCTTTAGTGGGATCAGAGGAGAGAAGCACGTAGAATCTGGTGTTGGTGAGTTGTCTGGCAGCTTCCTATTCATAATCTGTTCTGTTCATGAGGTCTACAACACCCCTTTTTGTCAGCCTCTTCGATTATAACGTTATAATTGTTTTTGAGGCTTTGTATAGCATAATACCATAAGAGTTCAAAAGTAAAATAAGATTACAAAAGTAGGATGTAGTATCACTACTGGAGAGGTCAGAGGTAGGGATGTAACTGTTTAATCAGTAAGCATCACCCTTACTGGGTGATGCTTACTGGTTAACCTATGCCGCAGGTCACTTAAGAAGGATACGTCATGGCTGGCCATGCAATATACCAGGAGCTCAAAATCTACAAAGGAATCCAAAGTGCCTGACGTGCTCAGTGCAATGGGAAAAAAATCACCATCAAATCGCTCTTGGCATTCACAGAGCTACTACACATGGAGGACTGTTGCTTTGGGGGTTGGGAAACAAGTATTGCATGAGCAACAAGGAGTCCTGTAGCACCTTATAGACTAACAGATGTATTGGAGCATAAGCTTTTGTGGGAAAAGACCCACTTCATCAGATGCATGTAGTGGAAATATCCAGAGGCAGGTATAAATATGCAGGCCAGAATCAGGCTAGAGATAACGAGGTTAATTCAATCAGGGAGGATGAGGCCCACTTGTAGCAGCTGATCTGGAGGTGTGAATAGCAAGAGAGGAGAAGCTGCTTTTGTAGTAAGCTAGCCATTCACAGTCTTTGTTTAATCCTGAGCAGATGGTGTCAAACTTGCAGGTGAACTGTAGCTCAGCAGTTTCTCTTTGAAGACTGGTCTTGAAGTTTTTTTGCTGCAGGATGGCTACTTTTAGATCTGCTATTGTGTGTCCAGGGAGACTGAAGTGTTCTCCTACAGGTTTTTGTATGTTGCCATTCCTAATCTGATTTGTGTCCATTTATTCTTTTACATAGAGACTGTCCAGTTTGGCCGATGTATATAGCAGAGGGGCATTGTTGGCACATGATGGCGTATGTTACATTAGTAGATGTGCAGGTGAATGAGGCCATGATGGTGTGGCTGATTTGGTTAGGTCCTGTGATGGTGTTGCTGGTGTAGTTATGACGGCAGAGTTGGCACCAAGGTTTGTTGCATGGATTGGTTCCTGAGTTAGAGTTACTATGGTGCAGTGTATAGTTGCTAGTGAGAAGATGCTTCAGGTTAGGGGGTTGTCTGTGGGCGAGGACTGGCCTGCCTCCCAAGGCCTGTGAAAGTGAGGGATCATTGTCCAGGCTGGGTTGTAGATCACTGATGATGCGCTGGAGAGGTTTTAGCGGAGGACTGTAGGTGATGACCAGTGGTGTTCTGTTGGTTTCTTTCCTGGACTTGTCCCGCTGCAGGAGGCTTCTGGGTACACATCTGGCTCTGTTAATTGTTTCCATACTTCCTTGTGTGGGTATCTTAGTTTCAAGAATGCTTGGTGAAGATCTTGTAGGTGTCGGTCTCTGTCTGAGGGGTTGGAGCAAATGCGATTGTACCTCAGTGCTTGGCTGTAGACAATGGATTGTGTGGTGTGTCCGGGATGGAAGCTGGAGGTATGAAGGTAGGCATAGCGGTCGGTAGGTTTTTGCTATAGGGTGGTGTTTATGTGACCGTCAATTATTTGCACCGTGGTGTCCAGGAAGTGGATCTTCCATGTAGACTGGTCCAGGCTGAGGTTGATGGTGGGGTGAAAGCTATTGAAATCGTGGTGGAATTCTTCCAGAGTTTCTTTCCCAGGGGTCCAGATGATGAAGATGTCATCAATGTAGCGTAGGTAGAGAACGGGTGTGAGTAGATGAGAGCTGAGGAAGCATTGTTCCAGGTCAGCCACAAAATGTTGGCGTACTGTGGTGTCACGGAGATAGCTGGGAGTGCTGGTGGCGTAGGATCTGGAGTAGAGAGTCCACATATCCAGACAGTCCTTCAGTGAGAATGCCAATGCCCGAGATGACGGGGCATCCAGGATTTCCAGGTTTGTGGATCGTGGGTAGTAAATAGAATAACCCCAATCAGGGCTCTAAGGGTGTGTCTAGACTACATGCCTCCTTCGACGGAGGCATGTAGATTAGCCAGATCGGAAGAGGGAAATGAAGCCGCGATTAAAATAATCGCGGCTTCATTTAAATTTAAATGGCTGCCCCGATCTGCCGATCAGCTGTTTGTCGGCAGATCGGGGGAGTCTGGACGCGATGCCCCGACAAAGAAGCCTTTCTTCATCGACACAGGTAAGCCTCGTGAAACCAGGTTTACCTGTGTCGATGAAGAAAGGCTTCTTTGTCGGGGCATCGCGTCCAGACTCCCCCGATCTGCCGACAAACAGCTGATCGGCAGATCGGGGCAGCCATTTAAATTTAAATGAAGCCGCGATTATTTTAATCGCGGCTTCTTTTCCCTCTTCCGATCTGGCTAATCTACATGCCTCCGTCGAAGGAGGCATGTAGTCTAGACACACCCTAAGTGTATGTTGATTTGTTCCTGTGCTTGTGTAGGGAGTGTCCTGAGCAGATGGTGCAGTTTCTTAATGTACTCCTCAGTGGGATCTGAGGGAAGTAGCCTATAGAGTTTGGTATTGGAGAGATGTCTGGCAGCCTCCTTTTGGTAGTCAGACCTGTTCATGACGACAACAGCATCTCCTTTATCAGCCTCTTTGATTATAATGTCTGAGTTGTTTCTGAGGCTGTGGATGGCATTGCGTTCTGCACAACTGAAGTTATGAGTCAAGTGATACTGTTTTTCCACAATTTCTGCCTGTGCACATCGGCGGAAGCATTCTATGTATTGGTCCAGACTGTCATTTCAACCCTCAGGAGGAGTCCATGTGGAGTTCTTCTTGTGCTGTCTGTGGGAGGGTATCTGTGTGTCAGTGTGCTGTTCAGTGTTGTGTTGAAAGTATTGCATGATGGATCACATCACAGACTGAGATGGCAAACAGTGGCTGCAGAACTTCTGAATGCTTCTGAAAATCAACTTACTGGAACTGTGCAGAACTTGCCCAATCACTGCGGCGCAAGGACACCAAAATGAGAGCTGCCATCTCAGTGGAGAAGCACATGTCAATCACGGTGTGGAAACTGACCATTCCAAACTGCTACTAGTCAGTTGCAAATCAGTTTGGAGTCTGGACATCCACCACTGAGACTGCGTTATCACAAGCATGCAGGGCATTCTGCTACAAAGAACTGTGACTCGTGAAAATGAGTGTAAAATAGTGGATGGCTCGGAGGCAATGGGATTCTCTAACTGCAGCAAGGTGATAGATGGCACATGCGTATCCCAATGTTGGCCCCAGACAACCTTGAAATGCAGTACGTCAATAGAAAGGAATACTTCTTTGTGGTATTGCAGGCACTTGCAGATCACTGTATGCACGTCACTGACATCACTGCAGGGTTGTCAACCCATCTTCAGCAACACTGGCCTATACAGAAAGCCACAAGCAAGAATTCTCTTTCCCAACCAGAAGATTCCAAATGGAGATACTGAAATACCCACAGTGGTCCTGGGAGACCCGGTATACTCTTTGTTCCCATGGCCCATGAAGCCTCACATGGGAAGCCTGTACAGCAGCAAGGAGCACTTCACCAACAGGCAGAGCTGGTGCACAATGAATGTGGAATATGCATTTGGCAGATTAAAAGCACACTGGTGCTGCCTTTTTGGCAAGGTGCAGCTAAATGAGAGAGGTATTTCCATGATCATAGAAGCCTTCTGTGTGCTGCATAATATTTGTGAGGTCAAGAGTCAATCCTCCAG
Source organism: Pelodiscus sinensis (assembly GCF_049634645.1). Classification (NCBI taxonomy): domain Eukaryota; kingdom Metazoa; phylum Chordata; order Testudines; family Trionychidae; genus Pelodiscus; species Pelodiscus sinensis. The sequence goes on from NW_027466001.1 coordinate 525,031, forward strand.
GGCAGTGGTTCCCAACCTTTTTTTAATACCATGGACGGACAAACCTTTGGCAGACTTGTAACATTTTATTTGCACATTCATTATGCAATAATCAAAGTTCAAATATGCAATTACAATGTTACCAATCTGCCAAAGGCCCCCAGAGCAGCCATCTTCAGCTGCGGCAGCCAGGGGTTCCTGGCCTGGCAATTGGGAACTGCTGCTTCAGGGTACACAGCAGAAGCAGATTGCCTGGTGGCTGATTGAGTAGCTAGATACCAGGGCTATTAAAGAAGCACAACAGAGGGCTATTTGAATCAGGAAGGCTTTTGAGGCACCATTTTGACAAATGAGCACCAGTACTGTATCTTTCTATATACCACTCTGCCATGCTTTGTTAACCTGTCACCTTGCATGCAAATTCCAGCACCAACTACTGTGCAGGAGACAAATAAATAACCTTTACTCTCAACACTCTTTCAGAGAGAATGTTTTTATTAAATGCCAATTAAAAACACACACAGAAAATACTTGATGGAAAGGAAAATAACAGTGATGGGTACAGTCCTGATGCAGGCTCTAATAGCTCTGTGTAACTCCAGCTATCTTTTTAGGAACTACCTGATAGGGTGGAGTGAACAGGATACTGAGATGGGAAATTGTAGAGAATACCTGGGAAGAGTTTGGGGAGGGCATAAAAAGCAGCTCTGTATTAGTTACCCCAGAGGACGAGGGGAAAGAGAGAGAATGCATGTATCTACCTGCAGCATGATTAGGGACTTCAAAATCTCCATTTGGCCCTCCATCACTGTTATCATCTGCTCCTGGCCCATTAAAATTCCCTCCTGGCTCTCCTTGCTGTCCTGCCTATTTTATAATTTTCATGTATAGTCTCTCTCCGTGGCCTGCGTTTTTGTTTTTCAGCATCTGAGGCTTGGAGCACCTCTCAAAGCATGTCCTCCTTACTCCTCGGTTGCTTCCTCACTTGGCAGAGGCACTCTTCCGGCCATGTAGGCCATATCTGCACAACAAACAAAAAGAACCGTGATTGTTAGTGCACTCACATTTTAAAATTACAGTAAAATGCACCTCTTAAAATATTAATCAGTTTCTCACTGTCCCTTGGCAGGCACCTAGCTCAGAGAACATTCTAAACATGGGTGAGTTAGTCCAGTGGAAAGAGGGCATTCAAGATGGGGCAAAGGACCTGGGAGGTTTAAGAGAATCACTACAAGGTACAAAATTGCAAAATCTGCTACCATTTTCCACAGGCAAGGATAATTGAAGCTAGTATCTCACTCCTGAGAATAAGCAAGGGTGCATCTCCTGCATGTATATGGCTCAAGACTCTCTGCTGCTCTGGTCCCTGCACAAATGATTGCTGATTGGCCCCGGAAGGTTTCCTAAAACGGAGGCAAGGACAAAGCAATATTGCCAAGGAACCTTCAGCAGTGGATTGGCAAACACCTCCAGGAAGATCGTCTAGAGGACTCGCATGAAATCTCAGTGTGCATTAACACTGTTCTGCCTCACTGCGTACTATGCAGAGGAAAGTAAACAAACATAGCTAGCCTTGTATATTTCTATCCCTTCTCCCACTTCTAGCATAACAAAGCAGAAGTCAGCTCTACCTCATACAACTAAGCAGCATCAACTCAAAAATATCACTTACCAAAGCTCCCCTCTCCTGCATCATACACGCCAAAGACAGATTCCTGGGACTCGCTTGAACTCGCCTGTGTTAAGAGGAGGTCCTGTGGCCTGTCCCAGCTCATCCTACAACTTAACTTCCTCATCATGACTTCATCCTTGGGACTGAGTCCGCTGTCTGCTGTCTCCAGGCCCCCAAAGTATCCACAAGGATCTTGGTGAAGGTGAGGTTGCCACCAAGGACGGCATCCAGCTCCTTATAGAAGTGGCAGGTCTCCTGAGCAACACCAGAGCAACGGTTTGACTCCCTTGCCTTCTGGTACACTGCCTCAGCTCCTTCGTCTTTTCACAGCACTGATGCATGTCCTTTTCATACTCCTTCTCCAATATGCCAGTGGTTCCCAATTGCTGGACCATGGACCGGTGACAGGCCACAAACCACTGGCTGCCAGGCCACGGTGGCTGTCGTTGCTGAAGATAGCTGTCTGCAGCAGCTCTGGGGGCTGGGGCTTACCCTGGCCCCGAGGTGCCACACAGCAGCCAGCTTCAGCTACAGCAACCATGGTAGCTGATTTTGCCCAGCAGCAGCGCAGGAGGCACCTCCCTTCCTCCTTCCCCCTACTACCGAGGTAAGATGGCGGCCTGGTTGGGGCTCCGTGCTCCTCCTTTCCTCCCCTGGCTCTAACCATGGGGGCACAAAATGTGCTTGGGGAGGGAGGAGGTACGAAGGAGGAGAGAGCGTGCGCGCGCTCCACCAACAGCCACCCCCTGCCCGCGTGGCAGTAACAGCCACACTCCCTAGAGAGGGAAGCTTCACTCTGGGAAGTGCAGAGGTAGGATCAAAGGGGTGCTGGGTGAGAGCATGGTGGGGTCACAGGGCAAGAGGGTGTTTTTTTTGGGAGGGGTTCCATTTGCCATAATTTTGGTTTAGGTGACTTGTATTCACACATACAGTACATCTATGATGGAGGCAGAACAGAGCCAGGTTCACCTGTGCAACATTTAACTGCCTTGACTACAAGACCACATTGTTAGTTTTCTTTCTACATTTACCTGTGTAGTGGGGCACTATTTGAAATTCCAGAGGTGGGCGGGCTGATGCCCACGAACTTCTAAAAGCCCCTCCCCCCAGCCTTTTGCAGGAGACACGACTGGACCTGGGGCAAGAGGGTGTTGGCATAGGCTGTAGGGGTCAGATCAAAGGGCGTTAGGCACTGGGAAGCAAGGGGCTGGATTAGGACAAGGGGAGGGGTGGCTGGGGCTGAGGAAGGGCAGGGCTTAGAGGTCAAAGGGAAAGAGGAGATGGTCAGTGGTTAAGAAGCCAGGTGCGGCACAGCTCGTGCTTCTGTCTTGGGGCAGCAGATCTGAGGGTGTCGGAGCAGGGTTGGGGGACCTCAGAGCTTGTGGAACAGGCAGTTGCAAGGTCAATGGGGCTGGATCAGGGTTTGGCACAACAGGCAGTCATGGAGTTTGTGGAGCAAGAGGCACAGGGAGTAGTGGGGCAGGATCTGGGGAAGAGGGAAGTTGTCAATTTAAGGCAGGGGTCACTGGGACACAGGTACCAAGGTTGGTAGTGACAACAGATGCACGACAGGCTCCAGGCAAGACAGAGCTGGTTGACAAAAGGAAGCTGGCAGCAGGGGCGTTGGGAAGCGGGAGACGGTGGGCACTGGGGTGACAGGCTTGGCAAGACACACTTGTGAGGTAATGGGGTTAGTGGGATATAGGAATATCAGATGATGGGTTTGGCAGGTTTAATACAGGCAGTCCCCGGGTTACGTACAAGATAGGGACTGTAGGTTTGTTCTTAAGTTGAATCTGTATGTAAGTCGGAACTGGCGTCCAGATTCAGCCGCTGCTGAAACTGACCGCCAGTTCTGACTTACATACAGATTCAACTTAAGAACCCCAAGCGTCCCCAAGTCAGCTGCTGCTGAAACTGATCAGCGGCTGATTCCAGGAAGCCTGGGGCAGAGCAACTCTGCCTCGGGCTTCCTGTAGTCAGCGCTGGTCAGTTTCAGCAGCGGCTGACTTGGGGACGCCTGGGGCAGAGCAGCTGGGGTGGTCCAGTAGCACTGCTCCTCGGCGCTACTGGACCAACCCAGCAGCACCCCAGCTGCTCTGCCCCAGGCGTCCTGATTCAGCCACTGCTGAAACTGACCAGCAGCGGCTGAATCAGGACCTGGGGCAGAGCAGCTGGGGTGCTGCCGGGTTGGTCCAGTAGTGCCCAGAGCGGCGCTGCAGGTCCAATCGGCATCGCCCCAGCTGCTCTGCCCCAGGGTCCAAAACAAAAGCCTGGTCTGTTGGGGGGGGGGGGGGGGGGGGGCGCGCACACTAGCTGCGCCCCCCCCCCCCCCCAAGCAGACCAGGGACACGGGAGCAGAGCCGCAGCGGCAGCGGGGTGCCGCGCCTCTGAGGCTTTGCTCTAGCAAAGTCTCAGAGGCACGGGACCCCGCCGCTGCTGCGGCTTCAGTCCCAGTGCCTGTGGTCTGCTGGGGACGGTCCCCAGCAGACCACAGGCACCGGGACTGAAGCCGCAGCCGCGGCGGGTTCCTGCGCTTCTGAGGCTTTGCTCTGGCAAAGCCTCAGAAGCGCGGGAACCCGCCCGGTGCCCCTGGTCTTAGGGAGATGGTCTCCAGCAGACCAGGGGCACCGGAGCAGCTTACAAACGGGGCTTTCTTGCCCCAGAGCTCGCAGGTAGCAATCCGCCACCTCGACCTCCGGGGCGAGAAAGCCCCGTTCGTAAGTGCGGATCCGACTTACGTAAGTCGGGGACTGCCTGTACAGAGACACAGAGTACCAGCGTTGTCTGGATGGAGTCAGTGGGCTCTAGGGTTGGAGGTAGAGCAGTGTTTCTCAAAGTGGTCCATGAAACCTGCTAACTGGCTGCTCTTGTATGTTTATTTACCAGCTCAAGAGCCACAGAACCACACAGCTCCAATTGGCTCGACCCACGTCACTTCCTGAGACTCCCCTTGGCTGCAAACAGCGAACTGGAAATAAACAAAGCAGAGCAGCCAGTTAGCAGGTTTCTCAAAGTGGTTTTGCGATCACTTTGAAAAACACTGAGATAGAAGGATGTACAGTGACAAGACAGGTTCAGCAGATGAGTGGGTTTGCAGACAGGTAACATTTTATTTGCATAATCAGTATGCAAATAAAATGTTACTGGTCCGCCAAAAGTTTGTGAATAGGCTTGCCTAGGACTTCAGCCTCCTCTCCCCACAGAGCCAGCATAGCCAACAACACAGATGAACTCCAGTGTTTGCTGCATGGAGCCGCCATGGACAGCTGGGAAGATGAAATGGGAGCTCTCCATATCAAGCAAATAGGAAGTGGAATGTCAAAAAATCCTGGGCTTTTAAACTGGGAGGGGCAGACGCCTATATACTTGGATGCAGGGCAATGGAATTCAAACTGCTGACAAAGTGGCTAGGATGGGCATCGTTGAACACCTCCTACAGGCAATTTACAGTGACATAACCAAGGGCAGTGTCTATACTGACACTCTGTCCATAACAGCTTTACTGCAAAAAAACTCGACACCAGTTTTATCTCTAATGTTTTATGTCTATGCACAGAATACTTTCATTGTGCGCACCAATATGGAGGTGACTTAAGTCATTCCACACATGAACAGTATGGGGAGGAGGAATAAGAGGTTGGGGGTGAGTTCCAAATGGGGGCTCTGGGTGTAGAAGGGGACTCAGGCTGAGGCACATAGTTGGGGATTAGGAGGGGATGAGGGCTCCAGCTGGAGTGGCAAAGCAGGGAAGTTTTGTAGGCAAAAGAAGCATTATCCTATGTACACCTCCATTGTTTTGTCAACAGAAATTGACTTTTGTGGACAAAACTTGGTAGTGCTTACACCTACCCTCCTTAATGGCGATTATGTGATGACTTAATTCAGGGAATTAACTAGATGACCAAGCAGAGAATTCCTCAAATCCAACCTATTATCTCTCTCTCCATCATATGGTTCCCATCATTTTCAATCTGGACTTTAGAGACCTGAAGCTCCCGCTGTTCATCTTCAGGCACAAAAGCTGGATATACAATATCATGCTAGAGTTTCTATTGCTAAGTCTGAACAAGAATGAACCTGCTGCACATATCTGCCTCCCCACCCAAATACCTTTGAGACACACTACTGGTAGTCCTTGGCTCCCAAACTGCAGAAAACAATTTTTCTAGTCAAGATAGAAAGTGAGTGACTACACTGCCTTTTCCAAAAAATGGAGAGATACCATTAAGATCATGTTAAAACAGTTAAAACATCTTCTTTCTTTCAACTCCATGCCTGATCCCCTCCAAAAAATGAGGAGTAACATTAGTTCGGACTAAGGGCTTTAGTCCGAACTAACGCGTCCCGGCGCGCACTTCCTGGTTCGAATCAGCTGTGATTCGAACTAGCGCGCTGGCGAGATCATGTTAATGGAGCGCGGGATATTTAAATCCCCGCTTCATTAACTAGTTCGATTGTCTCCATTTGCATCCCTAGTTCGAACTAGGGATGCAGTGTAGACATACCTTAAGGCCTCTCCTCTTCCGTTATCCTTACCTTCGACATTATCAATCACATTTACATTCACAGCTTATCTACACTGGGCTTCCACAATACTGTTTTCAGATTCTCCTTCCGTGATCGGTATTAGGGATGTAATAGGGTAGTCGATTAACTGATTAACCAATAAGCAAAAGCTTACAAGTTAATGCTATAGACTACATGCATTCCCCCACTCCCACCAGCCAGTAAATGTTTTTTCAGTCCTGGTTTGCAACAGATCTGGAACCTAACCCTGCTGCAGCTCTGCATTTAAAATTCATTAGCTAGACTTACCTGGCGTTGCTTGGGGCAGGTGATGGGGATCCTGCTGGGGGTGCCCCATGTGAGGGGTGGGAGGGGGCGAGCACGGGACCTAGGGTGGGCGGGACGGCCCAATTCGCACCCAGGTCTGCAGGTGCCACAGGGGGCAACGACCCACCACCTGCCCTGAAACTTTCGCCCCGCTACCTGCTGCACCATGGGGCCGCACCGGTGCCTCCCCTCTCCTGCAGGCCGTAGCAAGCAGGTGCTGGGTTCCCTGCCATGTGACCAGGAAGCAGCGCTGGACCCCGGGCTGCTCCCAGCACCGCCGCCGCTGCCTCCCTGCTGGGCTCGCCCCGCTGTGCCCGCAACCACCCGCTAGCAGCGGCCATGAGCTCCAGCCTGTCACTCAGCAAGTCTCGGCCACCACTGGAGGGGAGGGGCCCGGTCCGAGTGTCATCAAAGGTGGAGGGAGGAGGGGGCTCCCCCACCCCGGATGCACCTGCCCAGTGGAATGGCCTGGTAGAGACATGTGGGGCAGCTGCCGCTCGGAGAACCACCCCTCCCACTCACACCTCTGCTGCTGGCCTTAATGAGTGACTGTCCCCGCTGCTTCCGCTGGGAAGCCGCTTCTCCCTGTACTGCCAAAAGTACCTTAAAATCTTCCTCTGGAGGAAAGGTAGCCCCATGCCAGCCCCTTTCATCTGATTATTCTGTCTCTTTGCTGCATGATTTTATGAGAAGCAATCCCATTCCAGGCACATCCCAGTTTCCTGGCACAACCAAACCCTTACCTTATTTTAAGTTATAATAAGAGGAAGCTGTGTACCAAATTCAGTGGTCCTTGCTCTTACCATTTAGGAGGCATTCTTGAATGAACACACAGAAAAACTCTCAAATGTATAGTAAAATAGCTACATATAAATTACATAATAAATCTAAAGTTTAAGGTACCAAACAGATACATCAGATTACTTTTCAGTTGGGGTAGTGCTGGGCAAACTGGAAGACACTGAAGTTCTTTGCAAATGGCACACATTCATTGCTAACATACAGCCACTTCTGCACAGCATGGTAGAAATTCTGCCCCAGAAATCACCCAGCAAGTTTGGAGGGTTTTTGTTGGGGGGGGGGGGGGGGGGAAGGATGAGGGGTGGGGAGGGACATGGGAGGGAAGAAGGGGGCATGAGTTATTTTCTTTAATGAAAAGGAAAGGGAAAATTTAAGCAGACATAATATAAATCACTTAAACTGGAATCTAGCCAAGACTCTGGACTAAAAACACCCCAATTCTTGAAACAACAACTGTCTTACTACAGCATGTGCATCTAAACATCCCTGCCAGAATCAGCGTCAGGACTAGAGCATTTCAAAAATATTTTTAAAAGTTTAATCACTGAAGTGGCAAACATCAATGATCAGCTGCCTAGAGTCATAATTGACTAGTAATTCATTAGGTCTTGGGCCTGAAAGGAATAACATTGACAATATAACGAGATCCAGATGTGACCTGCTGTACCACACTAGGACAGAGTAGTTCAATAAGTCAAAGTTTAGATAAGTTCATAGGGCTGTCAATTGACTTGCATTAATGCCTGCAACTAACGCAGGAGATTAAAATTAACAGGTTAATCACAGGCATTAATGCTGCACTGTCTCTTTGAAATGCCACTCTGGAGCCTTAAACGGGCAGCGCTGCATGGAGCCCAGGGTCAGCTGGGGACTCCAGCTAACCCCAGGCTACACCTTGCGCTGCCCCTTGGAAATGCCTCCCCGGTGCTTCCAAGGGGCAGTGCTGCATGGAGCCTGAGGTCAGCTGGGGACTCCAGCTGCCCCTGAGCTCCATGCAGTGCTGCCCCATTGAAACGCAGCTGCGACATTTCAAAGGGGAGTTGCATGCAATTAATTGCAATTACATTTTTTAATCCTGCAAATAAAATTTGTAATCACTTGACAATCCTATATGTTTATAAAGTCTATGCAAAGTAGGCAATCGATTTTACCCCATATACAACTCAAGAATGGACTCAGAATTTATTAAAAACAATCCTCAAGATGGTCACCCATTTATCCTGCAAGTTTGTGTGGCACACATAACATGTTTCAACCGCTTGCTGGCATGAAAACTACTCTTTGAAATTATTACAAGTTTTTTATGCTTTCTGGAAGTAGATGAAACACATTCAGGCACAAAGCCAAAATCTTAGCAGCAGATACACACCCAGATAGTATAAAAAATAACACTGGGACAAGCCTGACAGGCAGAGACCAGAATCCCCAATGGTCATGTCTTCTCACAGAGTTCTCTGGGAGAAATTTCACAGAAACACAGCATAAAGATCTTATTTCATACTAGGAATGTTAAAAACACTGAAAATTTCAGCTGTTACACATTTACACAAGGGGGAGCCTGCTTAACCTTCACAGTTACATGCAGCCCCTCCCACCAGCAGCACAGGGTGTGTGGGGGGGGATTAAGGCCACTCCCGCCTGCTGCCCCCCTATGCTGCTGCTTCTGATACAGAGGCAGCTGTGCAGGAGGGGGGGAGGCTGTGTGTAACCCTACTTCATACATTCACAGAATAATTAATTCGTTAGTCATCTACATTCCCTCTAAAAGAACAAAACCAGGTTCCAAGAACAATGTTTACATGGCTACATTCTCCTATACTCTGCACTGATGAGGCCTCAGTTGGAGTATTGTGTCCTGTTCTGGGCACATTTCAAGAAAGATGTGGAAAAGTTGGAGAAGGTCCAGAGAAGAGCAACAAAAATGATTAAAGGTCTAGAAAACATGAGCTATGAGGGAAGACTGAAAGAATTGGGCTTGTTTAGTCTGGGAAAGAGACAACAGAGGGGGGACATAACAGTTTTCAAGTATCTAAAAGGGTGCCAACACAGAGGAGAGAGGAAAATTGTTCTCCTTCGTCTGTCAGGATAGGACAAGAAGCAATGGACTTAAATTACAGCAAAGAAGGTTTAGGTTGGACATTAGGAAAAACTTCCTCTCAGGGTGGTTAAACACTGGAATAAATTGCCTAAGGAGGTTGTAGAATCTCCATCACTGGAGATATTTAAGAGCAGTTTGGATTAGGGATGTAAGCAACTAATTGACTAGCCGATAAGAAAAAGCTTATCGGATAGTTGACGCAGTAGTCAACTAGTCGCTTCCCTGCTCCTTTGCTGCCTCTTATCAGGTAGAGGCAGCAAGGCCCGGGGGGGGGGGGGGGGGGGGGGGTGCTGGAGGGAGCCAGCTTAAAAGCTGGTTCTCTCCAGCTCTGTGGGAGGATGCGGGCAGTCACAGTGGCAGCATTCCACCTTTGAAACATACAAGAGTCCCCACTGGGCTCTTGTATATTTCAAAAGGGGGAGGAATGTGGCAGGGCACTTCCACCTTTGAAATGTAGCAACAGCCAGGCTCACTCTTGCTACATTTCAAAGCAGAAACACCCTTATCCACTAATTGAATAGTAGATGGAAATTCTATCAACTATTCAATTAGCAAATTACTATTAACACCCATAGTTTGGATAGACATCTATCAAAGATGATCTAAAAGGGCTTAGTCCTGCTGTGAGGGCAGGGTATAGGACAATTCTAGTGTTCTAGGATTCTATAACACCCTAACTGTACATTTCACTTACCCCAAAATTTTCCTTTGTCTACGCTGTTCATTAGAAAATTGCTCTGCACTTATAATCAGACAAAGTCACGATCAAATTCCCACTGAAGGAAAAAAGAGTTAAGACATGAGAGATACTTAAGTGTTCCAAAGGTAAGTTTTTATCCAAACCTCATTCTTATTTCAATAGCTTATATGACAAAGTATTCTAGGAAAATCTCAGAGTTATACGAGGATCAAGACACAATGGCAAGCCTGGAATAAGGTGGCTCCCTGATAAAACATCAGTAGGAAAAACACACACACCCTGCAAAAAATTAACAATCCTAATCTAAAGTTTGTTTGCTCATGAACTGAAGTAACGGCAAAACATTTCACTAGTGGTCAACAGGATTTTGGGTAATATCGATTGCTAATTTGGCATCAGGACCACTAAAATCTGAATATCACTGATTTAAATATATAATCATTTCCCTTGTGGAGGGTTTCCAACAAATCCATCCAAACACTCAAAACATTCAGACATCATGGACCCAGATCTAACTTGTCAAAGGAAGTGACTTCTATCTGGATAGATCATTTCAATTCTTAACCGCAAGACACCTCATAGTCCAGAAAGGCAAATATAACCCACACACCTAATGGGCGTGGTTCTTTGTTCCATGCAGTGACACTTAGAGAATAAGTTTGTGCTACAGTGTTAGCCCGTACTGGTGCTGCAGCCCCCTGCCACCCACCCATAGGGCTGGAGCACACAAAAATCTACTGGTCTGGGCCCCTCTAGGTTCTGGTGTGCAAGGGAAATATGAGTGTCTTTTTCCCTCTCAGTCAGGGGCTTCTCACTTGTGTGTGGCCCCCAATTGATTTTTTGGTGGTTCAGTGGTAGGGATGTAAAAGAGTAGCTGAACAGTCAACTATCTGCATTCCCCCACTTGCTGCCTCGGGGGAGCAAGAGCCAGTGTAGGGGAGAACAGGGGAGGCAGAGGCACAGGCACAGCAAGGAACCATCCAGCTCTTAGTACATTTAAAAGGCAGAGGCACAGCAGTCCCTGATGCACCTCCCCCCACTTACTGACCAATCAAGCAGTTGATGGAAATTTTATCGACTCCTTGATTGGCTGATTAATTGAAATTTAACATCCCTAGTCAGCAGCCTCCGACCCACAAAAGGTTTCCCATAACTGCTGTAAAGGCTCACCCACTTAAGCTCCAGAGGTCCCACATTCAGTTCTACCTGTCAGTATTACACTTACAGTCAAAAAGAGAAGACAAGAGGGACGGACAGATTCAGAGGAAGAGATTTAGCTAAATATTTGCTTTGGTGGCCCTCAAACTAACTTTAGGAGGAATTTCAGTGAAAATCAAGTACAGCAGAATGGAAAGGAAGGAATATGCACGGGAGGCAGCATGAAGAGCATGGATACAAGACTGAGAAAACTACTAAGGGGACATTATGGGCTTGTCTACAATGATACCAAGGGTGGGGAGCCCTTTTTCATATCGGGGGGCCACTGAACCCCAGAAAAAATATCAGTCACAGGTCACACACAACCCTGCACAGGCTTCCCCTAGGTTACAGCGTGGGCCAAACAGGAGGGGTTCTGGATGCAGGAGGGGGCAAGGGCTCCAACTAAGGATGTGGGTTGAGGTTTGGGCTCTGGGATACGGCAGGGACTGAAGGGGTTGCAGTGCAGGAGGAGGGTGAATTAGAGCGCACAAGATGATTCAAGGTTGTGGCATGGGACACTTACCTCAAGCAGCTCCCAGTTGGTGCTTCTCCCATAAGCAGCCAGCATGTCCCTGAGAAGGGATGTAAGCAAGCAGTTGCCTAGGCTTATCGGTTGGTCAAGTCGACTACTCGCATTTCCCTCCCCACCTTGCTGCCTCTGTATCAGAGGTAGCAAGATTTGGGGAGCTGGCTTAAAAGCCAGTTCCCCCCAGCACTGTCTCTGCAGCACTGCTTGTACATCTGCACCATTGTAGCAAAGATGCTAATATTAGGGATGTAAAAAACACCCAGAATAGTTAACCAATTAAATCAAGGCTGGGCAACATGCAGCCCGAGGGCCAGATCCAGCCCACCTACCACTTTGATTCAGCCCGCGGACTGCATCTGGCTGCTTTCTAATTATATCATACTGCCTGTCCCACCTAATTTCCAGATGGTGGCTCTAGCAGCAGGATCCTATTTAAATTGCTCCTGGTTACTGCACTAGCCTGGCAGGGGCCAGAGATAGAAGCCCTTTAAACAGCCACAGCAACCCCAGACAGCTGCCGGGCAATGCGGTAGCGGTGAGGCATGGAGCCACGAGACTTTTGCTATATTTTTAACTAGCAGGACTTACCCAGCGTTGCCCGGGAAACCGAAGGAACAAAATTTAGAAAAGCAGAAGCTAGCCCTGACAGCCTCCAGCCACACTGCAGCTGCCAGTGCCTGACATCTGGCCATTATAGCAGACCCCCATGCTTTTCTACTGCTGCATAAAGCAAAAAGAAGCATTGCAATGTTGAGAATCAGAGCTATTAGACTTGGCAAACTTAGATACAAAAGTCACAATAGAAAGTATGTCTCTGTTTTCTTCCCACGTCATGAGTCTTGAAGCCGTTAAAAGCACAGTGGAAGGGAGAGCCCCCAAATCACCATGTCTTGTTTCCCCACCACTGCTGGAAGCATACGGAGGCCCCTCTTCAAATACTGCAGTGTTTTGCTTCTTATCAGATGGTATTTTTGCTAATTATCCTTGTAGAAGCTAATTTTTTTTGGTAGGGAAGTAGGGGATAGGCATGCTGGGTCTGCAAATTCTCATCCAAGAGCTGAGTATAGGGATGCCCCAATCAATGGGGCTGGCCCTATTGAATCTGAGAGATTTCAAGGTGACACCTCAAACTCTTCTCCCATCTTTTTTGATGAAATTATGAGTCAACTACATGAGCCTGCTGGCACCTCTATAGTCCCTCCTCCAGCACCACCCCCTTGACCAGCTGCCCCTCCCATGGACTACATCTCTCACCACCCTCCCAGGATCATCCAGGACCAGTGCCCAGATTTGAGGGATCCCTCCCCTCCCCCCCGCCTTGGATTAATTTCTCACCCACCCAGCACCATCCAGTGCTACCCCATGGGCCAGTGCCTCTCAAAGGAGACCCTTCCCCCCCCCCAGCCATGGGCTTAATTTCTCACTCACTCTCTGCAGGATTGTCCAGCCCCACTTCCTTCATTCCCCTACAATTCTGCCCTCCCCCCACTCAGCCCCAACAGTCCAACTCCAGCCCCCTACAATCCCGCCCTCCCCCACTTGCCCCGAACAGTCAAGCCCCCCCATCACAATCTTGCCCTCCCCCCACTCGCTCCCAATGGTCCAGCCCCCCCAGATCAGCCTGCCCCCAACAATCCAGCCCCCCAGCATCCCCCAACGATCCAGCCCCCCCAATCCTGCCCTACCCCCTACTCGCCCCCAACGGTCCAACCCCCCCAGACCAGCCTCCCCCATTCATTCCCCCCCCCCCAGGTTCCCGATGTGCCTCCTTCCGGACATTTTTTCAAAGTGGCAGCTGAGCGGTAACACCAGCCCCTCCCCCTCCGCCTAGAGTGAGCCCCAGCAGCAACCCGCCCGCCCACTGGTTGGCTGCTGGGCCCCGAGCCAATCCCAGTATTGAAGAGGGGCCTCCATATCGTTCCAGCAATGGTGGGGAAGCCACTTCTCCCCGCACTGCCAAGCTCTGTGCGGCCCCAGGGAGAAGTGTCAGTCTCTCTTCTCTTCCCTCCCACAGTACCTTAAAACCTTCTCCTGGAGAAAAGGTTATCCCATGGAAAGTTTGGTTGCGGTAGTCTTCTAGTGTCCAAGTTATTAGAGCACAAACATATAAAGGAGAATGTTTGTAAATTAAGTGAATTTGTAAAGCCTCTGAGCCCAGACAACTCAGGGGAAAGGCTAGTCCCCAGACTCTGCCCTTTCCAGGGAGTGGAGCCTGCCCATGACCATGTGCCAAAATATATTAAGTGGTCCCTCTGCAAAAATTATTGCCCACTCTGGGGTTAAACTATTTGCTTAACCAACTAACCACTGGCTGGGATGCCGTGGGGGGCCCCCTCCAGCCAGGAAGCTTGGGAGGGGCCCTCCAGTTAACGGGTTAGCGGGTCCCTCCAGTTACTCTGTAAGGCACATGGTGTAGCATGTGAAAAGGCAACAGTTGTCTCTATGTCCTGGTCCATCTGGACATTTAGGAGGAAAGAAGTTATGTTCAAATGGGATTATCGTTTTTCTTCCCTTCAGTGGTTACTATAGATTCAACTTTTAATAGGTTCACAGATTCCAAGGCCAGGAGAGACCGTTGTGATCATGTAGTCTGACCTCCTATATAACACAACATAAAACTTCCCAAAAATACTTCTGAGAACACATCTTTTAGAACAGTGGTCTACAACCTTTTCACACCCAAGATCACTTAAATGAGAGAACAAGCCAAGATCTACCGCCCCACCCCTTCCTCAAAGCTCCACCCTCTCTATTCTCCTCCTCTCCATCACTTGCTATTCCCAACCCTTATACTGCTGCTTTTTCCCCCAATTCTTCTGTAGGAAGAGGTTTTTCCAACATTTGGCCTGTCTAGACTGGACCAAATGTCAGAAAAACACCTTCTTTTGGAAACCCCCTTATTCCTTGTGGAAAGAGGAATATAGAGGTGACCGAAAGATCATGTTTGCTCTTCCACTAAAAGAAGTGGAAGAACAAATGCATCCGTGGATGCAGAAGAGTTTTAATGGGATATCTCCGAAATCCTGAAAAACTCCTGCAGTCTAGCCATACCCTTGCTAGGTTGAGACAGGATGTGTAGGCTCCAGGGTGGGAATGAGGGATTTGGGTGTGGAAAGGGGTGAGAGGTGCAAGCTCTGAGAGGAAATCTGGATGCAGGAGGAGGTGGAGAAGGGGACACTGGCTCAGGGAGAGGGCGCCAGGCTAGGCAGTGTTGGGGGTCAGATGTAGGGTTAAGGTACTAAGCAAGCCACAGACTTCTGGATGTGAAGGTTCAGGAATTTGGGTTGGGGTATGTGAGGGGCTCAGGGCAGGGGGTTCTAGTGTATGATAGGCTCCGATGTAGGGTCTGGGGGAAAAGGGAGCGCAGGAGTGTTATGGTGCTGTGGCCAGATGGGTTCTTAGCCCCAATTTGGTGTTTGTTGGCCAGGCCTCATTTTTAAATAAAATACTGTGTCAAAAAAGTCTCTGCATTGTCTTTATTTCTGAGAAGGGCAGAGAACCTGTCTTGAGTCAGGGGTCACTGACCCAAGAAAAGTCAGTTGGGGCCACAAAAGTGAGATGCAATAAAAACCCTCCTCCACCCCCACTCCCCAAGCTTCACTAATGTGGCCCCAACTGTGTTGGTGGGAACAGGGGACATAGTGCTGGGGAAGGGTGCTAGTGGGTGCTTTGGCAGGGGACAGGGTACCAGTGGGGACAGAGTTCGATGGCTCGGGACAGGGGAGTGGGGACAGAGTTTGGGGAGTGGGGATGGGAGTGGGGACAGTTCTGTGGCTGGGGACAGGGGAGTGGGAGGACAGTTCTATGACAAGGGAGAGGGAACTGGGCAGTGGGGAGTGGGAATGGGGGGCAGTGGAGGCAAAGAGTCCCCTGCATCTGCCTCCTCCCAGGAGTCTCCCCCCCCCCCCCATGGGAAGCCAGCATGTGCCTCCTCGGGGCCCAGCTCAGGGAAACCCCACGTGCGCCTGCCCCAGGCCCAACCACGCGCAGGGAGGCCCCGCACGCGCCTCCCCCAGGGCTGACTCACCCTTCCTGTGCAGTGCAGGGAGCCGATGCTCCCTCCTGCAGTACACCCGGCAGAGCAGCTAGCGCCACTTCCGGGATCGCTGGACGTGGCACTAAGCTGCAGGACTTCTGTCTATCCCCAAGAAGCTGACACTACCTCCCATTTTCACTTGAAGTAAGTAGTGGGGCTTCTCGGCGGTGGGAGGGAAATGGGGGCGGGGCGGACAGAATGCCTCGCAATCGACTGGTCAAGGCCTCGCGATCAATTGACCTGTTGGTGACCACGGTTTTAGAACAAATATCCAATCTTGATCTAATAATTGTCAATGATGGAGACTCTACCATGGCAGTTAGTAAGCTGTACCAAAGATCCCGGGATCCACCCCCATTTCCCTCCCACCCCCAAGAAGCCCCACTACCTACTTCAAGTGAAAATGGAGGTAGTGTCGGCTTCCTGGGGATGGACAGAAGTCCCGCAGCTTAGCACCACTTCCAGCGATTCCGGAAGTAGCACTAGCTGCTCTGCCGGATGTACTGCGGGAGGGAGCGTCGGCTCCCTGCACCGCACAGGAGGGGTGAGTCAGCCCCGGGGGAGGCACGTGCGCGGGGTGGTCGGCCCTGGGGCCGGTGCATGCGCGGGGCATCCCTGCAGGGGGGGAAGGTTGGGGGGTCAGCCCTGGGGCAGGTGCGCGCGGGGTTTTCCTGCACCGGGGCGTCGGCCCCGGAGCAGGCGTGCGCCCGCGGGTCATCCCTGCGCCGGGGGGGTCGGCCCCGGGCAGGCGCACGTGGGGGTTCCCTGCGATGGGGAGGGTGGCCCCCCCAGGGAGGCGCACGCTGGTTTCCCTTGTGGGGACCCTGCCTCCACTGGTACCCCACTCCCCAGCCACAGAACTCTGTCCCCACTCTCCTGTCCCCAGCCACAGAATTCTGTTCCCCACTCCCCGAACTCTGTCCCCACTCTCCTGTCCCCAGCCACAGAATTCTGTTCCCACTCCCCTGTTCCCAGCTACAGAACTCTGTCCCTATTCCTGTCCCCACTAGCACCCTGTCCCCAGCTGCAGAGCCCTGTCCTCTGCCCTCCCAGCACCCTGTTCCCTCTTCCCTGCCCCCCACTGCAGAACTCTGTCCCCACAAAATGTATAATTATAAATGCTTCATTTTAGATTTAAATAGCATGAATAAAAAACAGACCATTTATTTCATAACTATAAACACCTGATTTTAATTTTATACATCACAATTTAAAAATAAACTGTTTATCAGAGTGTGTAAGTAAGGGCTGGGGATAGCAAGTGATGGACAGGAGGAGAATAGGAAGGGCGAGGCTTCAAGGAAGGGGCGGGGCAGTAGATCTTCGCCTGTTCGGAGATTTAAAAAGTGATCTTGGGTGTAAAAAGGTTGGAGACCACTGGTCTAGACAGTACTGGGTCCTGCCATGAGGGCAGGGGGCTGGACTCGATGACCTCTCGAGGTCCCTTCCAGTCCTAGTATTCTATGATCCCTAATTAACGGTATAAGAAAAATCAAAACCAGCTTATGAAGGTGATGAAATACAGAGTTTAACTGATATTTCATGAACAATACACTCCTAGTAAGATACCTGCACAAAGTATAAACTATTAGCCTAAATTGCAGAAAGATAGCCACAGTAAATCCCCCCAACACATGACTCTTTTGGATGGGCCTTTTCATCTTCTTCCAGCTGCCCAATGGCATACTTGCCATGCATACACTCTGGCTTCATTTTTTACAAGTCGCAGATATTTCCATCTTTTCTGAATTACTTTATAGATAAGTAGTTATGAATTCTGATAGGTCTTGGTATTTTATTCTACTTAATACCTAGTATTTTCTTATGGCATTTTCTCTCTCAGACATATAGATGCCTGTCTATGCCTCTGGTGGATTTCCAATTCTGATCTCTGTATGTTAGTTGGAAATAATAGGAGTTGAAGATTCATAGTTTGGTTTTAAAAGTGTAGACTTTTTTTATAACCAAATCTTGTTAAAATGGTAACTACAGTTGTTGCTTGCCAATCCGTGTTATTTCCATCTGGACATCACCACTGATTTACCTGCTATCCCAAGATACATGAATTTACTCACTTCTTGTACTCCTTTTTCTTCTAAAGAAACAATTGAGTTGATTCTCATTAGATTTGTTTTTTCATATCTATTAAACCTGTCTTGTTAGTAGGGATGCTAAATTTACATTAACTAATCAAATAGTCGATGGGATTTCCACTGACTATTCAATTAGTCGATAAGGGCACCTCCGCCTTTGAGCTGCTGGGCTCTTGCACATTTCAAAAGCAGAACCCGCACAAGTGGAGACTGCTTCAGTCCCCGGTCTCACAGTTTCCCACTGTGCCTCTACTTCCCCTACCCCCACTCACTAAGACAAGAAGACCATTTCATATATGTAACCAGAAAGCTGACAACACCAAGGCAAAAGTCACCTCTACGGACAAGACAAAAATCAGCACTGAAATGAGATATACTTGATCTCTGAAGGCATACATGCACCTTTCTTTGTATTGCAGCAAAAGTTCTGCCAAGATGCTCCAATGCTTTCACCATTCAATCCAGCTACATCTAACAATGCAGTTGTAGAACATACAGATAAATGCTAGAATTCAATTCTGTGAAACAATACCATAGTCTTAATTCTTCCTCATATCTACCTACAGTAGATTGATCCTAAAATCTATCAGAGATTAAGCTTCCCACGCAATCCTCCCTCCTAGTGAGAAGAGGATTATAGTTAGTTATGCAATATAAACTGACTCCAGGACAGGACTGCGGCCAAGTGTAGCAACATGGTTTCAGCAGTAATTGAAGCATAGTCAATACTGCCCAAAGTGCACTGGTCACTGGGTCCACACACTCAGATCACACCTCCACAGAGCAGAGGATGACTGAACATGGGATACCCGCCCCTCTCCTCCAAGAGGAGACTAAAATTGGCTCATTGATGCTTCCTGCCTCTCCACCTCAGAATTAAAAGATGTTCATCTGGCCCCTTGAGTCAAAAAAAGGGTACTAAAAGGTGTGCGCACTGAGGGGAGAGGGACAGCTCAAAAGAATACCACTGACGTATGTGCTTACACATCTCCCATCACGGCAGGATCTGATAGTCTCAGGGGTAGTCATGTTAGCCTCTAAGGTGCCACGGGACTCCTCAATCAGTCTCCGCAAGAACAATCTGACTTTTACCCACAAAAGCTTATGCCAGAATAAATCGGAGAGTCGCTGCTTTCCAGTGTCCCAGCACCTTGCGCACCACGAATGGATCTGCTCAGAGGCGCTGTGAGGAAGCGGCGGGTTTCCCGCAACTTTCACTGGGGGACCGGCACTGCGCGTTAAGCCCCGCACGGGACAGGGCCTCGCGCCTCCCTTTGCTAGCGCCCCTGAGCGGCGCGCACCGCCTCTTATCCGGCCCCCCCGGCCGAGGGGCCCACGCGCTCTACCCCGCCTCTTGTCCGGCCCCCCCCCGGCCGAGGGCCCCACGCGCTCTACCCCCGCGGCCCCCCCCCGGCCGAGGGCCCCACGCGCTCTACCCCCCCGGCCCCCCCCCCCGGCCGAGGGCCCCACGCGCTCTACCCCCCCGGCCCCCCCCCCGGCCGAGGGCCCCACGCGCTCTACCCCCCCGGCCCCCCCCCCCGGCCGAGGGCCCCACGCGCTCTACCCCCCCGGCCCCCCCCCCCGGCCGAGGGCCCCACGCGCTCTACCCCCCCGGCCCCCCCCCCGGCCGAGGGCCCCACGCGCTCTACCCCCCCGGCCCCCCCCCCCGGCCGAGGGCCCCACGCGCTCTACCCCCCCCGGCCCCCCCCCCCGGCCGAGGGCCCCACGCGCTCTACCCCCCCGGCCCCCCCCCCGGCCGAGGGGCCCACGCGCTCTACCCCCCCGGCCCCCCCCCGGCCGAGGGGCCCACGCGCTCTACCCCCCCGGCCCCCCCCCCCGGCCGAGGGGCCCACGCGCTCTACCCCCCCGGCCCCCCCCCCCGGCCGAGGGGCCCACGCGCTCTACCCCCCCGGCCCCCCCCCCCGGCCGAGGGGCCCACGCGCTCTACCCCCCCGGCCCCCCCCCCGGCCGAGGGGCCCACGCGCTCTACCCCCCCGGCCCCCCCCCGGCCGAGGGGCCCACGCGCTCTACCCCCCCCGGCCCCCCCCCCCGGCCGAGGGGCCCACGCGCTCTACCCCCCCGGCCCCCCCCCCCCGGCCGAGGGCCCCACGCGCTCTACCCCCGCGGCCCCGGAGCGACAGGCCCGGCCAAGCCTCGGGAGCGGGGCCGGGCCCGGAAGCGAGGGCGGGGCGGTGTCGGGCCCGGGGAGCGGCTCCCAACGGCCGGGCGCGGCTCGCCCGCAGGCCCCGCGCTCACCTCAGCTCGGGCGGCGCAGGCCGCGCTCCTCGGACTCTCGGCGGCAGCGGCCGGTACGAGCAGCCTGCAGGGCCCCTTCCCGGCGCCCACCTGGCGCATGCGCAACCCCGCCCCTCGGCACGCAGCGCAGTGCTCTCTGGGAGATGTAGGCCGCCGGGCCGAGCCACCTCCTGCCCAGGCGCCTGGCGGGGCCGCAAAGCGCGCCCGGGCTTTGCGACAGGCCAGAGGGAGGCGGGGGAGGGGGCGAGCAGGGTCTGCGCGCGCCGCCCCCCTTGTGGGAGGGATGACTGGACCGGATCAACAGCTTCCAGGGGCGGGGGGAGCCGGGACAGCGCCACTGCCCCCCCAGCTGTCCGTGGAGCCAGTGGGCGCCGCCGGACACGTGACCCCCTCCCCGCCCAGCAGCCTCCTGCTGCGGCTGCGGCGCCTCCCCAGGGCCACGGAACCGCGGAGCTGGAGGGGCCCCAGGAGCCGAGTCCAGCCCGACACAAGCGGCTGCGACCCGGCCCCGTCCTACCGGCGTCACGTGGGGCCGAGTCAGCGAAGCGCAGAGCGCCCGCTACTTCGTGCACCGCTTGTGTCCTGCTGTGTGGCTCGCGACCCTCCCCCTGTCCGATCACTCAGCCGCTCTAAGCAAAGCGCAGGCCGTGCAGCACTGGGCACACTAACGAGATGGTTTAGCAGGGGGTGAGCTTCCGTGGGCCAGACCCACTTCCTCAGATCAAACAGTGGAAGAAAATAGTCACAACCATATATACCAAAGGATACAATTAAAAAATGAACACACATGAGAAGGACAAATCACATTGCAGAACAAGAGGGGGATGGGGGGGGGAGGAAGGAAGGTAAGTGTCTGTGAATTGATGATATTAGAGGTAGGGAGAGTGGGATGTTTGTGAGTTAATGGTATTAGAGGTGATAATTGGGGAAACTGTCTTGGTAATGGGTGAGAAAGTTCAAATGTTTGTTGAGTCCTTTTTGGAGAGTGTCGAATTTTAACATGAATGACAGTTCAGAGGATTCCCTTTCAAGTGCAGATGTAAAAGGTCTTTGTAGCAGAATGCAGGTGGTTAAGTCATTGAGAGAGTGTCCTCTAAACAGAGGCGACTGGTGTAGAGAAGCTGTTGCAGGGAGGTACTTGTCATGGGGTGGATAAGGCTCCAATGCCCCATGCTGGAGGCTTGTGACCTTGTCACACCTTACCTCAGAAAAGTCATAGAGAGGTCTTCCAGGCCGGCTAGAGTGGCAGTAGAGGCCAGCTAGGGGCCAGGAAAACCCTATAAAAGGAGCTACAGGACCAACATCACTCATTGCCTTTGGAGACCTCAAGTTGTCTACAGCAGGAGACTGGCTAGCTGCGAGAGCAGCAGCACCACAGATAGCTCTGAGTGGAGAGCTTATTGGAGACTGATGCTCTATGTTGGGACTCTGAGATAAAGCCCTGAGGTAAGGTCAAGGATGCTACCTCCAGGAGGGGAAGCTCTGGGTGCACCCTCTCTGCCAGAGTGGGGAACAGACTGAAGAGGGACATTACAGAGGGCACCAGAATGGGCTCCTAGTAGATGTGTACCCCAGAAGGGGTTTGTGTATTTTGCATACAGAGTCTGTGACTTGGACAGAGGGCTGAGTCACTGAAGAGGCTTCCAACAATAGGAGTGCTGGCACATGCACTTGGCCAGAGCAGGGTGCTCACAAGAGGAGCGGGCCACCCCCTTACAGTGCCATAAAAAGGGAAACCAAAAATCCAAAGACTCTTCAGCCATGGTGATTCAAAAAGCAGAGCCTAACAAGGTCTGGGGAAAGCTGAAGATGTACTGGAATAATCCTGGGACAGCCAGGGGACCCTCAAACATCAGGACCAGTTACAGCCTCAAAACCTTTCATCAGCTTGTTTGCTGGAGCATACATCCTACTACTACTACAATCCAGGCCCCAGTGCTCCTGTCTTCAGCAGTGGAGCTCAGGGCTTGTGCTGGGGTGTCTTAGTGCTGAGTGTCACGTCACTCCTCTCAATCTCCAGCCCCAGGAGAGAGGAGGCACCAACACTCAGGTCTTGTCGGGCCAGATTAATTTTTCTGGGGGGGTCTTTCCAGGCTCTGGGGTGGTGCCAAAAATAAGGGGCTCAGTGAGTGGGCAGGGGCTGCTGAGGAACAGGTTGGGGTCTGGGCAGGGAGGAGAGTGCAGGAAGGGAGTGGGGCCTGGGTAGACAGAGAATTGGGGCACCTACCTGGCTCAGCTCCTGAGGGGGCACAGTCAATTCCTCGCCACTGGGAGCAATGTGGGAGGGGAAATGCCTGCAGGGAGCTCGACCATGCAGCACTCAGAGCCTGAAGGCTGGACGTGAGGCTCAGGGCTCCCCTCCCCACTGCAGTGTGGGGTTGGCACTCCAGCCCTGATGCCCCCTGAAGCACCAGTGTAGGCTCGCTCCACTGTGGGAAGGGAGAAGCCCCAAGCCTTGCAGGCTGGATCAAATTTCCTGTCACAGTGGTGAAGCACTAGAATCATTGTCTGGGAGGTTGTGGAATCTCCAACAGTGGAGATACTGAAGCGCAGGTTGGACACACACCTGTCAGGGATGGTCTAGATGGGGCTTGGTCCTGCCGTGAGGGTAGGGGACTGGACTTGATGACCTCTTGAGGTCCCTTTTCCTTCGAAATAACCGTGTCTAGACAGCATTTCTCTTTTCGAAATAGGGTATTTCAAAATAGCGCCCAGACGCAATTATGCAAATGAAGCGCGGGAAATTCAAATCCGCGCTTCATTTGCAATTTCGCTCAGCTGCATTTGTCTTTCTCTCTCGAAAGAGGAATGCAGCGCAGACGTACCCTGAGAAGCCAAGGCCGGTCTCACCAGCCACCTCTATTTTGACATCACTCTTTGGGGGGGGGGCTCTGGGAGTTCATTTTGAGGAGAGCAGGGTTTTTCCTGTGTGAGGGCTGGGTGATACCTGCCCTTGCTCTGAAGGTGGGGGCAGAGGTGTGACTAGTATAAACTATTCTTTTGTGCGCCGGGATCTCTGCAAGCATGGGAGCCCAGTTACTGTGGGAATCTCTAGGGAGTTTAGTAACAGCAAAGCTCTTAGGCCCACATTCACAGAAGCATTAGGCCCCTAAATCTGGGATTGAGGCATTGGCATCTCAGTTTAGGCTCCACTGCAACCCACAAAACTCCCACTAATCCCCATTGGTGCCTAAACTCACTCAGCACCTACATTGTCAGTTTCTAACTGCCTAAGTTTCTACTTCGGGGCATGTGCACTGCTGCCCTGCCCTGGGTGTCTGGTCTCCTGCCTCCAACCTAAACTACAGAATTCTCCATGAACCTGGAGAAACTAGATGGTCGCCCCCTACCTTGGGTATGAAAACCAGTCCATCGGGCCAGCCCAGAGGCTTCCTGCTAGATTAGAAGGAGAAGGTGACATTTCAACAATGCCAAATACTTACCTAAACCAAGTTTTCCACCTGAACTTAAGAGTCCCCTGTTTATGTATCCAAAAAAATCACATCAAACCTTTTGGTCACAACATTGTACAGAGCTCATAGCATAGCCAGCTGATTAGCCATCATGACCCCTCAACCTCGCAGAGTCTCTGTTTCCCATGATAGAGTCCCCCATTGTGTCATGCCCTAGAGCCTCTGATCCTAGATATATGTGTTTACATGTAGCTATGTGGGGTGTTTTTCTGAAAGCTTGCTCTCCGACTGTGTCTAGACTACAGGCTTCTTGCACAAGAAGCTTTTTTCAGCAGAGATCCTCCGAAAAACTTCTTGTGAAAAAGAGCATCCACATTGCAAAAGCCCATCTGAAAAAAGCGATGCGCTTTTTTCAAAGAGAGCATCCAAACTGCCTGGACACTCTCGCATGTAAGCAGTGATTGCTATGGAGGGAATGGCCACCAGGGCACCTCTGCTTTTGTCCTCTTCCCTCTTCATCTGAAAAAACTCCCCTCCCTTGTCCCCATCCTCACATGCCTTTTTACAAAAGAGCTCTTTCGCCAAAAGGCTTCTTCCTCGTGGAGTGAGGATTACCAGTTGCGCAAAAAGCCCTTTGTTCTTTCGGTTTACTGTCGAAAAAATGCGCTTGCGGTGTGGACGTAACTCAAGTTTTGTCAGAAAAATGTCCGTTTTTTTTACAAAACTCTAGTATAGACGTAGCCAGAATTATTCTGGGGCAGTTCCATAGCTGTGTGCGCAGGAGATCAGGCAAGACTATTACAGGGATCCCTTCTGCACCTGGAATCCATGAATATTGAACACACATTGATTGCTTGTGCCCAGCTTGCACAGTGTCTGTGAGCCCCCCCTTTCATTATTGACCTGTACCCCCAACTTGTGGGTCATCTGCAAACTTTATCAATGATGGCTTTGCTATCTGCCATGTCATTAATAAATATATTAAATTGTGTAGGGCCAACCACTGACCTTTACAGGAGCCCACTGGAAACAAACCTGACGACTCCCCATTTATAATTTAATTCTGAGACCTATCAATCAGCCATCTTTTAGTCCGCTTAATGGGTGCCATCTTCCTATCATTCCAATTGTTCAATCAAAAGGTCAGGTGGTATATTATTACCTTTATTAAACTTGGAATCTTATTGAAGAAATATCTAATTAGTTTTGACAGGATTTATCTTCATAAACCCACATTGATTAGCATTAATTATACTGCTCTCCTTTATTTTTTTATTAATAAAGTCCTCTATCAGCTGCTGCCTTATCTTTTCTGGGATCAGTGTCAAGCTGACAGCCCATGATTACCCATGTTCTGTGGTTCGCCCTTTGGGCTACTGGCACAACATTGTGGTTTGGAATGTCCCTGGTGCTTCGGGACTTAATGACAATGAACATTAACAGTCCAGCAATCTCCTCGGCCAGCTTTTGTAAAAGACCTGGATGCTGATTTAAAAGTGGCAAACTTCAGTCACTCTTATGTCACTTCCTACCACGTGTACAGGAACCATCCCAATGTGGACAATGCCAGGGAGCCAGGTGAGCTGGACTCTCCGCAGGAGAGGCAATGTCTCTAGCAGCTTGACATTCAGACTCCAGGGAATTCAAACTTCTCATCTGGAGATGGTTCTGGGGACCCACATGCTCCTCTTTGAAAGACAGAGTCGTCAATAAATGTCATTTGCTTACTGCTCCTTCCTCCCCCTCCTCATCTTCCTCCTCTGACCAGCTCAAGCTGTCATCTGACTCCTCCCATTGTGCTCCTTGGAAGTCTTCAGTGTCCTCAGGACCCTTGGTGGTCTGCTCGTGTCTGGGCTGAGAGCTGCTCTGGGGATGCTCCAGTTTGGCCCACGTCATGGGGCTGGCTTTTCTCAGGGTGATCTCCACCTTTGTGGGCACCATGTTTACAAAGCTCTCCTGTACATCAATGACCTACAGAGAGAATGGAGCAGGCAGGTCAGAGTAAGTGTTCATCAGACATTTAGTATTTGCCATTGAGTGTGGAGCCCCAGCCATGCCTGAGAGAAGCAAGAAGACAGTGTAAGACATGGCAGGGCACGATAAAACCCAAGTCAGTTCGTGCCCCTAAGTCATTAACACCAGGATTCCTCCAAGATTTTCTGATGCTTCATTGTGGGGGACTGACCTCGTGAGCCTTGACTCATACACACGGGACAGGACGGCAGGTTACCAAGGGAGAGGGAAAGAAAAGCACAAGCAGCAAGTGGGATAAATGACCCGCGACACTTGAGCCTCTGCCTCAGCCAAGCCACATTTTTCTCAGTTGCTAGAAAGGAGGGATCACGGGTAAAGTCAGGGAGGGCAGTGACTGCATTGGTGTGATGAGCCCAACAAACTGGATTTCATTTACAGGCCTGGGGGCCATGAGAGAGACAGGAATCCCCCTTGGGAGCCCAAGGACGTAGCACACAGCTAAGGAGAGACATGCACAACGAGAGGAACGACAGAAACCGGCCAAAAAGCTCCAGGAGGGGTAGGAATGTTCCAAGGGAGGGAGTGTATTGCTTCTCCCTCTACCGATGGAGGATGTAGTGGGGCGGCAAGCAAGGAGCAAGAGCCAGACGTTAAAGAATGTTAGTAAACTCGGGGGGCTGGGCATGAAGAGCAGGAACTAGTGGGAGCTAGGGACAGGACTGGGGACCAATGCGTGTAGGGGGAGACAGGCTGGATGAAGAATGGGAGGGAATACTGGAATTGACTAGGGGGTAGGGAGAAGAGAAAGAGAGAACGTGGCTACTGAAATCAGATGAGGCACCTGGACTGGGAGGAAATGGGACTGGCAGGGCAAGGAGCTGGAAGGGGGATATACAGAGGGCCTTGCAGACGGGCAGTAAACTGTCATCTTCAACCCAAGGTGTAATGTCTCCAGATCACAGACCCATCTGCTGGCAACCAGTAAGTCCTTATTCAGCAGAATGCCCTCCCATTTCCACTCTGCCCGCTGGCCCAGCACAGGGTTAAAGTGAAGACAGCCTTAATGATTCCTCTCTGAGGCCTGGTCTACATGATGTGGGACAGTCGAAATGAGATACACAGCTCCAGACACGTAAATTACGTAGCTGGAGTCAACGTACCTTACATCACGTTTCCGCACCATCCACACTGCGGCAGGTCGATGGGAGCAAACACTCCCGTCGGCTTCCACTACTCCTTGTGAGGAGCAGGAGTACCAGTGCAGACGGGGGGCGCCCCATGAGTTTGATCTAGTGGATCTATACTAAACCTGCTCAATCAAACCCCAGCATCATCAATCTTCCGCATAGTGTAGACGTGCCCTGACAGAGAGAAAAGCAATGAGGGGTGTAGGGAAAAGAGGGTACCCTGGCAAGGGGGCACACTGAATCCCTAAGACAGGTAAGGGGGGCACCCAGAGTTCTTGGCATTGGGGGAGAATGGGAGACTATGCCATGGGGGAAAGAAAAGCTGGGGGATGTAGAGTTTCTGATACAAGCCAAAAGAGGAGGGAGACAGTCCTTGGCATGTGGTGAAGGGGCAAATGGGAGACACACAAAGCCCCAGATGTGAGAGAGGGTGCACTGCAGGGAGCCCTTGAGACACCGGAGGATGGAAGGCGGCCCACAGAAAACTTGGTGTCAGAAATGGAGGAATGCACAGAGCTCCTGATCTGTAGATTGTGATCATGCTCAGGCTACAGATACTGTCGTGTGTGTGGCTGTAAGCCGGTTAGGCCTTCTGGAGGGGTTCCTCTGCCTCTGGGTCAGAGGGCGGCCACCCCCCCCCCACAGTGACCCTCTAGCAAACTAGGTCAAAACAATGTAAGCGCAATGTTAAGACAGTAACGTAAAGCATTCAAAAGTTCAGAAATGCTAGAAATAAGTGCACCCTTAATGCCCCCCCCCTTGTGTGGAGACACCAGTCTCTAATTACCTGACCAGAGTGACCTAGACAGATTAGAGGATTGGGCCACAAGAAATCTGATGAGGTTCAACAAGGACAAGTGCAGAGTCCTGCACCTGGGATGGAAGAATCCCAAGCATTGGTACAGCCTGGGGACCGACTGGCTAAGTCACAGTTCTGCAGACAAGGCCCTGGGGGTTACAGCGGATGAGAAGCTGGATATGAGTCAACAGGGCGCCCTGGAGCTGCTGTTCTAGAAGAAGAATAAAGCAGGCTGATGGCAGCTGATGCTCCATAGACCTGCAAGGATTAAAAAGGCTCCTGCAGGACTGAGTTAGCAGGGAGAAGACACCAGTAGGGTGAAGCAATCAGCTGAATCCCACAAAGCCTGAGAAAAATGGGGCCACCTGAGAAACTACTGGCTAAGGCCCTACAGCTGGCTACACTGCAGCCCAGCCCAAGGTGGAGACCTGGGGGTTCTGCCATAAGGAAAGCCAAGGGACTGTTTGGCTGCAGAAGAGGGTGAGAACGGTCTCCTGCTCTGGGCCATTGTGCTGACCAGGACTCTTCTAGGGACACTGAGCAGGATGGCCCAGGGCAAGTCACCCCTACAACAAGTGCCTAAGGCAGCCCCCAGGAAGGGGTGCATGAGTGTGCAAGCAGGTCTGAAGGAATGCTTCCCTTGCTGTAGGGGGAAGGGGGCAGAGACTCTGGGGGTGTCCGTGTAAATAGAGTTGCTCCTGTCTTGCTTTGATTTGCGAGCTATGCAGCTGATGGAATGGGGCTTTGCCCGTTGTAATCAAGCTGGCTGATGATGTGAATTGTGAACTACAGCCACAATGCTTGTGGGAACACAGAAAGGAGGGACTGGGCTTGGCCAGTTTTGAAGGAGGGAGAAAGTGTCAGTTTGAAGAACTCGGATGGGCAAGGGCCTCACAATTCTGGGAGGGTAAGGGGAGAGCAGGACTTCCAGCCAGCAGGCTCAATGTCCTCAAGGTTCTGCTGCAAGACTGGGCCAAGCGGTTTCTCCCACTGGCCCAAGAACAGCAGTGAATAAGCTTCTCTAGGAGACTCCTCTGTTATTCAAAGTAGCTCTGCTGGAGCTGAAGCCACATGTGGCAGGACTGCACTTCTGCCCAGAGCTAACATCACTAGGAGATGGCCCAGCGGGGCAGCTGGCAGGGAAGCGAACAAGCAGCCAGCGGGGCAGTAAGATGCTTCTTTCCCTCCCCTCCACCGAGTCTGGGAGGTGAACGCTGGGTCTGCCCTGACCACAGGCAGCACCTGCAAGTGAGGTGTAGGGAAGGGCTGGGCATGGGAAGGGGACATTCTGGTTGCTGGACTTAAGAACCTGAGGGGAAAGGGGCCCTGCCCAGCCTGCTTGGGGTGGGACTTTGAACCCTGTCTGTGGTGTGCTCCCACATTAACACCAAATCCCTCCCCTCCCTTTATTGAAAGTTTCTTTGCGACCTGGAGACTCTGTGCATGAGTGGGAGGCCTTACCGCTCAATACAAGCCGGGTGGGGTGTGAATTTCCCAGGTTATTGGGTGGGGCTCAAGATGGTTCTAGGTTGGATGGACGGAGAGGAACCCCTAGATCAGTCATGGCCAACCTGCAGCTCACAAGCCGCATGTGGCTCTTCCCCCCCTTTCCTCCGGAAAGTGCAGCTCGTGAAGCTGCCCCCACCTTCCTGGGTGCAGCCATTCAAAATGGCTTCTTCAAGATGGCAGCAGCCTGATGTGGCCAAAAAGCCTTTAACTGCGTTTCTTAAAGGGGCAGTCCTTTTTTTTTTCTCTACCAAACATGGCTGAGGGCTTTTTTTTTCCCCTTCTCTACAACTCCCCCCCCTTCCCAGCTCTTTGCACTATATACACAACTATTTTGGCTCTTTGCCTGTTACGAGCTGGCCACCCCTTCCCTAGATACGGAACCCAGTCCTGGCTGCTGCTGGCGCTACCTGGCAGAAGGTCACATTCTAGTGCCAGCTTATGTCTGGCAATTGACTGAGAGAACCTCGAAACGGGTAGCCAGAATGGGCAGGGCTGGTAGCCCTAGCCTCTGTCAGGGGCTGGAAATGGATGACACGTGAAGATTCCTTGTTCTGTTCCCTCCCTCTGGGGCACCCGGCATTGGCCACTGTGGGCAGAAAGGACACTGGGCTGGATGGGCCTTTGGTCTGACCCTGCCAGGCCATTCTTAACCTGATGTGGGGGCACAGAGTATACTGGCAGGGTCACAGAGGGGATGCTGGAGAGGCTCAGCCCTTGATAAAGTGATGACCCTTTGCCTTATGACAGGGCTACTCAACACGCAGCCCGTTTGTCTGCGGCCCATAGTGCAGTTTGGGTTTACGCAGGGCTCAACACATGGCCTGCGGGTGGGATCCTTTAAACATGGCCTCCACTGGGAACACGCTCCACAATGGCGAGGCATCTCCCAGGTGGGGTGAGCACTTAGAATCATTGAATACTAGGACTGGAAGGGCCCTTTAGAGGTCATCAAGTCCAGTCCCCTGCGCCCATGGCAGGACCAAGTACTGTCTAGACCATCCCTGATAGACATTTACCTAATCTACTCTTAAATATCTCCACAGATGAGGATTCCACAACCTCCCTGGGCAATTTATTCCAGTGTTTGACTACCCTGACAGGTAGGAAGTTTTTCCTAATGTCCAACCTAAACCTCCCTTGCTGCAGTTTAAGCCCATTGCTTCTTGTTCTATCCTCAGAGGCCAAGATGAACAAGTTTTCTCCCTCCTCCTTGTGACACCCTTTTAGATGCCTGAAAACGGCTCTCATGTCCCCCCTCAATCTTCTCTTTTCCACACTAAACAAACCCAATTCTTTCAGCCTTCCTTCATAGGTCATGTTCTCTAGACCTTTAATCATTCTTGGTGCTCTTCTCTGGACCCTCTCCAGTTTCTCCTCAGTGAAATGCGGTGCCCAGAACTGGGCCTAACCAGTGCAGAGTAGAGCGGAAGAATGACTTCTCGTGTCTTGCTCACAACACATCTGTTAATGCATCCCAGAATCATATTTGCTTTTTTTGCAACAGCATCACACTGCTGACTCATATTCAGCTTGTGGTCCACTATGACCCGTAGATCTCTTTCTGCTGTACTCCTTGCTAGTCACTTCCCATTCTATATGTATGAAACTGATTATTCCTTCCTAAGTGGAGCACTTTGCATTTGTCTTTATTAAACTTCATCCTGTTTACCTCAGACCGTTTCTCCAGTTTGTCCAGGTCATTTTGGATTATGACCCTTCCTCCAGATTAGTCACAACCCCTCCCAGCTTGGGATCATCTGCAAACTGAATAAGTGTACTCTCTATGCCAGTATCTAAATCGTTGATGACGACATTGAACAGAGCCGGTCCCAAAACAGACCCTGGCGGAACCCCACTTGTTCTACCCTTCCAGCAGGATTGTGAACCGTTAATAACTACTCTCTGAGTATGGTTACCCAGCCAGTTATGCACCCACTTGAAGATGCAAGCGGGTGGGCTGTCTGGAACAGATGGGTACAGGGTGTCAGCGTTTCTAGCCCCCAGAGAGGAGGTGCCAGGAGTGCCTGGGCATTGTGGGACGTGCTTTGTATTCATGCTCATCAGTGTGAAAGAAGCCAGCTGCATGTATATTTGCATGTACATGCAACCGCACTTAAGTTGTGGCCCTCGGCGTGTGCTGTGAGTATCATTGTGGCTCCCGGGGCTGCCAAAGTTGAGTAGCCCTGACTTATGAGAAGGTCCAAAGTAAGACTGCGATGCCAGCCCAGGCCAGTCACTAGAGGCTCTGAGAGTCCATGTTTGTACTTGGGCTGCTTCCCCAAGAGCACGAAGCACTCTGCTAAAGAGCCCGGGGCATGGTGACAGGGCTAGAAAATGCACCCGAGTGTGAGCTCAGCTTGGAGAGCTGCACAAAGAGAAGGTTGAGGGTGACAGTGCAGAAGCAGCGACATGGGGAACCAATCTTTGTTAGTGGCTCTCTGTCTAGGAGAGAAAGTTGAACACAAGCCCATGGCTGGAGGCTGAAGCGAGACCCGGGGAGACTAAAAGTAAGATATGAATGTTTAACAGTAAAACATCTAACTGTTGTGACAAGCAGAGGTGAAATTACGCAGGTACACCCGGTGCGCCACTCCGGCAAGAGCTGGCTGAACTGTGGCAAAAGCCAGCAGGGAGCTAGTGAAAGAGCTGGCAGGTACCCGGGCTGCAATAGGACAGCACCTGAAGACATGTGAAGTGACTTTCACTGCTGGCACCAGGTGAAATGGTGGATTTCATGAGCGATTTTCCATCCCAGGCAATGTTAGAAACACCTAAAAGTTCTGCTCTAGGAATTACCTTGTGGCAGTTTCCAGGCCTGCATTACACAGGCGGCTTACTACATAATCAAAGTCAGTGATGATACATGGGGGGCACCCAGGGGCAGACTGGCAATCAAAATAGGCCCGGGAAATGGGTTGAGAACGGCCCACTTTTTCAAAGAATTTTTTTTAAATTTACTCTTTGACCTTCATTAGCCACACCCCTGACCCCCATTAGCCACACACCCTGACCCCCTTAGCCACACTCCCTGACCCCCACTAGCCACACACCCTGACCCCCACTAGCAACACACCCTGACCCCCACTAGCAACACACCCCTGACCCCCATTAGCCACACCCCTGACCCCCACTAGCCAGGCCTCTGGAGGTAACACTCTCGGGGCAAGAGGGGAACATGACCAGAAGTAAAAGGCGTGGCGACCCCTCTCTAAGGACTTTTCCCACCATCCTCCTACCAACAGAAGGGGGCCCCCACCAAACCCCCCTCATGCAACTATCCTGCAATTGCATTACCCCAATGTGTGTGACATTACCTCGGGGGGAGGGGCTGGGGGAAGTGTCCCTCTAAGAGTTTCCTCCCATGAGCAGAATGAATTTTGTGCTGTGCACCAGTGCTGAGTTCATGTGGCTTGTCTGGATGTGCCACTGTGGCACCTCTACCCTTTCCCTCTGCTGCCATGTCTCTCCCCCTTGCTCCATCAGCTCCCCTGGTGCCTGCTGCCCCCCAACCCCTCACCCTCCTCTGCTGTCCTGACTCCTGCCCTTCTCACTGCCCTCAGCCCTCCTGCAACCTGCCCCCCTCCACCAGTCCTTCTCCCCCCTGTGCCCACTCCTCCAGTAGCCCCACTCTGATCATATGAGCTACCATCCCTCCTCATCTCCTCTTCTAACACCTCCCTCTACATACCTGCCTCTCTCCTCTGGTGCTGGTCCCTCCCCTGCAGGTGTCTGCCCTTCTGCTTCACCTCCACAATCCCCTGGCGCCTCCCCCTTCCCTCACTGCCCCTGCCCCTTTGCTCTTTTTCCCTGATGTCCACCCCCTCACCACCCTCTGCCCCCTGTTCCCCTCATGCCCCTGTGCCCTCACACATGCCTTGCTCCATCTCTGCCCTTCTCATGCCCACCGCTTCTTTCAAGCCTTCTCCCAGCACCTCCCCCCCAGCCTCCAGTGCCCTTCCCCCTCCTCTCCCAGCATCACCCTGTCCCCCTCCCACTGACACCTCCTCTCCTGCCCGTTTCCTCATTGTCTCCACTTGGCCCCCTGGCATCTGTCTCTCCTCCACCCTGTCTATTGGTGCCTTCCCCTTTCTTCTCCTGTGCTGCCCCCTTCCCTCAGGACAAGCCCCCTCCTCTCCCACCCCTTTCCCCTATTTTCCCCCTCCCCCCACCTTCTGCCTTCCAGTTTGTGGCGCTGGAGTCTGTGATCGGGCCCCAGAAGTCCCCGCAGCCCTGGCCCCAGCTGCTTCCGGGGCCCCAGACCACTTGCTGGGCCTGGAGCTGGGTCGCGCAGTGCATGGGCCATGACGTCACGCCACATCCGGGCGTCTCCCCTCTCAGCTGTTGCACGGTGTTTGAGCACGCCGAGCATGCACTTCCTCAGCCCCACCGTGCCCCGTACATGGCCGCGCCGGGGGATTGAAAGTGCAGGGCTGTGGCGCCCCATCACAATCCCCCTTCTCCTCCAGCAGCCGCCAGCCGGCCCTTCCGAGGATGGCCACCGGGAAATTCCCAGTATCCCGCTGGGCCAGTCCGCCCCGGGGGCACCAGCCATGTGACTGCCCCTCATGTGACTCCTCCCTTGTGCCACCCCTAGCCTGGGGAAGGGCTGCCCTGAGGAGGGTTCCACCCCTAGCCTGGGGAAGGGCTGCCCTGAGGAGGGTTCGGGTCTCAGGATAATTCCCACCTCAGCCGGCCCTGCCACTTCCTGCCTGTGCCCCCCCCTTTCCATTCCCACTCTTGTTCCTGCTCCACCCTTTTCTCCAAGTCCCCATCCTATCTGCCTCCTGCCCCACCCCCACTCCATCCCTTCCCCAAGCCATGTGGCCTGGGGGGCTAGCAGGGCAGGAGGAGTTGCTGCCCCCTGCACTCAGCAGTGGCTATAGGAAGCAGAGTGATGTGGTCCCAACCCACTGTTCTGCTGGCTCCCAGCTGCATTGCTTCACTGCCTGCCCCACCCAGCTCCCAGTGCCAGGCCCCCTGCTAGTCACCAGCCTCTCCCCCCAGGGCTGGGGGCTTGTGACCCTTTGTTCCTCCCACACACACACGTGGCCTCTGATCGTGATGACTCCTCTGACACTGGAATCTGTGAACCTACATCTTGGCACCTGGGCCCAGCATCCAGCCCCTCTCCACCCCCAGCTTGCTGGAATAAGGCAGAAACCTTACCCCCCAGAGCTCCAGCTTGGCCTGGAAAAGCCTGTCACCGCCAAACGCGACGTGGGCGTCAATCTGAGAGAGAGAGAGAGAGGGGGGGGGTCTCTTAGCAAGGGCAGAGGGATCGATGCTGTCGGCAGAGCTGGGGAGCGAGCACAAAGCCACGCAGCCAAGGGCTGGTGTCACCACTCGGACCTGCCTTTGGTAATTGCACAGAAGCTGAGAAAGGGCCCCCGGGCAGGTCTGTTCCCCTGCACTGGGCAGCACTTTGCACTGAGACTAAACAGCCTGATACCATGATGTTTGCACCCCGCAGGCCAGTCCCCCGACCCCATTGCAGGCCTCTGTAGTAAGGATCTGAAAATCCAGCCCCTGCCTAGCCTGAAGCGCTCTGTGCAACGTCAGCCCTGCAGCATCTGAAGTGCACTGCGTGCTCTCCAGGAGGTGCGGCTGGGGCAGGATCCCAGGCAGATGCTGCATTACACAATCATGCATTAGCTTGTTATGTACAGATTGCAGCAGTGGGCTATGGAGCCTCATTAAGATCAGGGCTGGGAGCGCAGGAAAAGGAGTCTGACTTTGCGCAGAGAGCTTCAGGGGAAGCAGGAGGTGGATGATCTGACCCTTACTTCAGAGGCCTCAACGCCAAGTTATCAAAGATGTGTGTGGAGGAATTGTAATAAAACCAAATGTGACAAACCACCCAAAGGCAAAACCATCATGAGAGCTGAAGTGGAAGTTGAATGAAGAATTGTTTTCCTTGCCATGACGACACACTGCACATTAACTGTTCCCTGCACCTTTCCTGGCAGCCACAGTCTAAAGCAAGTGAGGTCAGAACCCTTCCAGAGTTGTTAGCAATGCCAAGGCACCCTGGTACCAGGTTTAGGCTGGGCCAGGCAGGCTGGGGGTTAAGGCTTCAGCTTCCCTGCTACTATGAGAGGGCTTCCAAACCAGAACCACTCGTGGGAATCAGCCGAGAGAGCGGAAGAGTTTCAGGACACAGAGGGTATGTCTAGACTGCAGCAGAGGGATGCAGATTAGGCTGGGTGAAACTGCTAATGAAGCGGGGATTTAAATATCCTGTGCTTCATTAGCATAAAAATGGCTGCCACTTTTTTCCGGCACAGAGCTTTGTCGGAGAAAAGCGTCAGTCTGGAGGCTGATCAATTGCTAAAGAAAGCCTTTTCCGATAGATCCTGTACACCTCATTTTACAAGGCATAAGGGATCTATCGGAAAAGGCTTTCTTTAGCGATAGATCAGCCTCCAGACTGACGCTTTTCTCCGACAAAGCTCCATGCTGGAAAAAAGCGGCAGCCATTTTTATGCTAATGAAGCGCGGGATATTTAAATCCCCGCTTCATTAGCAATTTCGCCTAATCTGCATCCCTCTGCCAGCAGTCTAGACATACCCAGAGATGCAGAGGAAGGAATATGACCGTGTGGGACAGAAGTCATTGAACTCCCCATGCAAAGGAGAGGGCCGCAGGTGGGGCCCACTGAGCATGCTGCTGTGGGGTTCCACTAAATGGGTCAAAACAGGCTCAGCATCACAATGTCATTAATGCTGGGGAGAGACTAATGCCCCAGGGCCACTAGCCGGAGGACAAGCCAGACCCCATCCAGGAGCTGAGCGAAAGCTGTGCTAGGCAAGCCATGCTGTTACACTGGGGCACCTCTGTCAATCTGTGCTAGGAGGAGCTGCAGAACTACTCTGAATCTAGGGCCCTACTCAATGAACATCGCCAGGGTTAGCTACAGATATAAAACTACCACATGAAAGGCGCCTCGTCTCTGCTCCAGGGATCTTCTAAGTCCACCCTGTGCCCTGTTCAATGACCCCTCTCTTCTCTGCCCAATCAACACATTCCAGGGGAGGAGCAACCTCAGCTAATTAGCATCAAGCAAGTAAAACACATGTTGACACATTTTGGCTACACAAATTTTCTTCCTTTTCTAGAATCTTTTAGCCCATTAAACCAACCCTGACTGCCCCAGCAGCCCTGAGCACACACTGTGACGCACAAGTCCCATTTGTAGCAGTCTGTTTGTCTTCAGCTCTTGCTAACTTTGGTGATCAATCGAATGTCACAGGCTGAGCTGGACTGTTGTGACCTTGGACTACTGAAAGTTCCTCTTTGCTAGGAACTGGCCGATGGGCTGGACCACCCTGTGAAGCACCTGGCACTGGTCATGTTGAACCAGTGAGTTAGATGGACCATTGCTCTGACCCAGCCTGGCATTCTGATGGCCACTTTGTCTCCTCTGTGCACAGCTCCATGCACACATTGCGAGGCAGTGACAGACCTTCACCGGGGCTGGAGCCCCCATAGCACTTGGGAGGGTCCTGACCCCATAGAACGGCTCCCCATGCAGAATTCCTGCAGAAAAGCAGAAGGAAGCTGCACCGGGGCAGGGGGGTGGGGAAATGACCATGGATGGAGTTGAGGGGCATTGGCCCCCAAACAGGGGTGAGGTATGGAGGGGGCCATATGGGGTTAGGTGCCCCTGCCCCTCACTTCTGCAAATGCAGAGCTGCCCAGTTGACATAGCCTTCTGGATCCTATTGCCAGTCATGCTCCCCTTATGCCCTCTGGGAGCATTTTGCACCCCAGTGGAGCTTGGCAAAGGGGGTGTGGGACAGAGGCAGTGGAGCAGGAAGGGGTGGAATCAGCAGGACAAGGGACATGTGGGAGTGAGGGGAGGAGGCAGAGAAGGGATGGGGACCGGGAAATGGCGGGAAGAAGTGGGCGCTGGGCATGTATAGAAAGTACGCTTATTAAGTTTGCAGATGATACCAAGCTGGGAGGGGCTAAAATAAGGGATAAGGGACCTTTCTGAAAAGGCTTTATTTTCCGCAAGATCCGCGTCTAGACTGGCGTTTTTTTCTGGCAAAGCTCCGTGCCGAAAAAAAGCGGCAGCCACTTTTATGCTAATGAAGCGGGGGAGATTTAAATCCCCGCTTCATTAGCAATTGTGATACGTCTAATTTGCATCCCTTTTACGAAAAAGGGATGCAATCTAGATGTAGCCACACAGAATGGGAAGCGACAGTCTGGGAAGAAGCACGGCAGAAAGGGATCTAGGGGTTATAGTGGACCACAAGTTAAATATGAGTCAGCAGTGTGACGCTGTTGCAAAGAAAGCAAACATGATTCTGGGATGTACTAACAGGTGTGCTGTGAGCAAGACACGAGAAGTCATTCTTCCGCTCTACTCTGCACTGGTTAGGCCTCAATTGGAGCAGTGTGTCCAGTTCTGGGCACCGCATTTCAAGAAAGATGTGGAAAAATTGGAGAGGGTCCAGAGAAGAACAACAAGAATGATGAAAGGTCTAGAGAACATGCCCTATGAGGGAAGGCTGAAGGAACTGGGCTTGTTTAGTTTAGAAAAGAGAAGACTGAGGGGGACATGAGAGCAGTTTTCAGGTATCTAAATGGGTGTCATAAGGAGGAGGGAGAAAACTTGTTCATCTTGGCCTCCGATGATAGAACAAGCAGCAATGGGCTTAAACTGCAGCAAGGGAGGTTCAGGTTGGACATTAGGAAAAAGTTCCTGCCTGTCAGGATGGTTAAACACTGGAATAAATTGCCCAGGAAGGTTGTGGAATCCCCATCGCTGGAGATATTTAAGAGCAGGTTAGAGAAATGTCTGTCAGGGATGGTCTAGACAGTATTTGGTCCTGCCTTGAGGGCGGGGGGCTGGACTCGATGACTCTTGAGGTCCCTTCCAGTCCTAGTATTCAATGATTCTATGTGGCACTCCCTTGGCAGCAGCTGGAGCTCCACCATGATGCAGGTCCATTGACCCTTCACCTGGACAAGCCCTACCCCCTGCATCTGGACCCCTCCTATGAGTCCTCCACACGCAGACTCCCACCCCACTGAGCCCCAGCCAGCTGCACCTGGACCCCCACCCCATCAAACCCCACTCCCCCAGCACTCAGATCCCCCCCACTGACCCTCCTACACCCAGGCCCCACCCCTGCTGAGCCCAAGCCACCTTCACGGGATCGCCTGTGGAATCCCATTGCCCCTCCACCCAGAACCCCTAAATGAGCCCCTGTCCATCCAGATTCCCTCTGAGCTGCCTGCACCCAGAAATCTCTCACCCACACCTGGAACTCCCGCAAAGCCCTTCCACACTTGGCTCTGAACCTGCCCCGCCATGGCTGGTGTGCCTGGTGCGGTGAGGCTGGGCTCTAGGGTGTTCTGGGGCAGGCCCAGCCCTTAGGCTCCAGTGCAGCCTCACTGCCGAGTCCCTGTAGGAAGTGGGAGCTTAGGGTAATCTCCCAGCTCAGTGCAGCCAGCAGCCTGGGCGCCCACTGCCGTGCTGGAGCGCAGAGGTTCGTGGACAAAGCTTGCAGAACTTTGCACTGTGCCTAGATGTTAATGCTTTGGCCCAGAATTCGCTCACCCCAGAGACTAGCAAAGGCACCGCCATGCTGTCCAGCCACTCTCAGCCACATCTGCAATGCTCTGAGCAGCAGTGTCTCGCAGCCAGCCTGAGATGTGGGCTGAGCCCCTCAGCCTAGTAATCTTGGGGTCATCTCACAAGAACTGAGACAGCGCGGACAGAGCCGAGGGGGCGTTGCATTTTCCTTCTCCGGAGCACAAGCTCTGGATTGGAAGGGGTGGGTAGGGGAGCACCTGTGTGGGAGCATGAGCATTCAAAGGGCACCGGCTGCCCAAGGACTAGCACGCAGCAGGACAGCGCTGGGCGCGCCTAGATCTGTTCGCCCTGGACCACACGTACCACAGTGCGACTGGCCGTCACGCAGCTGAGTGCTGGCAGCGGGTTCTTGGCATAAATCGTCACCACCACTTGGCTGCTGGTTTGATGCCAGTCCTGTCGACAAGACACCAGCTTCTTATCCTGGTGAGGAAAGGAGCCTGTTACTGAGGTAGCCTCCAGCCCCTGGGAGCCTGCCAGTAGCTCCTCCCCCAGGGCAGAAAAGCCGCTTTCCAGGCCGCTCACTGCGGAGTTCACTGAGGGCGAGAGTCCCCGCCCAGCACGTCAATGGAAGACTGGGCTCTTTGCATTGTGATCCAGCCCTGTCTGCAGGGGCACACGCTGGCTCCCAAGCAGTTATGTTCCCATTGTCCTCCCAGGGGTTCCCATGCCCAGACTCTCGCCAGTTCTGTCTTGCTTTGGGGCAGCACTGAACCAAGTGTAATTCAACAGCCTCAGGCACGTAGCTACAGAAATGTCTGGTGCGGGGGCGCGGAGAGGTTTTTCCTGCTTTCAGTGCCTCCTGTCCAGGGAGGGTGTGCAAGGCACCTGGCATCCAAGTGTTCGAAAGCAGAGCCTTCCACACCCACAGGGCTGCAGCCTGAGAAACCTTTCCTGCTCAGCCAGGTGGTCTTTCCCTTCTAGCCACAGGGGGCATCATCTCCAGAGAGGGAAGGAGAGCAGAGAGGAGGCCTTTTGCCATAGCCCCCAGCTTCTTGCACTTACCTACCAGCCCATCTGAGCAGTGGGGCCTTGGCAGGGAAGGGCTGGGCTCAGTGCCCTTCCCTGGCTAATTAGCCCTGCTTGACTGTGCTACTGGTCACCCCATCTGCAGGGACGGACGGAGAGCCGCCTTCCAGTGGGGAAATGACAGGTTGGGCCTCACACTCCATCAGCTGCCCCAGACGCTGTTGGCCTGGCCTGTTGGCACTGCCTGCTTTCAATAGGTGGAGTCGTACCCTGCAGCGCCAGCGGGGCGCATACCATGCAGCAGTCAGGTGGGAGTGGGGGAAGAGGGACGGCAGGAGTTCAAAGGGCAGGCATGCGCTGGCCTGGCATTGTAACAGCTAAGCTGGGCTGGATCTGGTCAGTCCTGAACTGCAAACCTTCAAGGGAAGACACAGGGTGGGCCATGGGGGCCCTTTGCACCGGCTGGCTCCGTGGTAGCTTGGAAGCCCTTTCCCGCTTTGGGCAGCTTCCTCAGTCCCCTGGCCTGTTGAAATGGATCCAGCTCCGTGTGGCGCCTGGCCATCCTCTGCATTGCACTTCTGCTGACATGCCCCCTTCCCAGCTCACTGCTATTAGGCTGCCTGGTGGCATTTCTGCCTTCCAGGCTCAGTTGCTCAGGCCTGACTTCAAACCGGGGAAAAGTTGAAGAAAAGTTTGGGAAAGGATCAGAGGTTCAGGGATGTGTTCAAGTAGCGCTGCAATTTGCCCTCATTTGAAAAAGCCCCCAGGGACGTGACATGCCCACGACGACGTTAAGGCAGCCTGCAGTGAAAGGGCTGCATTTGCTAATCACCAGAAATGCTCCTTCGGCCCTCACGGCCTGTCCTGCTGCCCTGGTTTTCACGGGCACCGCAGTGTGGCTTATCCCTGCGATCACACCTGTGCAGCGGTTTGCCTCTTCAAAGGCCTGTGTTGCGTACATAGCTCCGGCACCCTCGGCACTGGGCCAGGTGACGCATTCGACAGGAGCGGGCGTTCGTCTCCCTCTGCCTGGGTCTGCATAAGCCTGCATAGGACTGGCCAGTCCCGCTCTTCCAGCAGGAGGGATTATCTGTGCAAGGCCCCTCCACCCTTTGCCGAGCACCCGGACCCTCTCGGGCAGGCCTGTGTCTTTCTGTCAGGAGGGAGGCTTGTGCAGTGCTCACACTCAAGCACCACATGACAACCAGAACATTTGCACTGGGTATTTTAAGAACTCGTTTGGCCCCCGTTCCCATCCCAGAATGGGCAGCAGTCCCTGTTCCGGACTCCTGGGCTGCCTGCTCACGGTCTGAGCCTTGCAGCAGCAGGGCTCCTGGCAGGCTCACAAACCTCCTTCTGTAGCCAGCTGTGTTTCCCAGTGGTGCAGCCCTCTTGCTCCAGGAACGTGCTAAAGTCTGTAGTTTTAATGCCACAGCAACTCCAGTACTTCATACTGGGGACAGAGCAAGAAACAAATGAATCTGGGAATGCCAGAAAGGGACCCGCAAGTCCAGGGCGGATGGGAGATCTAGGCTGTTAGGGGGGAGAATGACCTAGAGCTTTGCACTCCCCACCTCCGCGCCAGAGCCTCCCCCCTCCCCCACACCCGCCAGCCAGAGCCTCACCCCTCCACACACCTTCCCGGCAAGAGTGCTCAGCCCCTCCCCCCGGCCTAGTGCAAGTAAGTGGGGCGGAGGGGAGCAGAGCCTGGGGCAGAGGCAGGGCAGGGCCGCGGATTTTGTGCAACTGGAATGTTAGCAACCCTGCAGTTCCAACGGCTGTTTCTTACCCCTCGTGGAAGACAGGAGCTCCCGGGTGGAAAGTGCATGCCTCCCTCTCGGTGTCTGGCCCCTTGTAGCTCTGCGGGGAGAGGCAGTGGCAGTGGTCAGCCCAGCATGCTGCTGAAGAGGAAACCCAACCGGCACCACTAGGGGAAGGTGGAGAATGATTCTTTCCTAAAGTACAGCTGGTCACCACTGAGCTGCCGGACCCCTCAACAATTCAGAACCCAGCTGAAGCCCCACCCCATGCAGCTGCAGCCGGAGGGGAGTTTCTGGCTGGGCTTTTTCCAGGCGTTTTTGACAGCTGTGAAGTGGCCTGGGCAGGCTTTTCTGAGCAGGGTCTGACAGGGACTCGAGTGTAGCCCGGGGAGGGGGGAGGCTGCCTGGCAATCCCGTGCCAAAGGCAAGAGCATCACTTGGCTATTGAGCAGGGCTAAGTCTAGAGGTAAAGCTGAAGGGAGGTTGGCTTCCCCAGGCTGTGAGCAGGGACCTGGTTCGGCAGAGGGACAGGGAGGGGTGCTGCATACGGGAGAGGGGCCTTGGGCAAGTTGCTCAGGAAGGACCCATGCAGATAGGATGGGAGGCGCAAAGCCCGGGGCTAGGGACAGAAATAGACACTCAGCTCCCTGCTCCCACCTTGCTCTGCGGCCCAGTTCCTCTTCCCCACATGGGTG
Source organism: Pelodiscus sinensis (assembly GCF_049634645.1). Taxonomy (NCBI): domain Eukaryota; kingdom Metazoa; phylum Chordata; order Testudines; family Trionychidae; genus Pelodiscus; species Pelodiscus sinensis. Next base: position 567,145 of record NW_027466001.1, read on the forward strand.
TGAGTGCTGGTCATGCTCCCTCCTCCACCCTGGCCCCTCAGCCCCACTGCACGGCGCGGCCTCATGCTCATCAGTTCCCCACTCCAGCCCCTGGAGAGCTCCCAGCTGCACTGGGACCTCCGGAGCTTTGTGCATGAGCCTCTAGCATACGAGCGAGCCGCCAGCTGGCTCCCCACTGGGGCCGCGGAGCAGACTCTTTTTTCTCTCGCCAGCGGTCTCGTGCCAGCAGGTAGGACAGGGCCAGGCACCCAGGTGTGTGTTTCTGGGAGCCCCCTGCTCTAGCTCCGGCCCTCAGTGCGCAACGCTGGGTCACAGGCTAAGGGCCAGTAAGAGCTTTACTGGAGCCTGTTGGATTTCGGTGACGGGACTGGAGACACAAGCTTGGCTGTGAGGCCAGCAGATTCCACGCAAAGCTCAGTGGAGGCTCGATGTCTCAGTCGTCAGCCCCGGCTGCTCCACTCACTGCCCTGGGGGAGGACCAGCAAGACCACAAGACGCTCCCCCACAGAAAGCTGGTCTGTGTCAGTGCGGGGCGTGGCGCCGAAGTCTGCGGGAAGGGAGTGGGTGCCCTGAGCGCTGATCCCCACAGCCTGGGACACTGACCTGGACTTGAGCCACGAATGCAACTCACCGCCTTACAGCCCGAGTTCTTACAGGTGGTGCCTGTTCTGACCTCCGGAGCAGCCTCTGCTGTAATCAACATACAGAGCACAGAGCTCTTTACATGGCTCCCACATCCCTCAGAGGTCTTCACTCGCACCCCCATCACCCAGGACCAGAGCCCCCCCAGTGCACAGCTCCATGCCGGCAGACAACCTCACCGGCCTGCCATCCCTCTACACGGCACACATGCTATTTCTGAGCTGGGCACCCTCCATGAGTCCCAGATCACCCTGGCAGGCCTTTCCCCATCTTCTCACCCCTGCACGAGGAACCTCCCTCAGGGCGTTGATCTTTGGAGGACAGCTGCAGCTTCTCCAGGGCTTGCTCCAGGGACCTGGACACTTTCATCGGCAGTGGGTGTCTTGGCTCATCAGAGCTGGAAGGAACAACCATGTGCAACACAACAAAAACCAACGTCGTTTCCTCACCACTTGGATTAACTATCCCTGCCCCATCCTGAGAGGCAGGCAGGGCAGGGCTGTCTACATGGCCAGGGTCTGACTCACCTTGGCCTTTCACACTGCATCTTCTCTGCTGATTTTGGGCTTTGGATGATGAGTTCTGGGCTTGACTTGGCCTTCAGCTCATCTGAGGCCTCCTCTGGCAGGTTGGGCTCCGTGGGCTTCTCGTTGCTATGACACCCTTTCGTGCAGCCCTAAAGGGAGGAACCAGAGACAAGACTGATGCTCACTTTGACCTCCCCATAGGAGGGCTCTGTAGGTCCTGGGCACAGACTCACAGACCTTAGGGCCAGCAGGGCCAACGTGCTCATCTTGCCCGAACTCCTGCACGTTGCCAGCCACAGCCCCTCCCCCTCCAATAGGAGGCCATAATCTTTGGCTGAGTCACCCACATCCTCAACGGGTGATGTAAGGGCCTCAGGTTATAGGGATCTCACTTATTCTAGCCCCAAGCAGCAGGTGACCTGCACCCCACGCTGCCCTGAATGCCACACAGCCAGGACACAGTCACCCAGGGGACACCCAGGGAGCAGCACTGGGCTGCACTCACTACCAGGAAGCTGGGCCAAAAGCATCAACAGGAGGGGCTGGGCCAAAAGCAACAATAGGAGGGGCTGGGCCGGGACCCTCTTAGTGCCACTGGACGAGTGCCTGAGGGGACGAGAACCTCCTGGGTCCAGGCCCCAAAGCCTGTTGTGTGAGGTGTCAAACAGACGTGTGTCCCATCGGTCACCAATGTCACCACGAGGAGCTGCGTGCAGCTGCTCAGGGACTGGCCACGAGCCACGGGGAGAGAGCCGTGCGGCGCTGCCTGGCTCGCTGCAGGGCTCCGCTCCCGAGGCTGCACCCAATGCTAATGAAGGGCTGTGACTTGAGAGAAAAGTAACAGGAAGAAGCAAGCAGCCAGGCGGGGGGAGAGACCCCCACATCTTGAGGTGCAGTCAGAGATCTGAAAGGCACCCTGGCCTCCCAGCCCATGGCAGCAGAGGGGCAGCCAGCTTGCTCAGGGTCTCAGGAGGCTTGGCTGGAAATGCTGGTGCCAGCACTGGGGGAGAGCAGTGCTGTTATGTAAGCAGGTCCTTACACACGGGGGACTTGGAATTGTATGTCACCGGATTGTCCAGTATTCTCCCTATCAGCTGAATTTCTGTTCTCTGACAATCACCCCCTTCTTGGTTTCACTACAATGCAACCTCCATGCTCTGGTCTTCCGCAAGCTGCTGAACTGGAGTTGCTCTTACAAGCTGAAGTATGGTTCCTTAGAGACCTGCAGGCTGGTCCCTATGAGTGTTCAGTGGATAGGGGCTGGACGGGATATGGGACACCCCAAGAATCCAGCAGTGGTGTGTCTGCTCCCTGACTAGAGAGCCCGAAGCCTGGAAGGCTGCCAGAGACTGGTGGTTTCAAGATTTCCAGAAACCCTTTGACAAGGTCCCTCACCAAAGGCTCTGAAGTAAAGTAATTTGTCATGGGATGAGAGGGAAGGTCCTTTCATGGGTTGAGAACTGGCTAAAAGACAGGAAACAAAGAGTAGGAATAAATGGTCAGTTTTCCAAGTGGAGAGAGGTAACTAGTGGGGTCCCCCAAGGGTCTGTCCTGGGACCAATCCTATTCAACTTATTTATAAATGATCTAGAGAACGGGGTAAACAGTGAGGTGGTAAAATTTGCAGATGATACTAAACTGCTCAAGATAGTTAAGATCAAAGCAGACTGTGAAGAGCTTCAAAAAGATCTCACCAAACTAAGTGACTGGGCAACAAAGTGGCAAATAAAAGTTAATGTGGAAAATTTAAAGTAATGCACATTGGAAGAAATAATCTCAACTACACATACAACATGATGGGGATTAATTTAACTACAACTACTCAAGAGAGATCTTGGAGTCACTGTGGATAGTTCTCTGAAAACATCCACTCAGTGGGCAGCGGCAGTCAAAAAAGCAAATACAGTAGAGTCCCTGTTATCCAACCTAAACTGGCACATGGTCGGATTACCGAATGTCGGATGATACAGACTCTACTGTAGAGAGCAATGGAACAGCTGTTCCCTTGCTCTCTAGGAGAAGCTGCGGCCGCTTCTGCCGGGGCCGCTTCGTCTCCGGCAGGAGCGGCAGCAGCTGCTCCTAGAGGGCGACAGGGCAGCAAGCGGGGCTGTTCTCCCAGGCTGCGCTGTATCTGACCCTGCAGCTCCCGAGGACTTTGGTTAATCCAGACTCCACTGTAGAATGTTAGGCGCCATTAAAAAGGGATAGAGAATAAGAGAGAATATCTTACTGCCCCTGTATAAAACCATGGGACGCCCACATCTAGAATACTGCGTACAGATGTGGCCACCTCATCTCAAAAAAGGCAACAAAATGATTAGGGATTTGGAACTGGTCCACTATGAAGAGAGATTAAAAAGACTTGGATTTTTCAGTTTGGAAAAGAGGAGACTAAGGGGGGATATGATAGAAGATTATAAAATCACTAGCCAATTAGCCCGTCATAAAATGGGATTTTCAGGTATCTCCTCCACGTCGGTCTTCTCTCCTCCGGTCCCTCGCTCCGTCTCTCTCTCTCTCCTCTTCCTACTGCCTCCCCCCCCTCTCTCTCAGCTCTCCTCCGCCTTCTGCCTCTCTCTCTCTGTCTCTCTCTTTCTCTTCTCCTCCTCCTCCCTCTCACTCTCTCTCTGCTCTCCTCTGTATCCATCGGGGATGCACACTCGTCCAGGCCCTGCCCCCTGGGCGTGTACGTCACCGCCCCGCCCCCCTTCATCTCCCGCCATGGTGCTCGGCTGACTTCTGCGCCACTCAGCCAGGCCGCCGTGTGGGAACAAGCGGCGCAAATGGCCTCTCTCTCTCTTCTCCTACTGCGTCGCCCTCACTCTCTCTCAGCTCTCATCCGCCACCTGCCTCTCTCTCCTTCTTTCTCTTTCTCTTCTCCCGCTCCTGCCTCTCACTGTGTTTCTCTTCTCCTCCTCCTGCTGCGTCTCTCTCACTCTCTCTCTCGCTGTCCTCCATCTCCTCCGTTCTCCTCTCTGTCTCCTCCACGTCCTCTGTGTCTGCTCCACTTTCCTCCTTTTGAATCTGGCGCCCTTTCCTGATGTCAGAGATGCATGCTCGTCCAGGCCCCACCCCCTGGCTGTTCCCTCTGGGCGGCGCTGTTGCCTCCCGGCATGGTGCTCGGCTGACTTCTGTGCCACTCAGCCGGGCCATCGCGTGGGAGCAAGTGGCGCAAGGGGCTGTTTGGGCCCCGTGCTCCCCATGCAGCACCCCTGTGCTGCATGGGGAGCGTGGACACCAAACGGTCACTTGCTTCCACACGGCGGCTCGGCTGAGCGGTGCAGAAGTCAGCCGAGCACCATGGCGGGAGGTAACCGCACCTCCCAGAGGCAACAGCCAGCGTTTCAGCATTACAGAGTCACAGACATTGGGCTACTATATATATGACTAGCCAATTAGCCTGTCATAAGATGGGATTTTCAAGTCTCTCCTTCACCTCAGTCTTCTCTCCTGAGCCTCTGGTCTCTCGCTCCGTGTCTCTCTCTCTCCTCTTCCTACTGCCTTCCCCTCTCTCTCTCTCAGCTCTCCTCCGTCTCCTGCCTCTCTCTCCGTCTCTCTCTTTCACTTCTCCTCCACCTCCTGCCTCTCACTCGGGGGACCGGGGAGCCCAAATGACTGTTTGGGCTCCACACTCCCTGTGCTGCATGAGGGGCATGGAGCCCAAAAGGTCGCTTGAGCCACTTGCTCCCACGCGGCGGCCTGGCTGAGCAGTGCAGAAGTCAGCTGAGCGCCATGGCGGGAGGCGAAGGGGAGCGGGGCGGTGATGTTCATGGCCAGGGGGTGGGGCCTGGAGCCGCTGTCATGCTGCACGTCACTGCCCCGCCCCCTTCGCCTTCCGCCGTGGCGCTCAGCTGACTTCTGCACCACTCAGCCAGACCACCGCGGGGGAGCAAGAGGTGCAAGCGTCCGTTTGGGCCCCGCGCTCCCCATGCAGCACAGGCCGCCAAGAGGGAACAGCCAGCATTTCAGCAACAGCGCCACCCAGAGGGAACAGCCAGCATTTCAGGCAACAGCACCCCCCAGGGGGAACAGCCAGCATTTCGGCGTTACAGACTCTCAGACACTGGGCTACTACTATAGATATTAGCCTCTGTTTCTCTGGAGGTGGGTGACAAGGAACGGATCACGTGAGGATTACCTCCCTCTGCGGCACCTGGCATTGGCCACTGTGGGCAGGCAGGACATTGGGCTGGATGTATCTTTGGTCCGACCCAGTCTGGCTGCTCTTGTATTCTTATGACCTGACCCCAGCAGGCACAAACAAGACTTCCTGGGGATAAGGGGATGTGGGGAGATGCCTTTCAATCCCCTGGATACCTCCAGAGAGCCTCACAGAAGGACCTCTGGCTCCTCTTTGTGCCAGCCCTTTGCTGGCGAAGGGCAAATCCAGAAAAAGAGGCATGCCCATAAGCAGCACAAGACTGGGCAGTAGCATTGGCTACTGGACAGAGAAGGGGTCGATTGGTTGCAAACGAAATGGCAATTTGGGCTTGGCCTGGCTATACCGCAAGAGGGAGACGGGCAAGAAAAGAGAGAGGTGGTGCCACAGGCGAGAGGAAGCAGAGAGAATTAGCAAGAAAGGAAGGAGTTTGTCAGCCATTTTAAGTATCACTGATAAGCCCCCAGGATGAGTCTGTGAGAAGCAGAACAAGGCAAAGAAAGGCAATCTAGGCCCAGCAACCAGTGTGTCCACCCTGCCCACGTTACCGCGTGGCCGCTGCAGTGCTGTGACGTGGGCAGTGTAGTCATGTTTTATCAGGGGGAGGGGACTCCTGCCGATGAAACTTCCACCCGCCCGGGGGGCAGCCGTATCGCTGGCAGTCACGGCTCCTGGCGATGAAGCACTGTTTATGCCAATGCTTTACAGCACAACACTGTTATTGCTCAGGGATACGGTTCATACCCTTGAATGATTAAAATTTTAGAGCTGAAAGTGGCAGCATAGACACAGCCTAGGATGCAGGGGAGTAACATCACTGGGCAGAAGTGATTACTACTAGGCTAAAGGGCCCAGCAGAGATGGGTGGGGCACGGATGGACCAGAAGCTGGACAGGGAATTGGATGGGAGGAGACAGACTGAATGGAAACAGGAAACCAGCTAGGAAATGGGCAGATTAGCTAGGGCGGAATGATTGGGCTGTCCTGGGACAGGGATCTGGCCAGGGGAAGGAGAGACCAAACGGCCCGGGAGAGGGATCTGGCCAGGGGAGGGGGGGACCGGCTGGCCGGGGACAGAGATCTGGCCAGGGGAGAGGGGGACCGGCTGGCTGGGGAGAGGGATCTGGCCAGGGGAGGGGGGACCGGCTGGCCAGGGACAGGGATCTGGCCAGGGGAGGGGGGGACCGGCTGGCCGGGGAGAGGGATCTGGCCAGGGGAGGGGGGGACCAGCTGGCCGGGGAGAGGGATCTGGCCAGGGGAGGGGGGACCGGCTGGCCGGGGACAGAGATCTGGCCAGGGGAGGGGGGACCGGCTGGCCGGGGAGAGGGATCTGGCCAGGGGAGGGGGGACCGGCTGGCCAGGGACAGGGATCTGGCCAGGGGAGGGGGGGACCAGCTGGCCGGGGAGAGGGATCTGGCCAGGGGAGGGGGGGACCGGCTGGCTGGGGAGAGGGATCTGGCCAGCGGAGGGGGGGACCAGCTGGCTGGGGACAGGGATCTGCCCAGGGGAGGGGGGACCGGCTGGCCGGGGACAGGGATCTGGCCAGAGGAGGGGGGACCGGCTGGCCGGGGAGAGGGATCTGGCCAGGGGATGGAGGGACCGGCTGGCCGGGGAGAGGGATCTGGCCAGGGGAGGGGGGACCGGCTGGCTGGGGAGAGGGATCTGGCCAGGGGAAGGGGAACCGGCTGGCCGGGTAGAGGGATCTGGCCAGGGGAGGGGGGACCGGCTGGCTGGGGAGAGGGATCTGGCCTGGGGAAGGGGAACCGGCTGGCTGGGGACAGGGATCTGGCCAGGGGAGGGGGGACCGGCTGGCCAGGGACAGGGATCTGGCCAGGGGAGGGGGGGGACCGGCTGGCCGGGGAGAGGGATCTGGCCAGGGGAGGGGGGGACCAGCTGGCCGGGGAGAGGGATCTGGCCAGGGGAGGGGGGGACCAGCTGGCCGGGGAGAGGGATCTGGCCAGGGGAGGGGGGACCGGCTGGCTGGGGAGAGGGATCTGGCCAGCGGAGGGGGGGGACCGGCTGGCTGGGGACAGGGATCTGCCCAGGGGAGGGGGGACCGGCTGGCCGGGGACAGGGATCTGGCCAGAGGAGGGGGGACCGGCTGGCCGGGGAGAGGGATCTGGCCAGGGGAGGGGGGACCGGCTGGCCGGGGAGAGGGATCTGGCCAGGGGATGGAGGGACCGGCTGGCCGGGTAGAGGGATCTGGCCAGGGGAGGGGGGACCGGCTGGCTGGGGAGAGGGATCTGGCCAGGCGAGGGAGGGACTGGCTGGCTGGGGACAGGGATCTGGCCAGGGGAAGGGGAACCGGCTGGCCGGGTAGAGGGATCTGGCCAGGGGAGGGGGGACCGGCTGGCTGGGGACAGGGATCTGGCCAGAGGAGGGGGGACCGGCTGGCCGGGGAGAGGGATCTGGGCAGGGGAGGGGGGGACCGGCTGGCTGGGGAGAGGGATCTGGCCAGGGGAGGGGGGACCGGCTGGCCGGGGAGAGGGATCTGGCCAGGGGAGGGAGGGACTGGCTGGCTGGGGACAGGGATCTGGCCGGGGGGGGGGGGGGGGGGGGGCAGCCAGGAGTGTTCTGCTGCTTTGTTTAAGGGCCAGGTGGAGACTGGAGTTGCTGTGGAGATGTGTGTGTGGGGGGGGGTACATACCTTTATGGACAGGAATTCTGAGAAGTCCGTGGTTCGTTTCTTGCAACAAGACCAGCCCTGGACACAGGAACAGGATGCATGTGATCAGGTTCTGAGAACTTCCCTGAGCTCCTGAACCCCACTGCAAACCCGCACTTCTGACATGCTGGATCTCCCTTTGTCCTGCAGAGGCAGCTAGTTCTGGCATCTGGTTCTGAACTTCATAGACTCATAGCATCGTAAGGCTGGAAGAGACTCAGGAGCCATTGAGTCCTGCCCCCCGCCCAAAGCAGGACCAACCCAACTCAACCCTCCCAGCCAGGGCTTGGTCAAGCAGGGACTTAAAGACCCCTAGGAATGGAGACTCCAGCCCCTCCCTAGGGAACCCATCCCAGCACTCCCCCACCCTCCTAGCAACATAATTTTTCCTAATATCCAACCTAGACCTCCCCCACTGCAGCTTGAGCCCACTGCTCCTTGTTCTGCATCTGCCCCCACTGAGAACAGCCTCTCGCCAGCCTCTTTGGAACCTCCCTTCAGGAAGTTGCAGGCTGCTCTCAATTCCCCCCTCGCTCTTCTCTTCTGCAGACTGAACAAACCCAAGTCCCTCAGTCTCTCCTCACAGGTCATGTGCTCCAGCCCCCTCATCATTTTGTTCGCCCTCTGCTGGACCCTCTCCAATGCGTCCACATCATTTCTATAGTGGGGGGCCCAGAACTGGACACAATACTCCAGATGTGACAACAACTGTCTTACTGCCTGACTCACCTTCAGGGCGTCATGGAATATGGGAATACCTGGGTGGTAAGCACAGGAGTCTACAAGCCAAAACAAAAGGGAGTGTTAGTGCTTCAGGACACAAATCCGTTTGGTCAGATGGTGCTGCCCCTGCTCTCTGGAGCCCCCCTCCGCCAGCCCTGCCCCTGCTCTCTGGAGCCCCCCTCCCCCCCGCCAGCGCTGCCCCCTGCTCTCTGGAGCCCGCCCCCCCAGCCAGCGCTGCCCCCTGCTCTCTGGAGCCCCCCTCCGCCAGCCCTGCCCCTGCTCTCTGGAGCCCCCCCCCCCCGCCAGCGCTGCCCCTACTCTCTGGATTCCCCCCCCCCGCCAGCCCTGCCCCCTGCTTTCTGGAGCCCGCCCCCCCAGCCATCGCTGCCCCCTGCTCTCTGGAGCCCCCCCCCGCCAGCTCTGCCCCTGCTCTCTGGAGCCCCCCCCCCCGCCAGCGCTGCCCCTACTCTCTGGATTCCCCCCCCCCGCCAGCCCTGCCCCCTGCTCTCTGGAGCCCGCCCCCCCAGCCAGCGCTGCCCCCTGCTCTCTGGAGCCCCCCCCCGCCAGCTCTGCCCCTGCTCTCTGGAGCCCCCCTCCGCCAGCCCTGCCCCTGCTCTCTGGAGCCCCCCTCCCCCCCGCCAGCGCTGCCCCCTGCTCTCTGGAGCCCGCCCCCCCAGCCAGCGCTGCCCCCTGCTCTCTGGAGCCCCCCTCCGCCAGCCCTGCCCCTGCTCTCTGGAGCCCCCCCCCCGCCAGCGCTGCCCCTACTCTCTGGATTCCCCCCCCCCGCCAGCCCTGCCCCCTGCTCTCTGGAGCCCGCCCCCCCAGCCAGCGCTGCCCCCTGCTCTCTGGAGCCCCCCCCCCGCCAGCCCTGCCCCTGCTCTCTGGAGCCCCCCTCCCCCCCGCCAGCGCTGCCCCCTGCTCTCTGGAGCCCCCCTCCCCCCCCGCCAGCGCTGCCCCCTGCTCTCTGGAGCCCCCCTCCCCCCCCGCCAGCGCTGCCCCCTGCTCTCTGGAGCCCGCCCCCCCAGCCAGCGCTGCCCCCTGCTCTCTGGAGCCCCCCCCCAGCCAGCGCTGCCCCCTGCTCTCTGGAGCCCCCCTCCGCCAGCCCTGTCCCTGCTCTCTGGAGCCCCCCTCCCCCCCTGCCAGCGCTGCCCCCTGCTCTCTGGAGCCCGCCCCCCCAGCCAGCGCTGCCCCCTGCTCTCTGGAGCCCCCCCCAGCCAGCGCTGCCCCCTGCTCTCTGGAGCCCCCCTCCGCCAGCCCTGCCCCTGCTCTCTGGAGCCCCCCCCCCCCCGCCAGCGCTGCCCCTACTCTCTGGATTCCCCCCCCCCGCCAGCCCTGCCCCCTGCTCTCTGGAGCCCGCCCCCCCAGCCAGCGCTGCCCCCTGCTCTCTGGAGCCCCCCCCAGCCAGCGCTGCCCCCTGCTCTCTGGAGCCCCCCCCCCCCCGCCAGCCCTGCCCCCTGCTCTTTGGAGCCCCCCCCCCCCCCGCCAGCCCTGCCCCCTGCTCTCTGGAGCCCGCCCCCCCAGCCAGCGCTGCCCCCTGCTCTCTGGAGCCCCCCCTCCGCCAGCCCTGCCCCTGCTCTCTGGAGCCCCCCTCCGCCAGCCCTGCCCCTGCTCTCTGGAGCCCCCCTCCCCCCCGCCAGCGCTGCCCCCTGCTCTCTGGAGCCCGCCCCCCCAGCCAGCGCTGCCCCCTGCTCTCTGGAGCCCCCCCCCCGCCAGCCCTGCCCCTGCTCTCTGGAGCCCCCCTCCCCCCCCGCCAGCGCTGCCCCCTGCTCTCTGGAGCCCCCCTCCCCCCCCGCCAGCGCTGCCCCCTGCTCTCTGGAGCCCGCCCCCCCAGCCAGCGCTGCCCCCTGCTCTCTGGAGCCCCCCCCCAGCCAGCGCTGCCCCCTGCTCTCTGGAGCCCCCCTCCGCCAGCCCTGTCCCTGCTCTCTGGAGCCCCCCTCCCCCCCCGCCAGCGCTGCCCCCTGCTCTCTGGAGCCCGCCCCCCCAGCCAGCGCTGCCCCCTGCTCTCTGGAGCCCCCCTCCGCCAGCCCTGCCCCTGCTCTCTGGAGGCCCCCCCCCCCGCCAGCGCTGCCCCTACTCTCTGGATTCCCCCCCCCCCGCCAGCCCTGCCCCCTGCTCTCTGGAGCCCGCCCCCCCAGCCAGCGCTGCCCCCTGCTCTCTGGAGCCCCCCCCAGCCAGCGCTGCCCCCTGCTCTCTGGAGCCCCCCCCCCCCCGCCAGCCCTGCCCCCTGCTCTCTGGAGCCCGCCCCCCCAGCCAGCGCTGCCCCCTGCTCTCTGGAGCCCCCCCCAGCCAGCGCTGCCCCCTGCTCTCTGGAGCCCCCCCCCGCCAGCTCTGCCCCTGCTCTCTGGAGCCCCCCCCCCGCCAGCCCTGCCCCTGCTCTCTGGAGCCCGCCCCCCCAGCCAGCGCTGCCCCCTGCTCTCTGGAGCCCCCCCCAGCCAGCGCTGCCCCCTGCTCTCTGGAGCCCCCCCCCCCGCCAGCCCTGCCCCTGCTCTCTGGAGCCCCCCCCCCCGCCAGCCCTGCCCCTGCTCTCTGGAGCCCCCCCCCGCCAGCCCTGCCCCTGCTCTCTGGAGCCCGCCCCCCCAGCCAGCGCTGCCCCCTGCTCTCTGGAGCCCCCCCCAGCCAGCGCTGCCCCCTGCTCTCTGGAGCCCCCCCCCCCCCGCCAGCGCTGCCCCTGTTCCCTATGGCAGCCCTGTGACACACCCTGGGAACAGTCTGGGCTGTGAGTAGCTGTCACACCCTGCTCTGGCTCCTTGGGCGCTTACAGTGCTTTGCTGTCGCAGCTGCCACCTGGGCCACTTGTCAGCCACCTGCCAGGGCTTGCTGGGGACGGGCTGCCGACCGCTGTGTGCACTCCCCTCCCCCTCACCCCACTCAGCCCGCCGGCCCTGGCACTGCTGCGCATCAGAGAAAACAGCCACCACAGCCCCTCCGTGACTGTCTCCAGCCATCAGTGCTACGCCACCGCCTGACGGCTCACAACCCTCCGCAGCATCACAAGCTGTGCACAGCCCCTGGAGCTCGGCACCGCTGGGCTATACCCTGGGCCAACCCACACCAAGGAGTAGCAGTGTCACCCCCATCCTCCAACCTAGGGGGCCCTTTACGATGCCCCAGCCTCCAGTCTGGACTGCTCCCAAAGAGCCCCAGCACGTACAGCACATAGCCCTGGGCATGAGCTGCAGCCAGCGAGCCACAGCTTACACCGAGCAGCCTTCATCATATTGCAGGGTGACCCCAACCCTCCCCCCAATCTTAGGCTGCCCCTAGAAAGCCATGTCCTGTGAGTCCCACCCCCAAGCCTGGACAATACCAGGAGCAATGGCCAGAGTGGTCCTCACCCCCATGTGAGATCAAGTGTGTCCAGTATTTTGTTGAAATCATCTGGTGACCCTACATCTATCTAGTCCTTCTGCACGAGGCGGAAGGAATCGGTCGGAAAAGGCTTTCCTTGTCGACCAATCCCCGTCTAGACTGCCACTTTTTGCTGGTTAATTGCCGCATCGGCAAAGAGTGGCAGCCATTTTTATTCGAATGAAGTGCGGGATATTTAAATCCCCGCTTCATTGGCAATTTCGGTATGTCTAATTTAAATCCCTCTGGTGACAGAGAGATGTAGTCTAAACATACCCACCGTGTGTAGAGGGAGGCAGCACGTAGCCAGCTCCGCGTCCCGGGTCTCTGCTCGAAGTGTCACATGGGCCAGAGTAGCATGTCCTCTGGTCCCACCTAAGCCTGGCGCCCCCCTAGCATGGTACCTGGGGGCAACTGCCCCCCTTTTACCCTCTTTGCTACACCTCTGGGATAACCTACTGAGAAGCCCCAACCAAGGGGAATCTGGACTCTTGGGAGCAGGCCCCAAACTAAAGGAGTTGACCAGGAAGTGGTTCAGAGTTCCTGGGCCAAGAGCACGGAGGGCCAGTGCCCCCCCTTACACTCACTAAGCAGCAACTTAGTCACTAAGCTGCTCAGCCACCTGGTACCCGGCCACAACTTGTATTTCAAGTGTTTGCTTCTGGGAGACGACAGCAGGTAGCATGGCCAGCCTGCTGCAAAGGGCTGCTAGTCACATGACGAGCAGGACTTGACTGAGAATGGGCCTTGGGTGGTGCCGATCCACATCTGCGGAGCTTCCTGTGGCAGTTCAGATGCGCATGGGAGCAAAGCCCTGAGTCGGGCAAGGTACCAGGTGACAAACCCCATTTTGTAGCAGGGATATTCCACAGGAGAACATTGGGAGTCCTTCCACATAGCCAAGGGTGTGAAAAGGGCCTTGGAGGTTCCTCCATTGTGTCTTCAGTCTGGACTTTCCCCTCTGGAGGATCTTTGCTGTGAACTAAAGCTTGTGAAGGACTGGCTAACTGTGCTTTGGGGTACGATCTGAGGGATACGTTGACTGGGAATGTGGCCGATCTTTTGGAATCAGAAGAACCTTTTTTGATTTGGTGATTGGTTTTCATAACCTCTCATCTGTCTATGGCAGTGTTTCTTCAACTGTGTTCTGTGGTACACCGGTGTGCCGCGAGGCAGTCGGAGGTGTGCCACGGGGAACAACAGCATTAAAATTGGCCACTGTTAAAGGGGCAAGCGACCTTTTTTTTTCCTCAATGACTTTTCCCCAACTCTTTTTCTTTCTTAGGGTCTGTCTACACTAGCCCCGTAGCTCGAACTAGGGTGGTCAATGTAGTCATTCGAACTTGCAAATGAAGCCTGGGATTTAAATATCCCTGGCTTAATTTGCATGTTCCCTGGTGCCGCCATTTTTAAATGCCCGGTAGTTCGAACTACCTGCCCGCAGCTACATGCGGCACAGGCTAGGTAGTTCGAATTAAAGCTCCTAATTCGAACTACCGTTACTCCTCCTGCAATGAGAGGCTGTCGGTGGAGTAGATTGCTCCCCCCACCTGCCCTGTTTCATACAATGCCTCCTCCTGGGAAAGGCTGGCAATGGAGTAGCTGGAGCTCCCCCGCCCCAGTGCTCTTGTCTTTATCCCTGAGGCGGCGCGAGAGCGCTGAGTCTCCCTTCGGCCCAGCACAGGGAGTGTTCTGTGTCTCCCGAGCCTACTCCAGGTCCCAGCGAGGTGCTTGTCAGAGTCGCATTACAATGAGCCAGAGGGCCTGCTGCTCCCCCTTCCTTTGGCTCAAGTGTTCGGGCTAATCAGGCTCGTTCCAGGCCTGGTCTGCAGGGGAACCCGTCTCAGACTTGCAGCGTGTGCCCCCAGGAGATACTCCACTTGGGACAGTCTCCGGCAGATGCTCTGGGCAGCCGCTGCCCGACCTGCAGGACCGGCGAGTGCTCTGGGCCACCGGGAGCCCAGCCCAACGACAAGCAGAGGCCAGGACCCTCGTCTCTGGAACTCCTCTCAGCTGCTCCTCCATTTTCCTGCCCCCTCCCACAGGCTCCTGGGAGAAGTGGGCCTGGAAAAACATTACTCCCATGGACCTGGGCCCCTGAGCTGAACCCTGCCAGCAATTCAGTGAAGACGAATCTGCTCCTCGGCAGAATTTGCATCCCTCTCCTCCCCTTCCCCGTTCAGTGGCTGAGTGCTGCTGCCTCAGGCCAGCACTCGCAAGTGGCAGGGCCAGACCTGTGGCTTACAGGAACCCCCAGCAGTCTGGCCCAAGGGCAAGGGCACCCTGCAACAAGACTGGGGAAGGGCACAGAGCTCAAACCCACTTACCCTCAGCGTTCTTCTCAGCATCGAATCTTTGCCCACAGCCCTTGTTGTAACACAGCAAGGCCATCTCCAGGGTCCAACGCAGCAGCAGCAAGCCCTGCCCTGTCCCCGTGCAAGGCGGCAGCAGAGTCGCTGGAAGGAGGGCGGGGCTGGGTCTATCTTTAGGCACAGCCAGAGAGGGGTGGTCTGGCAATCACAGGGCAACCCAAAGATGGGCATGGAGGCCCAGCAGCTGTCTGGACACGTCTGTCAGCTTCCAAGTGTCACTGGCTGAGCTGACACCTCTGTCCTGCCTCCCTCCTGAGACGTGAGGGCCACGGCAACTGCAAAATAAGAAAGAAGCCAAATGGATGCCTAGTGCAAATCCACTGACTTCCATGGGCTGTAGTGAATAACGACACAATCCCTGTGTAGGAAGCCTGCAGCCTTTGTCCCTCTCTGCAGCACAGTCTCTCCTCTTGCAGCGCCACAATTTTTCCCATGACGCGCTCAGTCTGACCTCTGGGAAACCAAGCTGGGTTCTCCCTGCACCGCTCCCCTCCCCATTCCTTATGGGGATGGAGCTAGCGAGTCTCACTGAGTCCAGCCCATCCGCTGCAGCGTGAGCAGCAAGCAAAGGCCGGTGTTCCTTCGACACAGAGTAGTGTGGCCGTGCGGAGAGGGGACAAACTGCTCCAAGCACTGTTTAAATCTCAGTGTTAGAGCAGTGCTTGGGCAGGGGCTGCTTTACATGACACTTTTCCAATCAGAACCATGCTTTGAATGCCTTACCCATGGCAAGGAAGCCTGGGTTATTGGGCTGAACTTAACTAACAGGAAAAGAACATTTGCAGTAAATGATTTTAAGTCTGAGCCCAGCTGTATGGAAAGAGCTGGCCAGGGACAGGACATGGCAGGGTTTTACAAGAGCCAAAGGGGCATTCTGAAAGGGTCCAGGAGCATGTGTTGAGCAGCCAGAGGATACAGCCGTTCCATTGACGGGGGCAGGGCTGTTGCTAGCTGCATAGATGTCAGTACAAAGGCATCATCTGGAATTTAGCAAAGCAGCTCAGACGGGTCTGGTGGAGTTGAGCCTGGATGAGGCGTGCGGTGGCAGGGCACATGCTTGGGAGACCTCACTGAATGCAGTGTAAGGCTCTCTGGGGCCACGTATTGAATGCAACATTTATTATGGACCAGGAGTGGATGGCTCGCTGCAGGGGCACCGACTCATGGCCAGGCAGAGCCCAGCATGTGCCTTCCCAAATGGCACCCGGCTAATGGCTGGTCCCTCTCCAAGGCGTGCTTTAGTCCCCCCCACTGACCTCGCAGCGGGTGGTCTGCCTGCTCTGGGCTCTGTGGTCCTTACGTGGTGACATTCTGGGGAGCGCCCGTGAGCCCCCAGCCCCTGGTCTGTACAGAGGGAGGATATTGCACAAACATCAGGGGAGTTGTGCTGAAACCCATGTGCCATCTAACCTGTGTCTCCTGACTCAGTCGGGGGGGCTGCGAATGCACCTAATGCACATGGAGCCATGAGAACATCTTGTATGTTGCCACTAGCGGCAGCCAGATACTAGCTCCCCAGGGACAAGGAGAGCAAGGTGTCAAACAACCTGCCCCAGCCGGTCTCCAGCCAGGGAGTCACAGGGTAACACCTCGGCTCCATGAGGCCAGCCCAGGCTCGTGTTCTCCGAGCTGTGAGTATGGAGCAGAGCACAGGGCTCTGCTCCGCCCGCCCACTGGCCTGCAGCAACAAGACACTCAGAAGACTGAAGACTCCAACAGAGGAGCCTGGCCCAGCTTTCAAGGGTGAAACCTGTGTTCTATGGATGGCAATAGCCAGTGGGGTGAGCAAAATGGCTTGATCTAGTCCAGGGGCGGGAACCTTTTTAGGGTCGGGGGCCACTGACTCACAAAATCAGACAGGGGCTGCACACAAGCGAGAAGCAAAACAAACAAACAACCCCCACCCCCAAAAAACCTCATCACTGATGTGGCCCTGGACTGAGGAGAGGGACACTCCCCAATTCCCCCCACACACCACAGCCTGGGGGGCCCAGGCTAGTAGATTTTGTGGGCTCCAGCCTGGCGGTGTGGGGAAACCCCTAAATCTCAAGCCAGTGGCCGCATCCAGCCCCTGTGCCTGAGGTTTCCCACCCTGATCTAGATGCTGCCCAGTCTAGTAGGGCTGAGAACTTAGACTGTGGGCTTCTGTTTTATTTCTTTTGAAGACGAACTCTGACTTTTTGCCTACCTCTTAAAATCCATCTTTTGTAGACAAGAAGCTTCTTTTACTGCTGCTTTCCCAGCGAGGGCTCTGGTAGATTTGCTCAGGTTTTGCAAGGGGTGAGGTATATCCACGTTCCATTGCGAAAGTGGGGAACCAATTCAATGTGCATTGCTAAGCTTGAGCAATGCAAGACAGTGCAGTCCTGAGGCACAAGGCTGGGGCGACCTGGCTGGTTACCTGCTCCCAGAGACTGGAGAGCAAAGGCCCAAGAAAGCTTTATAAAGAAAGAGATGAACTGCCCAGTTGATTGTTCTGGTTCAGAATTTGAGACTATCATAAAAGTGCAATGTTGAGGAAAATCCACGTGTGGGTTTGAAGGACTGACACCCACCAGCTCACAGCTGGAGTCCGGCTGCCTTCGATGAGCATTTAGTAGCTGTGTGGGATTGTGTGGTTTTCAGAGTATTTTCTCTGTCCTGCTTTCGCTGTGAGCATAGCTGGGCTTGCTTAGGAAGCTGTGAGCTGGCTTGTGAGTGCTGGCAACTGCTGCTGCTCATTGCCGCAGGAGAGGAAGCAAAGCACAGACATGACCGAGGGAGTCCGGCTTGCTGGGAATATTGCAGCAGCAGCGAGGACCTGTGCTGCCTGGACAAGCCCCCCGTCAGAAGGGAGAGATATATATGCACGTCTCCACCCCAGAGAGGTGACAAATGATGAGCTGGAGCCTAGAGTGGGTTCCTTGGTGGACCACAGAAGGGACACAGAGGTGCAGCTGCTCTGAAGGCAGGGGTCCAGACAATCCAAAAGTTACAGGAGTAACCAAAGGGTTTCACCAAACCAAGGGAAAAGACCTTCTGGAGGGCCCCAAGTGGACGCCTGAAGCACTGGAAGAGATAGATATGTGAGCTCCAATGAACATGGGGCTTCTGGGAGGAAGATGCTGGCTACCGTGGTGTCTATAGGCATCAGTGTACAAAGAGCATATCTGAACTTCATATAGGTTCTCACGGTGTCCAACATGGAAGCACGTGTTCTAGGCCCTCCTGGCACATTCCACTGTTATCAGTGAGCTCCCAGGAGAAAAGAGCAAACGTTACCTAATGATCTACAAGCCCCACCTGGCGTTTGCCCAGCTTCGTCCTCCCGAGTCTCTAGTCCCAGAGCGCTACCATCTCCCCCTTCACAACAGGAGAACCTCTCCAGACAAGAGATTTTAATCATTGCCACCAAGTCCAGGAAAGTTTTATTCTCACTGTATCAATGTACTCAGAGACAGGAATGTCCTCTTTAGGGATGTTAAATAGCGGTTACTTGAATAGTCGATTAATCTCATGAATTCTTATCGGTTAGTCGACTATTCCATAGTCCCTGGGGGCAGGGCTGGCAGCCAGTGTGCTCTGGCTTCTGCCACTCTGCACTGCTGCCCGGCTCCTAATACACTGTAAATGCAGAGCTGCAGCGGGGGTAGATCCTGGTCCCAGTGCGAGCCAGGACTGAGCCGGGCTGCTGGCCAGCCTGCTAGAAAATTTACTGGCAAGGGGGGGAGGGAAATGCGTGTAGTCTCTAGCATTGACCTTTTGCAGAGGCTTTTGCTTATTGATTAATCAGTTAATCGGCTCACTGTTGCATCCTTAGTCATATTAGCCACCGGGGCCTGCGGGAGCATGCTCACTTCTCTGCTCCATTTCAGCAAACACGGGTACTTAGGACCAGAAAAGGCTCTTAGAATGGAGGCATACAGGGGGCCTGCTGGAGAGGAAATCTGGATGATTGAGTGTTGCATTGCCAGGGTTGAACCCTGCCCCCCGTCTTTGAATGGCCGCAAACATACTACTACTACTGAGATGCTGGCCTGCTCAGTGCTTGCTGACACTTTCCTTCCCAGGCCAGGAAGTGTCAAAAGTCCAAAGACACCCAGAACCATGTGGAAAGGGTTGGCCACAGCAATCAGAGAGGAGTCCCAAACTTGGTTCATGTTGCTGTACAATTTCAACTTCCAAAGCAGGCCTTGGCCTTGGCCTCAGACCTCAGGGTGTCCTTTCAAGCAGAGCAGTTAGCTTTTTCCTTGTCATTTCGGGGGCTAGGAAGAGGGCGCCATTGGAGGGAAGTGCATGTAGCACAGTGGGCATCAGTCCACAGTAAAGAGCGGTGAAACCTGCAACACAAACACCACACTCAGGTGAGCTCACAAGGGCCTCAACTCGCTGCAATTCTAACCAGATTAAGACACCACGGGAAGCCCTCCCAGGAGAGATGGACCCTGCAAATATGCACATTCCCCTTCAGAGAGCCCCAGGGAACCAGAGATTCTGAGCCCAGAGGGGATTGCGGGGATCGCGTAATGTGGCTTCCTGCATGACACTCCCCCACAGAATTCCCAAAGCAGTGCAAACATCCAGTCCTTTGTGCAAACATCCAGTCTTGATTGCAAACAGCCAGTGAGGGAAAACCTGCCACCATGGGAAGCTGTGCCAATGGGTAACTGTCAAAAGGTACCCCTCATTTCCAGACTTCAGCTTCCAAGTCTTAGACCTTCCTCTGTTAGGCTGAAGAGCCCATTATCCAGGCAGGTACTTATCAGACTGTCATCAAATCCACCCTTTACTTCTTCATTAAGATAAACGGATCTTTATAAGTCCTGTTTTCTAATTTGCTCATTATTCTGGTGGCTCTTCTCTGAATTCGCTCCAATTTACTGACAGCCTTCTTAAACGGTCAGCAACAGAATTCCAGCAGCCGTGGCACCAGTGCCAAATGCAGAGTGAAAGTAAACTCTCTAACCCTACCCAAGTGGTGTGCGTCCAATGATTGCATTAGCCTTTTGGCCACATGCCCCCATCGTGATTCTCACATCTTCTTCAGAGCTGCTGCTTCCCAGGGCAGTCCCCATCCTGGAAGTGTGGCCTGTGTTCTTCACGCCTAGACATATGCATTTACCTTCCCTCTGTTAAAACACACCCTGCTCACCTCTTCAGGGCAGTACCTCGTCAGCAGTCACTTTGCTTTATCAGTGGTCATTTAAACATTGTTTCCTTGGTTGTGATAAAACGATTAACGAGGGTAGGGGCAAGAACTGATCCTTGTGGAACCCTCCTAGAAACCCAGCTGCTCGATGCTGATTCCCTCTTTACAGTTTCTCTTTGAGAACTAGCTGTTAGCCAGCTTTTAATCCACATAACGTGCCATATTCATTGCATATCATTCCAGTTTTTAAATCAAATGTCATGCAGTATCATAGAATCATAGAATACTAGGAACTTCTTCCTAATGTCCAACCTAAACCTCCCTTGCTGCAGTTTAAGCCCATTGCTGCTTGTTCTATCCTCAGAGGCCAAGATGAACAAGTTTTCTCCCTCCTCCTTATGGCACCCTTTTAGATATCTGAAAACTGCTATTATGTCTCCCCTCAATCTTCTCTTTTCTAAACTAAACAAACCCAATTTTTTCAGTCTTCCCTCATAGGTCATGTTCTCTAGACCTTTAATCATTCTCGTTGGTCTTCTCTGGACCCTCTCCAATTTCTCCACATCTTTCTTGAAATGTGGTGCCCAGAACTGAACACAATACTCCAACTGAGGCCTAACCAGCGCAGAGTAGAGCAGGAGAATGACTTCTCGTGTCTTGCTCACAACACACCTGTTAATGCATCCCATATCAAGTCAAGTGCTTTACAGAAATCAACACTGTTATCTTTATCAACCACACTTGAAACCTCATAACAAAGAGATACCAAGTTAGTTGGAAAGGATCTATTGTCAATAAGCCCATTGTGATGGTATTAATTATATAACCCTTTTATTAACAGACCCTCCACACCATCAGCTCCATTACCCATGTCAGACTGACAGGCCTTCTAATTACCCAGGTTGTCCCAATTACCCTTTTTAAATATTGGCACAACATTAGCTTTCTTCCAGTCTTCTCGAATTTCCCTTGTGTCCCAAAATTTAATGAATATCACTGTTAATGGTCCAGCAACTCCTTAGCCAGCTCTTCCAAAGCTCCTGGATGCAAGTTATTTGGACCTGCTGACTTTCATATCTGACTTTAAAATAACTTTAGAGATGGACTCTGTGAATGAAGCTGTTTGTCACCTACCTTCTGTCCTCAAGATGTGCAGAAAGGAGAACAGGAAGCCATTTTGATGCCTTGCCATGGAAAGCACCTGGATCAGAGACTTCACTGAGTCAATGGGATAGACAGCTAGCCAGAAGCAGGCCCCCCCCAGCCCACCGCTCACTGTTAGGGGAAGAGAACCTGCAATTCAACACGGGGAGAGACCTCAGTGTGGAAAGAGGCAAAGTCCCAGATGCTGCAGGGAAATGCAAGCACAGGGAAAGAAAGTGCGGGCAAGCCGTTAGCATGGGGGCTCGAGCGGGGCAGCTCAGGCCAGGCACATAAATTACATGATTAGAGGCTGAAGAGACCTCTCTGGAGTTTAGCTTTTATCTTGGGTACAGGCAGCAGTGCCAGGGGAGCCTCTTAAGTGCAGATGCCTCACCAAATAGGCACTGGGCTTCCCACATCTCAGCTCTCTGAGGTGCTTGCCAGGCCTCCCTCGCAATCACTGGCCTGTTATCCCCACACTGTCCTAGGCTCTCGTCCCCACTGCACAAGCTTGACTGAGGCCCCAATAACCAGGCAAGTTGCTCAGAGTCTCTGTAGGAGAGCAGGGATTTGAACTCAGGCCTCACAAATCCTAGGGAGCAGCCTCACCACTGAGCCAGCCTTCCTCTTGACCCCCTGGACACTTCTGCTATCCCAGGCCACCTCCACAACCCTGCCCCAGCTGGCCCCACATCCTTGCTCCTAGTTCCTCTAGCACACCATGCAGCAGCTCACTGGAAAGCCCAAGGGACGTGAGCCGCTGTGCAGACAAGCCAGGGTTGTGCAGGGCTTGGCCTGGGAATGGCTGAAGGAGGGTGGAGGAGAAAGAAAGAGCCTAAAGCAGGGGCCTGGTGCTTGAACCCAAATCAGCAAGAGTTCTGCTCTGAGTGACAGACAGGCTGTGGCACAAGCGGATGTTTGCCTGCCAGTCGGTGTCTCTCGGCATTAGAACTGCTAGTGCTGCTAACAGCACTGTGACGTAGTGGGGGGTAACTTGCTGGGGCTGTGGGCGACCTCTGCTGTCTGTAGCACGGCCCAGCAGGGCAGGGGGAGAGTCATTATGCAAAGCGGACTCCAAACCTGTCTGACCAGCTACCCCCAGGGAGAGAAACAAAGGAAGGTGGAATGCTGCCTCTGGCTGGGGGGCAGGGCTGGAAGAGAGTTGGTTAGTTTCTGGCTGGGAAGCAAGGGGAAGGAGCTGGGGAGGGTGCTGGGATTTAGGGGCCCAGCCACCCCCCATCTCAAGGGGGGGAGCACACTGAGGCCTCCTAGCCCCAGTTCCTGTAACCGGATTACATCTGTGCTGTGCTGTATCCTGGAGAGGCAATAAACTTCCTCTATTCTACTGGCTGGTGGAGTCTGTTTGTGCCATTTCGGGGGTGCAGGAGGTGGGTGTGACGTAGTGGGGGTACTTGCTGGGCTGTGGTGACCTCTGCTGTCTGGAGCAAGACCCAGCAGGGAAAGCCTCACTAGGCAGAGGTAAGGCCAAACTTGTTGAACCAGTGGCCAGACACCCCCCATGGAGAGGAACAAAGGAAGGTGAATGCTGCCCTGGCTGGGGGGCAGGGCTGGAAGGGAGGGAGTTGGTTGCTGGCTGTCTGTGAGGATGGAGGAGACAGCCTAGGGAGAGGAGCTGGAGTTTAGGGGCCCAGTCTCCCCCCAACTCAAGGGGGCCTGAGGCATCCTAGCCCAGCTCTGTGACCAGACTACATCTGTGCTATGCTGTATCCTGGAGAGGCAATAAACTTCCTCTATTCCACCGGCTGGTGCAGTCTGTTTGTGCCATTTCGGGGTGCAGGAGACGGGGAACCCCCAACGCGCCGTCACAGTGGGGGACCCCAACGCGTCGTCACAAGCACACAAAGTATGTAAGTACATGGCAGCAGGGCAGTTCCGGGGCACCCTGCTAAGCATGTGATAAAATAGTTGGAAACAACAGGAGGGAAAGCAGAACAACAGGCAGAGACAGCCGTGGAGGAAAGCACAAGGGGAGGCACCAAGCGTGTCATTAGTGCCTAAGATGATCCGTACAGTGTGGTAAGATGGTTCATTTCTGTCTATAAATAGGGGATACTTCGACTCAATTCTTTGGCTGGTCTAGGGGCGACAGTGAAATCCTTACTCTCGACTGAGCCGTGACCATTGTCCCAGGTACAAATACATAGGGGCTCAGAGGCCATCTGGCTACCGACACCTAGTAACGTGCTTCATTCGACAATAAACCTGACTCGGTGCCTTCGTGTCTTATCTGAGTCTGTGGTCCTTGGGGGCCCTCGTGAAGTCTATAATGCTACTAGCTGCACACAGCTGCCATGATATACTGAGGGAGCCTACGAAAACACAGGCAGCCGAACGTTTATCATCACCGACAGAACAGGAGAATCTGTCAGGATGCCACACCAGTGAATCCTGAATTTACTGCATCGCTGTCCTGAACGACTACATTGGTGACTGACGAGATCTGGTAAAGAAGCGAGCTGTCCACTGTAGGAATCACCATCTAACATGGCAGAAAACCACGAGGTAGGGAACCCCCCCATTTTCCCCCTCCCCGAAAATCCCCACAGAGGTTGATGAAGCATGGACCCACTGGATTGCCATTTGAATTTAAAAAAGAAATTGGGGAATCATGGAGTGGCATTTGTAAACCATGGTAGAAACTCTAAAGAACAGTAATAAAAGTAAAAGAGCTAGAACTTTGCAATTGATGTCTATGGCAGTAAACAGCATTCCACTATACTAGCTTCCCAAATAAATGAGGGGGAAAAAGAGAAATAGAGGGAGCTGAGCACTGGAAAGCTGGTCTGTTGGCAGGGCAATGGGCTGTCCAGGAACATGATTTGCTGGAACAAGTAAAGCAGGAAAATAAGAAATTGGAAAAAGCCATTGAAAACCTGGGAAAGAATGAAGCTCTGCCCCCTGCTGTTAAACACCAGCCTGCAAGCACTCGCACAGTGCCTGAGGAGTAGGGACAGAAGTTGAAAAAGGCGGCCTTGGCAGATTTAAAAGATGTGCATTGCAACCACAATCACGAGGGTCAAGCCCAAAGAAACGAAGCTTAGCATCTTCACTTGTCCCTCGTATAGGGTCTTAAGCAGTGTTTCTTAAATTTTTTAAGACCAAGGAACACCAAACAATAATTTTTTTTATGCAGAACACCAAGGATTTTTTGTTGAGCAAAAAAAGGTCGGAAGAAAGTTATTGAGCAAAAAAAAAAGGTCAGGAGAACATTTAGAACTCTGCTCTGCACAGCATACTTCTGACTGCCTCGTGGCACACGGGTGTTCTGAGGAACACAGTTTAAGAAACACTGGTCTTAAGGGTACAAGACAAATAAGAGTAAAAATTGCCAGTAAAAATAAATTGGCACATTGCCGCAAAGATTAAGAATGCGACCCCTCCTGAAGAGGAGAAGTAGTAAAGTATATCCTTGGAACAAATATTGCAAAAGTTTGGGCATAGCCCACGGTCAGACCATACCTTAGCTGATATTTATACCATGCAGACCTTGAGAACAAACTGGGTAAATATTTACTGGTTTACAAACCCTTAACCTCAGTCAAAAGACATACTGCTGCAGTCTGGCTGTTAAGAAAAGCCTGTAATAAGGACTTTAAAAAAATGAGCTGACGGCAGAAATGAAAATTTGGATTTAGCCAAGAAAAAGAACCAGGAAGTGGGGGGAGGGAGGGCTAGTTAAAGAGCCTACCCTTCTTGCTAAATTAGTAGCGGAACAAAGCCTGTGTCTGTGAAAAGGGGCCATTCAGCCAGCAAACAAGTGAGACCGGGAAACAGCTTTGGAGTCCTGAGAGCACAGTGACAGGAATAAGGGAAAGCAGTAAGTACTGTACAGACACTGGATATGTAATTTCTTGGAAAATTACTTGGAATGGTGGTATCAAAACTAATGAAGTTTTCATCTGAAGGAAAAAGCAAGTGATTTAGGGGAAAAGAGTGAGAAGTTAACTGCAGAGTCTGGAAGGAATGGAGCAATTGTTGTAAAAATGCTAAAAAGGAAAAGTGTTATAGAAAAAGAATTCCAGGTTTCCTTGCATCCTTTCTAGAGGAAAAATGAGCCCTTTTCCAAAAGAATGTCTGTAAATAATCCAGGCAAAGTGACAATCTAATAATCATTTGACTATAAATACTTTAGTCAAATTTGCCAAAAGAACATAAAGGGTTATTGGAACTTAACTACCCCAAAGGTATAAAAGGGAATGTAATTTTTGTACAAACATGCAGAAATAATTAAAACAGTGTACAAAGCAATGTTAAGCAAAGAATATGTATATATCTGTATGTGAATATATACACATTGGCTGCGTCTAGACTGGCAAGTTTTTCCGCAAAAGCAACTGCTTTTGCGGAAAAACTTGCCAGCTATCTACACTGGCCGCTTGAATTTCCACAAGAACACTGACGATCTCATGTAAGAAATCAGTGCTTCTTGCAGAAATACTATGCTGCTCCCGTTTGGGCAAAAGTCCTTTTGCGCAAAAGGGCCAGTGTAGACAGCTCAGATTTGTATTGCACAAAAAAGCCCCGATCGCGAAAATGGCGATCGGGGCTTTTTTGCGCAAAAGCGCGTCAAGATTGGCACGGACGCTTTTCAGCAAAAAGTGCTTTTGCGGAAAAGCATCCGTGCCAATCTAGATGCTCTTTTCTGCAAATGCTTTTAACGGAAAAGTTTTCCGTTAAAAGCATTTGCGGAAAATCATGCCAATCTAGACGTAGCCATTGTGTAAATGTGTTTTGCAGGTTTCTAAAATTCTGTTTTGTAGGCTTTAAATAATTTGGTTTTGTTTTGAACAAGGCCATTTCATTCAAAGTTGCCAGACACAGAAAACTATTGTTGTTTGATTTTGGTGTCTAGCATTTAACCCTTAAGGAATTTCAATGCTTTAGAAAGTTCAATATTTTGTTATAGACCAAGCTGTGACTAGTACAGAAGGCAGCCAGAACCAGAAAAATGGGGAGAGATTCTGGATTTTTGTTTTTTGGTAACAGTAGCAGATAAGAGCTAAAAGTAAAGAAAAAATGCAATGTTAGAAACACTGAGTTTTAAGGTGGCTCTAAGTAATCATACTGTCACTAATAAAAGCACATAGAAATTTTGTGAACATAAAAGCAATAGTTACACCTTATATAAAATGGATATGGCTAATGAAGGGTTATAGTTTTCTTTGTTAGATTGCTATGTGTGGGAGCAGGACTTACAAGTAACAAGTAATTGGAACTCTGGTGGAAGTTAATTGTGTCCCTTTTAAAGACAGAGTCTCTGCACTGCTAATAGCTTTGGATCTAAAAGCAAGCCAGAAAGTGTCTGTTAGTGCAAATGACCTAGCTGGCAGCTCCAAATAATAAATATACCTGCTCAGGAAACAAACTATCTGAAATAAAAAAAGTTCAAATTGTAATTCTCCAGAGAGGAAGATGAAAAAAGGAGTTAAACCAAGCCTCAAAATAAGAGATTAACCCTAAGTAGGAAAGAAATAGTGTACGCACAGTGCTAAAATCTGAAAATAGATACAAAAGGGGGTCTACAAAAGGTTTTGGTACCCCTATCTTTTAGTTCATCCAAGTCCCAAGAATATAATTCAATTAAAGTATTTGCAAAAAAATTAAGAAGGAATTAAAACACACATATTGGCCTCAAAAATAAACTGTCTAAATAAAAGGCTTAGTATAACAAGATAATTAAACACCCACTTGTAAAAGATTTTAATGCTAATGTTACTATTTAACACTGGGATAAATTTAATGTTCACATAAGAACACTCATACTGAGTCATACCAATGGTCTATCTAGCCCAGTATCCTGTCTGCTAACAATGGCCAATACCAAATGCCCCAGAGGGAGGGAATACAGCAGGTAATCCTCTTTTGATCCTTCCCCTGTCATCCACCTCTACAGAAACAGAGTCTAGGGACACCATTCCTATCCACCCTAGGTAATCGCCATTGATGGACCTAACCTCCATGAATCTATCTAGCTCTTTTTTGAATGCTGTTAAAGTCCTAGCCTTCACCACATCCTCTGGCAAGGAGTTCCACAGGTTGACTGTGTGCTGAGTGAAGAAAAACTTCTTTTTGTTTGTTTTAAACCTGTTGCCTATTAGTTTCATTTGGTGACCCCACTAGTTCTGATATAGTGGGAGTAAGTAAATAACTTTTTCATATTCATTTTTTCCACACCAGTCATGATTTTATAGGCCTCTGTCATATTCCCCCTTTACTCTCCTCTTTTCTAAGCTGAAAACTCCAAGTCTGTTTAATCTCTCTTCATAGTGGATCTGTTCCAAACCCCAATCACTTGTTGCCCTTTTCTGAACCTTTTCCAATGCCAATATATCTTTTTTGAGATGAGGCAACCACATCTGTATGCACTATTCAAGATGTGGGTGTACCATGGTTTTATATGGGCTGGGCCACTGCTTCCTGTGGCTCCCCTTGGCTGCAAAGGATGAAACGCAGCCAATGGGAGCCGTGAGGCTCCGTGGCCGTGGCACCAGTACATAAACATACTGGGGCGGCCAGTTAAAGTGTTTCTGGAAGTGTTTCTGCAGTTCACTTTCAGAAACACTGATCTAGATCATTTATAAGTAAGTTGAATAGGATTGGTCCCAGGACAGACCCTTGGGGGACCCCACTAGTTACCTCTCTGTACTCAGAAAACTGACCATTTATTCCTACCCTTTGTTTCCTGTCTTTTAACCAGTTCTCAATCCATCAAAGGACCTTAACCGTTATCCCTTGACAATTTACTTTATTTAAGAGCTTTTGGTGAGGGACCTTGTCAAAGGCTTTCTGGAAATCTAAGTATACTATATCCACTGGATCTCCCTTGTCCACATGTTTGTTGACCCCATCAAAGAACTCTATCAGATAAGTAAGGCATGATTTCCCTTTACAGAAACCACGCTGACTTTTGCCCAACAAATTATGTTCATCTATGTGTCTGAAAATTTTATTCTTTACTATAGTTTCAACTAAGTTGCCCAGTATAATGTTAAACTTACCAGTCTGTAATTGCCAGGATTACTTCTAGAGCCCTTTTTAAATAGTGGCATCACATTAGCTATCTTTCACTCATTAGGTACGGATTAGGGATGTAATAGTGTAGTTGATTAACTGATAAGCAAAAGCTTATAGGTTAATGCTACAGACTGCACGCATTTCCCTCCCCCTCCGCCAGTAAATTTTCTAACAGGCTGGCTAGCAGCCCAGCTCAGTCCTGACTCACAAGGGTCTGGGATCTACCGCTGCTGTAGCTCTGCATTTCAAGTGTGGTAGGAGCTGGGTGGGCAGGCAGCTCATCTCAGTTCTGGGTCACGCTGGGTCTGGGAGCTCAGACTTTCCCTAGACTGGGGCTACTGCCACCCTGCGCTGCTTTCTCTGTATCAGAGGCAGCAGCACGAGGCAACAGGCAGCTGGTCCGCAAGGGGAGCTGGTTTTTAAACGGGCTCCCCTTGAGGATCAGCTCCCGCCTGGCACTCTGCGCTGCTGCCTCTGAATCAGAGGCAGTAGCGCGGAGTGGCAGGGGACTCCTTGGGAGTGAGGCCAGAGCACACTGGCTGCTAGCTCCGCCTCTATAGAATAGTCAACTAACCTATAAGAATTCATGAGGTTAATCGACTATTCAATTAATCAATATTTAACATCCCTAGTATGGAAGCTGATTTAAAGGATAGGTTATAAAGCACTGTTAATAGTTCTGCAATTTCCCATTTGAGTTCTTTCAGAACTCTTGGGTGAATGCCATCTGGTCCCGGTGACATGTTACTGTTAACCTCCTCTAATAACACTTCAATCTGGGA
Source organism: Pelodiscus sinensis (assembly GCF_049634645.1). NCBI lineage: Eukaryota > Metazoa > Chordata > Testudines > Trionychidae > Pelodiscus > Pelodiscus sinensis. The sequence continues at coordinate 595,669 of NW_027466001.1, forward strand.
CAATTCCTCAGATTTGTCACCTAAAAAGAATGGCTCAGGTTTAGGAATCTCCCCAATATCCTCAGAAATGAAGAATGAAGCAAAAAATTCATTTAGCTTCTCCTTAATGACTTTGAGTGCTCCTTTAGCATCTCAGTCATTCAAGGTCCCCACTGGTTGTTTAGCCAGCTTCCTGCTTCTGATGTACTTAAAAAACATTTTGCTATTACTTTTTGAGTTTTTGGCTAACGGTTCTTCCAACTCCTTTTTGGCTTTTCTTATTATATTTTTACACTTAATTTGACAAAGTTTATGGTCCTTTCTATTTTCCTCACTAGGATATGACTTCCACTTAATTTGGGCCTCTATTATGGTGTCTTTGAAAAGTTTCCATGCAGCTCGCAGAGGGTTTACTTTTGTCACTGTGCCTTTTGATTTCCATTTAACTAACCTCCTCAGTTTTGTGTAGTTCCCCTTTTGGAAATTAAATGCCACAGTGTTGGGCTGCTGAGGTGTTCTTCCCACCCCAGGGATGTTACATTTGATTGCATTATGGTATCTATTTCCAAGTGGTCCAGTTATATTTACCCCTTGAACCAGATCCTGCGCTCCACTTAGGACTAAATCAAGAATAGCCTCTCCCCTTATGGGTTCCAGAACTAGCTCCTCCAAGAATCAGTCATTTAAGGTATCAAGAAATGTGATCTTTGGATCCTGTCCTGAGGTGATGTGTACCTAGTCAATATGGGGACAGTTGAAATTCCCATGATTGAATTTTTATTTTGATAGACGTTCTGATCAGGTGGTTACAAGTAACCCTGTAACACTATATATATATATATATATATATATATATATATATATATATATATATATATATAGGAAAAGGAAAAACCTTTAAGCATGCTGAAATAGTAAATGGGAATAGAGTTCATGCTAAAAAACCAAGTATTACAGTAATAATGCTTCTTGGCAATTGAATGATCTTGAAACTTATAGTACATCACAAAAATATATGACAAGCCTGATCTACACCACCTCATGAATTTAATGGTTGAATAGCGGGATAATTTGTCCTCAACCCTTAAGGGACAGAACCCATTGAAACCTGGCCTGCCCACAGAACAAAAACGTGGGTAAGTATGGGGGTAATTGTAGGCAAAACAGAGAAACCAGCAAGAATGTTTGTAAAAGAAAGGAGTATTGTAAGCAATAATCTGCCACCCCAAGGAGTAGAAACATGTTCTTTTTGTCTTTCAGAAAATAAGAAAAAGCTGGTACCAGCTGAAGAACAACCATGAATCAACTGTCGCAACGAAGATTGTGTTTTATGTTGTGTTTGTTTTGTGATATTTCTTTTATTGCTAGAATTGTAAGTTTGTCCTGTATGTTGTCCTGTGTTGTATGTTGTATGTCACGTGACTACTTTTTATGACTTCCATTTTGTTGCAACAAAAGTCAATTTTATACCTCCCTTTAAAAAAATCTATAAGCGGTACCACACTATTTTATTATCATGGTTGGGGTATAATCATAATATTATTAATACCATTTCTGCAAAGTTAAAAAAGATGTCATTAATATAGGTACATATATTTCTTCCTCAACAAATAATGCAATTGCAATCCAAAAAATCTCTGTTATTAATTACGGGGGGGGGGGGTATTCAAAGAAAAATGTTAGGGGAAATCTCAGCAGGTAAATGTGATATTAACAAAATGGTATTTTTTATAAAATTGTTTGCATTTTAAAAATATAGTTATAAGAATACCATGGTTAAATGGTTAAAAATGGTTAACACGTAAAATAAGCAAACAAACAAAAATGTTTATTCTGTTAATTAATTTAAGTCATTTAGGGTTGCATCCTACAGACCAAAGACACCAGAAGTATACACTGAAGAAGTGCCCAAGTATCAAGAAAAGAAAAATGAAATGTTTTATAAATAAGAGACTGGTCGAATGCACATATATATATATATATGGACATTTAAATGGGCAATCAGCTAGAAATCACTATTAATTAACTTAAAGTTGGGTACTGTGTAAAGTGAACAGTAGTACTGCTGTATCACTGTTATTGCTGTACATCATTTACAATGTGCCTAACAATACCATTTTTATAATTCAGTGTGGAAAAACAGACTGAATTTTCTGCAGCATCCATCACCTATCTGTGGCAATGGGTAAGAACCCTTTAAAGTGACTGAATTCGTTTTCTGTTGTCCACACAGAATGTGATGCTGTCACCTTTTTTCTTAAACAGAGCTGTGAGCGAGGGCTCAGCTATGCTTTTGTGCTACATTTCCTTACTGATCTGCACAGCCTCTTCCTTCCAGGCAACTGCTAAATAGTCAGGTGGCTGTTGGATGGGGTTGGCTTTCTTCAGGGTCAGTCTTGTGCTGGATCGGTACAGTACACTCTCTGTCTTCGGGGGAAATGGAGAATAAGCTCTGATTTCTAATCAGAAAAGGTGTCTTAGATCATTCAGTTGCTTCTCATTGAAATGTGAGGTTCTGCATTGGACTAAGTCCAGTCACATTTCTGGGAATTTACCTTTATCTCCTTCCTCTTGTTCTTTTCTTCTCCAGCCACAGTTGCTAGAATGGCTGGTTCCTATTTTGCAACAATGGTTCCCTTTTTCACTGTCAGACGCATTTGGCAAGTTGTGATGGACCGGGCCAGGTCTGGGCACAGCTGAGGGCATCCGCTCAGGGCGAATTACTCATAATTCGGGGATCCTGACAGTCCCAGACTGAAGACCTTCCAAAAAAGTCACAAACCAGTCACACTGAATGCTTTAGCTGCCAATCTGGCCAGCCAGAAGCCTCACGGGCAAAACTCCTCTGACACCCCAGCTCTTCCTGTGTTCCAATCAGCCCCAGGCCTACACACAGTTGAGGGGTTTTAGAACCCAATCTCACCTACCCCGAACAGGTTCTTCAGGTACCAAGAAACCAGCCACAGGCCCCAGCCAATTTACACTCCGGATCTTATCCTCGGCTGGGGACCAACCAGCTAAGTCGCAGTTCTGCAGAAAAAGACCTGGGGGTTACAGTGGATCAGAAGCTGGATATGAGTCAACAGTGTACTGTGACGTAGTGGGGGTACCTGGCTGGTTTCTATGCTGCTGGCTCTGGGGTAACCCCCACTGGCTGCCGTGGGTACCACGACCCAGCAAAACAGGATGAGTCACTATGCAAACCAGTATGGCCAGACACTCCCCATGGAGAGGAACAAAGGAAGGTGGAGGCTGCCCTGGCTGGGGGGCAGGGCTGGAAGAGGGTGAGTTTAGTTGTGGGCTGGGAGCATGGAGGAGACAGCCTAGGGAAAGGGGCTGGAGTTTACGGGCCCAGTCTCCCCCATCTCAAGGGGGCCTGAGGCATCCTAGCCCAGCTCTGTGACCAGATTCCATCTGTGCTGTGCTGTATCCTGGAGAGGGAATAAACTTCCTCTATTCCACCGGCTGGTGCAGTCTGTTTGTGCCATTTCGGGGTGCAGGAGACGGGGGACCCCCAACGCGCCGTCACACCCTTGTAGCCAGGAAGGCTAATGGCATATTAGGTTGCATTAGGAGGAGCATTGCCAGCAGATCCAGAGTTGTCATTATTCCCCTTTATTCGGCTTTGGTGAGGCCACATCTAGAGTATTGCGTCCAGTTCTGGGCCCCCCACTACAAAGAGGATGTGGATGCATTGGAGAGGGTCCAGAGGAGGGCAACCAAAATTATTAGGGGGCTGGAGCATATGATCTATGAGGAGAGGCTGAGGGACTTGGGTCTGCAAAAGAGAAGAGTGAGGGGGGATTTCATAGCAGCCTTCAACTTCCTGAAGGGAGGTTCCAAAGAGGATGGAGAGAGGCTGTTCTCAGTGGGGGCAGATGGCAGAACAAGGAGCAATGGGCTCAAGTTGTGGTGGGAGAGGTCCAAGTTGGATATTAGGAAAAACTATTTCACTAGGAGGGTGGTGAAGCGCTGGGCTGGGTTCCCTAGGGAAGTAGTGGAGTCTCCATCCCTAGAGGTGTTTAAGTCTCGGCTTGACAAAGCCCTGGCCGGGTTGATTTAGTTGGGATTGGTCCTGCCTAGAGCAGGGGGCTGGATTTGATGACCTTCTGAGGTCTTTTCCAGCTCTATGGCTCTGTGATTCTTTGATTCAGCATTAGCTTTACCAATCCAGGAGGCGTCAATAGACCCAGAACTGGGCCAGATTGCCCCAAATTCTCAGTGCGAGAGAATCTCAGATTTGTTTTCCAGGCCACACTGTGCACATGAGAGCATGTCCTGCTAGCAGCAGAATTTGGGCTGGAAGGAAGAATGGGAAAGGGGGATGTGCGTTGATCTCATGTGTCAGAGGGG